>NC_048443.1:2977104-3317921 GCF_004353265.1 Vitis riparia
GTTAGCACTTTCTAAATCACTTTAAAGTTTAAAAAGAATGTTTTTCTGTTGTGCATAGTATATAGAAAAAACCTAGGATAGTTATGCATGTTCCTAACTTGATCCAGGCTTGGGAAACGAAGAGATCTGAGTTTTTCCCTTCACCATCTACATACAAACCACCAGTAGTTTAGGTATGGATTCTTTTCATTATTATGTCATACTATGAGGCTTTCCAAAGTCAATTAATAATAGTTGTTGTATTATATTATACTTTTAATTATTGTATTGTGTTCTATTATACTTTTCAATAATTGTTGTTATATAGTGGTGGTGTTAGTTAATTTGAAGTATGAATTGCATTATAATATATCAAGTAACAAGGTGTTTCCTATATTGCGTAATGGTTTTTTTTTTTTTTTTCACTAATACATTCGAACATGCATTCCTAAATACAATTCATTTTTAGTTCAAGCTTTATGAGAGTTTTCATGTGGTCAATGTGGGTTATTGCTTTATTTAATTTTCATTTAGTTTAATTTTAGTTTTTTTTTTTCATTTGAAAGAAAGTTTTTATAATTTAGTTTTGATATTTTAGTTTTGGCCTTTTTTAGTTGAATAAAAGATACAGTTTAAATATTTTTGTTTTGTTTTTTTACTAGGTGGAAAAGTGGGTTCTTTCAAATACTTTAATTTAATTTTTTTTTATTATTTAATTTTTTTTTTTTTTAAGTTTTGGATGAATTTTGGTTGATAATGGAAAATTAATTTTTTTTTTTAAATTTAGCTTTGGGTAATGTTAGGTGATAATGGAAAAATTGGAACTTGTATGACGTATTATATTATACTTTTAATTATTATATTGTGTTATATTATACTTTACATTATTATACTTTTCAATAATTGTAGTTGTATAGTGGTGGTGTCAGTTAATTTCAAGTATGAATTACATTATATATATCAAGTAATAAGGTGTTTAGTATATTGCGTAATGGTTTTTTTCATTGATACATCCGGACATGGGTTCCTGAATACAATTCATTTTTAGTTTGGGCCATGTGAGAGTTTTCATGTGGTCAATGTGGGTTATTGCTTTATTTAATTTTCATTTTGTTTAATTTTAGTTTTTTTAAAAAAAAAATTTGAATGCAAGTTAGTTTTTATAATTTAGTTTTTTTTAGTTGAATAAAAGATACAATTTTGATATTTTTGTTTTGTTTTTCTACTAGGTGGAAAAGTGGGTTCTTTTAAACGCTTTTAATTTTTTATTTTATTTTTTAATTTTTAATTTTTTTTAGTTTTGGATGAATGTTCATTGACAGTGGAAAATTAATTTTTTTTTAAATTAGTTTTGGCTAAAGTGATAGGGGAAAATTTGGAATTTGCAAATTTTAGTTTTGAATATTGGGTGAGAGTGGAAGAATTATATTTTCGTAAACTTTTGTTTTGGATGAATTTTGAATGATAGTGGAAAATTAAATTTTTTAAAACTATAGTTTTGTTTATTTTTTAGTTTTAGATATTATTTTAATGTAGATAAAAGTTAAGAGTTTTAAAAATTTTAGTTTTAGTTTTTCTTTAGTGTTAACAAAAAAGTTAAGAGTTTTGAAATTTTTGTTTTAGATTTTCTTTAATGTTAATAAGAGTTAGATTATAAAAAAATTTTACTTGTAGATAGTTCTTAATGTTAATGAAAGTTAGAGTGTTAAAACTTTTAGTTTTAGTTAAATTTTTTATGATAATGAAAAAGTTAAGAGTTTTTAAACTCTTTAGTTTGATTGATCGATTTGAGTTAAGAGTTTTTTTTTTTTTACTAGATTATTTAGTTATGTGGTAAAATGCTTTTCCTAAATTCATTTAATTTTAATTTATTTCGTTTAGTTGATTAAAGTACTTTCATTTTTTTAGTTCATTAGGTTTTTTAGATGTATGGCAAAAATGCTTCTTAGTTCACTATTTCACTAGGTCATTGTTGATAATTCTTGCATTTAAACATCTTATTATGATTATGCATGTTAGGTTTTACTCTCCTAAGTGAATGTCATCATTTTTTGTCCTAACCTCTCTATTTCTATTACAAGTGTATTTGCTTTTATAATATACTATTTAGGTATGCTCTCCATCTTTCACTTTCTTTTGGTTGCATAAGAAATGCTTTGAGTGAACCCTATAACCATGTTTGATACTGTCTTTGATTGCCTTGATGATTGTTTAATTTTCCTTGATAAAATGTATGTTGTGTGCTTTATTTTTTTTGTAATCTAACTTTAATGTTTTGTGATAGCACTTTATTTGAAGGCTAGGTACACTTTTGGTCCTATTTTTTTTCACCGATTAAGCATGTCTACCTATTGCCATGATATCATCCATGTTTGTTCTATTCTAGTATCCACTTGATTGATTAGTCATTTGCTATAATCTCCTCAGCTTAATAGTAGAGACTTTTTTAGGACTTAAAGGGTGCTACCTCTTCAAAGGTACCTTCCTAATAGGTAACCTAATCCCTAGACCTAGACTTTAGTTTTCACGGATTGCTTTCTCAAAAAAATAAGATTCATTTTTTTTAAGGTTTTATTCTAATTTCTTTTTTTATTTCAAAAATAAATAAAAGTAAGTGGTGACTTCGATACCTTAAATAAAAAATGAGTCTCGCCAATCGAGTGGGGACACACGTGGTAAATGCAGTCCCACAATATCTACACTAGTCTTTGTCTAACTCATTAAGGGTGAGAATTTGTTATGCTATCACCATGTTCACCATACTGTATTGTTAGTGGTGTTATTTCAGGGGTTGTAAGGACCTCATTTTGAGGATCCTCTAGAGTTGGAACTGTTGGAACTTATTGTTGTTGAGTTTGTTGCATTTCCTCTTCATTTCGACCATTAAAATCTATTTGGAATTATTTGTGGAACAATGTTGCAGCTTCTTATCCATGTTTTTTTTCTTTTGTAAAAATAGCGTAACGACCAACGTTAATTTTCTTGGTAATAGGATTATGCAATTTATAAGCTTTTGAATAATTACTAACACCAAGAAAAATAGATTTTTCACCTTTGTCATCTAACTTTCTTCTTTTTTTCATCAGGAACATGGGCATATGTAATGCATCCAACACTCGAAAGTGATCAACAACTAGTCTACACCTACTCTATGCTTCTTCAGGAGTTATATTTTGAACAACTAGTATGGTACTTCTATTCAAAATATAAGCACTCCAATTTACTACTTCAGGCGAAAAACTTTTTGAAATTCTACTCCTCATCAAATAGGCTCTGCATCACATCCATAATGGTGCAATTTTTCCTCTCACAAACTCCATCATCAAATAGGCTCACATCCATAATTGTGCAATTTTTCCTCTCACAAACTCCATTTTGTTAAGGTGTATAAGTTGCAATCAACTACGTTTTATTCTATGCTTGTAAAAAAATCCATCAAATTCCCATGAGTTATACTCTTTACCATGATCAATTTTTAGTATTTTAATCGAGCTACCAACTTCTTTTTCAATAAGAACTTTAAACCTTTGAAAGACAATGAAAGCTTCTTATTTTTCCTACAAAAAACCTAAAAACCCAAAGATATTTCTTCATTATTTTGGTACTCATTCTTTAGGAATTATTTCCTACATCTACACCCAAATAACTATATCTCTCAAATTTTCTTTAGAGAATTTGTTTCTCTGGCTTGATAACAAAACCTTGCATCTCCTACTTATTTATAGGCAAGAGCATGCATGCTCACCAAGCAATTCAATTTTATTTTTATTTTTTTTAAAAAAAATTGTTAATGGTGGGCCTACATGTTGGAGGACCCATTACTAACAGTTATAAACTTAAATTTAAAATTACAATTGGAGCCTATGGTTTGATTCATTCTAATAAAAACCCAAAACTATAGTTACCAAATACTATTTTGTCACATAAAAGAAAAAAAATCTAAGGCCAAGTTGGTACTCATATCATTGGAAAGCACTAGATTAAAATTATTTTGTTAGGAAATCTAATTTGTGATTTTTTTAATAAGTTATTTTTGTTCAAAACTCATATACAAGTCACTGCATCCTAGAAGAGAAAGATAAAAATCAATAAAAATTAAGAGGCCAATCTTAGGACAAAAACGAAGAAAATGAAAGCTAAAAAAAAATATATCGAAGGATTCACCTAATGATGAGAACATATGACTATAAAAAATATATCGAAGGATTCACCCAAGGATAACATATGACTCTTTTGGGAAAAGCACTTTGTTAAAGGAGTTAATAAGGCAACTTAAGGTAAAAATGTTTGCAAAATGAAGAAGCTTGAGGAAAAACAAGTGAGGAAGTAGAAATTAGTGTGGTAAAGTTGAGTTTTTGCCAACTCATGAACACGGAGTATATACTAGTGTGAATGGACATAATTTAGAATTCAAGAAGCAATTTATGATGGATTTTCTATGTTTTATCTCATTTTGTTAGATGAGCCTAGATAATGTTTATGAACATGGAAAATATGATTATAGTTGATTGAGATTTAGGAGAAGCACTAATGAGGATTAAAAGTTGGCAACACCTTAATTACAACTTTTGACACATTACTTTTGCTTCATCCATGTGACAGATCTTGACACATTACTTTGGCTTCATCCATTTGAGAGATCTCTAAGATGGATAATATTATATTCTCTTCTCTTCCTATAATATCTTCCTAAACTGATAAGAACTATATTTTCCAAAGTTATGTATACAACATTTAAATGCCAAGTATTACTATTTCTAGTTATTCTAGATGTTTTTTTTAACAATAAAATCTTATAATAAGGTATCAATTCATAATATTTTGTTGTCATGTACGGTACCATCCCACTCTATTAACGTATATTCATCATATTTTATGAAACTTTTAGATATTAACTTGACTTTAAAGTTAAGTTAACTTATAGTAAGATAATCAAGAAACTTATCTGCAATTCATTAAGATGAATTATTCTCATAATTTTGACTAAGAGATGTCCAATTACAAACTTCTTAATGACAACAATATAACATATAATTTATTAGAGCTAGAACTATTGCAACTATTGGCATTAGACTTGCCCTCGAATGCATTTCCCTTAAATGAAATGACTCCGTGAGCTTAGTGATTACTACTCAAAAAGTGCTATTTGATAGCCTGTAATTAACTCTTTTAAATACTTTTGAGTATTAGTTATCACCTTTTAACCTAATTAACATATTAAGGACCCTTGTAATCAATTCTAATCAAATTGTGTTAAGTTTTGGTGTTTTGATAGCTTTTTGATCACCAAAGCAATCAGAGATTGAGGAGAGTTCTTTGGAATCAATGGCAAAGCAATGGAAAGCTCAGAAACATGTAGAGCCGAAGCTTTGAAGTCCTTTGCCATAAGCAAATTCGGAATGCAAGGAGTAAAAGATGTCCGGATAAGGCGTCCAGACAGGATGGCGGCGGAACATGGTCTATGGCAGGCTGTCCGGATGACGTAGCAAGGCTTGCTCACATTAAGTCAATGATCCGGACAACACATCCGGATAGGATATGCTATCGTCCGGGTGTGATGTTCACGAGTGTCGTGTGCTTCTCCCTGAGGAAGTCCGGATAGGGGAGCGCGCCACATGTCCTCTTGGGGAATCCGGATGGAGTTGATCCGGATAGCTTGGCAGCGCGGATATCTCACAGCCGGATGGGAAAGGAGGACGTTCCGTCCACAGACATTTCACATCCGGATATCTCACAGCCGGATAGGAGAGAGGACGTTTCAACTTCTCCGGATAGACATATCCGAACCTTCTGATAACGCTTACCCGCA
This sequence comes from Vitis riparia, assembly GCF_004353265.1. Lineage (NCBI taxonomy): Eukaryota > Viridiplantae > Streptophyta > Magnoliopsida > Vitales > Vitaceae > Vitis > Vitis riparia. Next base: position 2,982,893 of record NC_048443.1, read on the forward strand.
GAGTTTTTCTCTCAGTATACAGTACAACGGTGTTCTCCTGAAACTTCCTGATATTTTCGACCGACATCTTGAGATATTTTTAACCGACTTCTTGAGATATTTCCGATCGACATCTTGAGATATTTTCGACCGATATTTTGGGATATTTTGCTTTACATATTTGATGTCTAAATCCCCAAACTCTCCTTGTAATCCACCTATCATAGGATTCCTTAGTCTTTAAGTAAGAACAAGGGGTGAATAACCTCTTATATATAGTTTGTAATTTCCTTTACACAGAACATCGATCATATAACATCGATCATATATCATCGATCATATATTATATCATATATAAAATCAACGAACAGAGCAGTTGCTCCGTTTTTCATATTTTTGTTTTCTTGTTAGTTTTCTTTCTAGCCAATCAAACTCTGAGGATTTTTCCTCAGAGGATGAGAGGCTAGACTCTTCATCTCTTGGAGTAAAGAAAGCCGGGTAAGTTTCCTCATGCAGAAATTGGAAGTTTTGTTATTTTAGTTTTTAATGAAGAGAAAGTGTGACCCGTTAATGGTTTTCATCTTTTTAGTTAACTTAAAACGCCTTTAACTCACCTGGGCCAACACTTGATAAGGCAAGTGATCTCCATCCATTGAGATGCACTTTTTTATCTCTTGCGAGCCTTTGGGAGGTGGTTTAGAGGTAGGATTTTCTAGAATAGCCAACACTTGGTAAGCTTTTGGACTCCACGGAGACATCCATTAGTTATCTCTTGCGAGCTTGAGACGGGTAATCCAAGGTTAAAGATCACCTTGAATGGCAAATGCTAGGTGAGAGGCACGAGCCATTGCAAGGTGCATCAGTGAGAGGGATTTAGTGTTTGAACCCATTAAAGGGAAGCATCTGTACCACACCGATTAGAGAATTAACTATATGTTAATTCTCTAACACGAGGAAAAGAAACAAGTGACCGGAACTCTCTTTTTTGTATGAGGAACCTGAACCTAGTAATCTAAACTCCAAGAAACACTTTTCTTTGTAAGTAAAATCAGTTACTATTTTTGGTTAGTTTAAAACTAAACCTTTTTCATTTAAACATCTTTATGTTTTCTTTTAAAGCTAACCTTGAAATGAAAAGGCACCAATTCATCTTTGGATTAATATCAATTGTGGAGTGAAAACCCATCCCAGTGAACGACCCTAGAGGCACTTATGCTATGCTAGCTAAGGCTATCCTAGTACATGGTGTAATAGGTTATAAATTTTGTTGATTACTCCCTGAGGACCACAATCAAGGGACACTAGCTGGACACGAAATAAAATGGCACCACTGTTAGGGACCATTGAGAGGACATGAATCAGCTAAGACACTAATTGGGAACGAACCAAAATGGCGCCGCTGCCGGGGATGGTGCCACTTTACAGTGATATAACCTTTTCAGAGTACTTATGATCTTCATCACAAGTTTGGTGACTTTTCTTTTCTTTTTACTAATTTTTTTTTATTTGTTTCTTTTTCTTTGTTCATATTTTTAGTATAGTTTTTAGTTAGTCTTAATAATTTTTTTTTCTTTAGAATTTTTTTTCTTTTATTTTCTTTTGTTTTCTCTATTTTTAATTCACAAATTGCTAGTTGTGCATGCCATATTGAATACGAGATAGCAGAGGAAGCCATGAACTTCATAAGATATGCGGCTGAACTTTCAAGAGGATGGAACCAACCGAATGCTAGAAATATGGGAAGAATGATATCTCAACCTAATGCTAAGGGTGAAATGTATATTTTGAATGACGACATAGACATGAAGGCAAAGATTGCAGCTATGGCAAGGAGATTGGAAGAGCTAGAAATGAAGAAGATGCAAGAAGTGCAAGCCATCTCTCAGACACCATTGCAAGCTATGCCTTGTGCCATTTGTCTATCTTATGAGCACTTAGTGGAAGAGTGTCCTACCATTCCAACAGTGAAAGAAATGTTTGGTGATTGCAACACCTACAATTCCAATTGGAGGAACCATCCAAATTTCTCTTGGAAACCACAGCCACCTCAGTACCAGCAACTTGCTCAAGCACCTCAGCAAGCCTCAAACCTTCATCAAGCTATAGTGAATTTAGCAAGGTTGTGGGAGATTTTATTGGAGAACAAAAATCCATCAACTCTCAACTCAGTCAAAGAATTGATAGTGTAGAGAATAGGATGGATGGGATGCAAAATGATCTATCTCAGAAGATAGATAATCTCCAATATTCAATCTCAAGGTTTGCCAACCTCAACAAAGTGCAAGAAAAAAGAAATTTTCCTTCTCAACCTCATCAAAATTCCAAGGGTATCCATGAAATGGAGTCTAAGGAGGGAGATAAAGAGGTTGATATGCCCACATCCAAGCTAAAACATGAGGTAGAGAGTGAAACAGAGAAAGAAAAGAGGGAGGAAATCAAAGGAAAGAAAAAGGGGAAAATGATAGAGAAAGATGGCTATGATGTTAATATACAAGGAAAACCACAAAGGATAGTCATCAAGGAAGAGATGAAGAAACACATGCATCCGCCTTTCCCCCAAGCTTTGTATGGCAAAATCATATAAAGCAAGTCTCAAGTGAGGGATGCAAACTTCATATGGGATCCGGGTAAGCTAAATCAGGATCAAATTTTTTGATAACTTAGTCTTTTTAAAGACTAGCTAGTCCATATCCTTTTGTTTTACTTATTACTTGTTTTAATTTTTATTTCAAATGCTTTAATTTTGATTTTAATGCTTTAATCCTAATTTGTTTTGATGTAAAATAGGTTTTTGGATGATCAAAATCAAAACAGAAATGTTGCATTTTGCTACTGTTGGACACATTTTTGAAGGACTTCCTGGAGCTCAAATTATGAATACTATATCTCTTTTTGAAGCTTGGGAAGTCAGGAGTCCAGAGCTTCAAACGGTGCTCGATTTGGAGTTGAAACGAAGAAGTTATGGTCGTTTGAAGATGATCGCGCAAAGCACCAATAGGAATTTCGCAGCTGCGAAATGGGCTGCAAAATTCCCATTTTGTTGCAGGAGAGCCCTCTCACTGAGATCACACACACAAAGCCTCTTACTCCATTTATTACCTCCTTAAAACCATCAGAGCCCATAGCTCCAACTGAGGAGACTATGCCACCTAAGGAGACTACCAAAGCAGAGGCCAAAGTCTTGATCCAACCCACTCAGGAGGCCACCACAGATGCATCAGCTCCACAGGACCTTACCATTACTTGATCATTTCTTTAATTTTTGTCTTTACATATTATATTAATATAAATAATTCCATATTTTGATGTCTTATATTCTAGGATTGGATGTATTATTGATGATACATCATATATAGACATCATTTTTGTTTAAGCTTGGCATTTTTTTTATTTCCTCTACTCACTAACTCTTTTGTTTTTTTTAAACATGTGGTTTCTCCTATACGACTTAGACTCCATGTCACTAAGGAGGTACAACTTCCTCCCTATTTTTCAATCGCTTTTGTCACATTGAGGACAATGTTCAGTTTGGTTGGGGGGAGAGTTGAGGAAGGAAGTTTTTGTTATAAATGCTAAGTTATTTTGGTAATTTAGTTGCTTTTTGCTTAATTTTAAATTTTTTTAAGTTTTTATTCTACTCTCCATGGTTATTAAGGAAAAATTTTCAAAATGAAATGAGAGAAATTGAATTTTTGTCTTATTACTTGACTTAGAGTTTGTATTATGCTTACTAAAGTTGATGAATTGTTGAAGCTTCTATTGAATTCAAGCTTAGTTCTTCCACTTTAAGCTATTCACACACTGTGCACAATAGGTTCCGATTATAAGATGAAGAACTATTTCCCTCTTGACTTAACAAAATTTTAGACTTGGTACCTTTGACCTCATTTAATAGTGTTGGGACACCTTATAAAAGGCCAATGAGAATTTGAAAAAGAAAAAGAAAAATGTTTACTTGCCTTGAAACTCGAGCAAGGTCTGAGGGGTATATGGTGAAAATCTTTAAAACCTGGTGCCCTAAGCCTTCATTGGTTGGGAGTCACCGACCTCAATGCTCGTTACAAGGGTGAATAGGTGGAGTTTAACATACTGTAGGTGCTTGGGTATTAAAATTCATTCTCAAAAGTCCAGGGTAAAATCCGAGGAGTTAGTGGTTGAAAGATCCTTAAAACTTGATGCCCTAAACCTTAATTGGTTGGGAGTCATCGATGGACCCCCGTTACATGGACAATTTATAAAATAATACCTTTAGCCTTGTACTCCTACAATGAAAAAAAAATTGTGAAAAAAGAGGTGTGTTCTTAGCCTATTGGAGGTTAATTAGTTTGCTAAGCTTTGAAAAAGAACTAGGTTTGGGGGAGAGATTAGTTCAACATACTATATTCGGAAGCTAATAAATAACACTTAGATTTTTGTGAAAGAGTAAGGTTTAACCCTTTGGGAGTGGAAACTCTTTTAAAGCTTAAATTTGCATAATACCTTCTCTTTAAGAATTGTGATTAGACAAGTTATTTGATAACTCTTGTTGAAGTTTGAGTTTTATTTCTTTAATGTTCCATGTGAGAGTTAGATCATCATGCCACTTGAAAATTGTTTTTTGATCAGCATGATGTTGTAAATTATAAATACTGTTTATTTTTATTTTTCTCTCCTTCATTGCTAAGGGACTAGCAATATGTCGGTTGGGGGGAGTGATTACTACTCAAAAAGTGCTATTTGATAGCCTGTAATTAACTCTTTTAAATACTTTTGAGTAGTAGTTATCACCTTTTAACCCAATTAACATATTAAGGACCCTTGCAATCAATTCTAATCAAATTGTGTTAAGTTTTGGTGTTTTGATAGCTTTTTTATCACCAAAGCAATCAGAGATTGAGGAGAGTTCTTTGGAATCCATGGAAAAGTAATGGAAAGCTCAGAAACATGTAGAGCCGAAGCTTTGAAGTCCTTTGCCATAAGCAAATCTGGAATGCAAGGAGTAAAAGATGTCCGGACAGGGCGTTCGGACAGAATGGCGGCGGAACATGGTCTGTGGCAGGCTGTCCGGATGACGTAGCAAGGCTTGCTCACATTAAGTCAATGATCCGGACAACACATCCGGATAGGATATGCTATCGTCCGGGTGTGATGTTCACGAGTGTCGTGTGCTTCTCCCTGAGGGAGTCCGGATAGGGGAGCGCGCCACATGTCCTATTGGGGAATCCGGATGGAGTTGATCCGGATAGCTTGGCGGCGCGGATATCTCACATCCGGATGGGAAAGGAGGACGTTCCGTCCACCGACATTTCACATCCGGATATCTCACAGCCGGATAGGAGAGAGGACATTTCAACTTCTCCGGATAGACATATCCGGACCTTCTGATAACGCTTACCCGTAGAGTTTTTCTCTCAGTATACAGTACATCGGTGTTCTCCTGAAACTTCCTAATATTTTCGACCGACATCTTGAGATATTTTCGACTGACATCTTGAGATATTTCCAACCGACATCTTAAGATATTTCCGACCGACATCTTGAGATATTTTCGACTGATATTTTGGGATATTTTGCTTTACATATTTGATGTCTAAATCCCCAATCTCTCCTTGTAATCCACCTATCATAGGATTCCTTAGTCTTTAAGTAAGAACAAGGGGTGAATAACCTCTTATATATAGTTTGTAATTTCCTTTACACAGAACATCGATCATATAACATCGATCATAGATCATCGATCATATATTATATCATATATAAAATCAACGAACAGAGCAGTTGCTCTGTTTTTCATATTTTTGTTTTCTTGTTAGTTTTCTTTCTAGCCAATCAAACTCTGAGGATTTTTCCTCAGAGGATGAGAGGCTAGACTCTTCGTCTCTTGGAGTAAAGAAAGCCGGGTAAGTTTCCTCATGCAGAAATTGGAAGTTTTGTTGTTTTAGTTTTTAATGAGGAGAAAGTGTGACCCGTTAATGGTTTTTATCTTTTTAGTTAACTTAAAACGCCTTTAACTCACCTGGGCCAACACTTGATAAGGCAAGTAATCTCCATCCATTGAGATGCACTTGTTTATCTCTTGCGAGCCTTTAGGAAGTGGTTTAGAGGTAGGATTTTCTAGAATAGCCAACACTTGGTAAGCTTTTGGACTCCACGGAGACATCCATTAGTTATCTCTTGTGAGCTTGAGACGGGTAATCCAAGGTTAAAGATCACCTTGAATGGCAAATGCTAGGTGAGAGGCACGAGCCATTGCAAGGTGCATCAGTGAGAGGGATTTAGTGTTTAAACCCATTAAAGGGAAGCGTCTATACCACACCGGTTAGAGAATTAACTATATGTTAATTCTCTAACGCGAGGAAAAAAAACAAGTGACCGGAACTCTCTTTTTTGTATGAGGAACTTGAACCTAGTGATCTAAACTCCAAGAAACACTTTTCTTTGTAAGTAAAATCAGTTACTATTTTTGGTTTGTTTAAAACCAAACCTTTTTCATTTAAACATCTTTATGTTTTCTTTTAAAGCTAACCTTAAAATGAAAAGGCACCAATTCATCTTTGGATTAATATCAATTGTGGAGTGAAAACCCATCCCAGTGAACGACCCTAGACCCACTATGCTATGCTAGCTAAGGCTATCCTAGTACATGGTGTAATAGGTTATAAATTTTGTTGATTACTCCCTGAGGACCACAATCAAGGGACACCAGCTGGACACGAATCAAATGGCACAACTGTCAGGGACCATTGAGAGGACATGAATCAGCTAATACACCAATTGGGAACGAATCACTTAGTGTTGTCACTTATGATCCATTTTTCCATAGTAGGATCAAGGATGAAAATATCGGCAATCACGGATATATAGGTACTTCAATTTTACGGATATATTGGTGGATATTTTGGAAAAAAATATTGGTAGGCCTAAAATTGATCAATACTCAGAAATGTAAGAAAAACTTCAGAGAATGTAATTAGAAGTATAATAGACATTTTAAATTTGTTTTGTTCAATAATTTGATATATGTATGATATAATTTATCATATTTGATAAGAATATCGTATGCGTCAATAAAAAAAAAAATGAATTTTATAAGTGTACATTTATTATTAAATTACATCAAATATTACTCCACAATAATATTGTGATATTTAATTATAATATGTTTAATTTTAAATTATATTTAATATTAAAATTATGATCCATTTATTTCAATTGTATTAAATGATAAAAAATAAATGATGATATATGTATAAATTTTTTTTAATATTTATATTTTTTATATTTAATTAATATATAAATGATAAAAAAGAGTTAAGAAAATTATCACCATATTTTTTTTATATTTTTAGTGGTCAATTAAATTAAATTTAAAAATAAAATAATTAGAATTAATTTGTTTATCAAAATATTTTGTTTTTATCATTGTATTAGTATATATTTATTCTAGTGCACATTATGTAATATATGACAAGGTACCCAATGGTGAGTGGGGGGCTATGAAGGCTTGCTTGTGCTTTGGTTCAAGTCTCGTGCCTTGCAAGTCAAAATTTGAATTTTTTTCATTTGAGTTTTGACCGAGTAGCCCTAAAAGATAGGCAATTTTTTGCTGAAATTTTGTCAAAAAATCGATGATTAAATTCAAAAATCGGCATTTTTTTTCACAGTTTTGTCGAGTTATTGGTAGAAACCGATATATCACTGATATTTCAGCGAAACATGCCAATTTTATTTGGAAAGTTTTCCCCATCGAAATTTCACCACCCTATTTTGTTTCAATGGCCATCAAAACACGATATTTTTGTGAAATTTTTGGAAATTTTCATCATTTAGTAGGATTAAGTAATTTACATACATCTTGTAAAATTAAATTTTGAACTTCAAAGCCTTTCTAAGGTACCATTTATAATTAATAGAAGTTTAGAATTTTAGAGGTTATCATTAATAATAATAAGCTAACATTTATCTGAAAATAGAAAGTAGAAGTGGTAAAAAAACTTTTGAATATCTCATTCCTAGAAAATGCTAAATTTATGTTCATTTTGTAGGAAGCTTATATATCATCTAATTTTTAGTTTTGTTACGAAGTTTATTATCTTAGGAGGTTACTATATTTGTTGATCAACTTATTTAGCCATATGATTATTCTATTCCTTTGAGCAAAAAGTTATATAATTTTTTTCAAAATGTAAGGCATTATGAGTTGAATTAATCTTACCTCAAATATGAAAAAACAAAATAGTTATGGAAAAGGAACGATATACTAAATCACAATGTCTAAGTAATTTATTCATAGTAATAAAAATTACCATGTTTAACATGGTTGGACATAATAATAAAAGTACTTATTTGGAAAGGATAATGGAAGAACTAGAAGGTGGATTGTAATAGCAAAGACATTGTACACTTGTAGGATTATGCAGTGGTATTCCAAGGCATGTAGAATTTACCCGGGTGGAATGTTTTCCTTGGCAGTCACTCCTGCATTTTTCTAGGGTAACACAAGGAATTGCATATGAGCACACCTTTGCTTCAACAGCAAATTTCATTCATAAACAAAATATTATGGAGAATAAAAACTTATGATAAAAAAATTATGGACATAATTATTACTTTATTCCAATTCAGAAAAGAATATGTAAGCTATGAGGATCCAAATCTCAATATGAGGAATATAGGCTATAATAAACTATTAATAATTTTGATTTTGAGAATTTTATATTAAAATTTTGACTTTTGAAAAATAATTTTTCTTAACAACAAATTGACCCTTGAAATGTCTAAATTTCAAGAAATTTAAACATATAAATAATTTTTCATTTTAAATTTGAAATGAATAAAAAATTGATAGTTTTTTTAAACGTATTATTCATCCTCATAATATTTAAAGTGGTGAACAATATTGTAAGTGTTATTTTATTTATTTTATTTTAATAACTCTATTAACCTACTGCAAAAATAAAATGACAAAATTTACAGATCATATAATTTCAAAAGTTTAGATAAAAGAAACATATGTTGAAAGTGATTAAAATTATATGATAAGTTTAATTTCTCTTAAAACTAATGTTTTAAAAGAAAGAAAATATTCTATCATATGTTAAGAAAGACAAACACATGGTAAATAACTTTGATTGTTGTCTAAATAAGTCAATAACAACTTCAATAACAATTTTTGTACACTAGAATTGTCTTAACTAATCTATATTTATAAGTCTATTTCTTAGAAAGCATGTTGATATGATACCATCAAAGGTTCCATTATTTTTCCTCTTTTTTGGTTGGTTGTAACTCTATACGATTTTGAACAATAGGAAATTACGTTTCACACTACCATAAATCTATATGTTGGAATTTGTCAAATTTTCTTTTGCTCAATTACTCCCTGATATCTCTAATATTCTCTTATTTTGATTGAAAGTTTAACACAAGGTTGCATAAAATTATTTATTGTTATTATTTCAAAATAAATGACAAAATTATTTGGTTATGATATTAATTTTGTTCACTGACTTGAAATAAGAAGATAAAAAAATGAGGTTAACAAATATTATTATTCCAAATTAATTTTGTTGTACAATTTCAATCACCAACAATAATAAAATAAATAAATATATTATTTTGTGACATTCAACGAATTAGGATATAATATGAAGCAACATTAAAATAATCACTTCCACTATCTATGCTTGCTAACCAATTTTTCAACCAAACTAAATAAATTTTTTATAACAAATAAAATGACATGTGATATAATTTTTTATAAATAAGAGGACATATTGGTTATGTCTCTATCTACATTGGAAACACAAATGATCTAAAAGGCTTGTCAAATATTACTCTGAATGACAAGATAAACTAACTTGAGATAGAAGCAAACAAGAAAAGCAAGAAGAAGCACATTGCAAATTATTTTGCCATCTCAATCACTTAGTAAAAACTTCAATGGCAAATTTTACATTCCAAAGCTCTTAGGTTAGTCTATTTATAAGAATTTCATAACACTATTTCCCATTGTTTTTACATTTCTTATATTAGAATACAATCTCCCTACATTTAATGACCCTTGGTTTTGTGTCAATTTTCATATATGGTGCCATATGAAGATTTTGTACATATCTAAGAAAATTGTCATTGGATTTGATACTCAATTAATTTATTGACATTTATAAAAAGACTAAATTTGGAAGTCAATCTTTAATTATTGATTTTTTTAATTTGACCAAAAATTTTAAAATAAATATCATCTAGAATTTAAAAAAAAATGATATATACTAAAATAATACTAAAAATATGATATTAAGTAAATTATTGGACACCTCCTACACCCAACAAATGTTTGAAAACTCTTAAAAATATTTTGAGAGAATTGAAATAACACAAATGTCCTTATTTCCTTAAAGACAAAACAATGTTTTTATTTATTTATTTTTTTCGTTGAGATAATCAATCCACCATATTTACTTCCCTTTGTTTTTCCTTTTGTCTTTTCTTTTTTATATCTTTTTCTTTTCATATTTGATTGGTTTCCTATATTGTTTTTCTTTTTCTTCTTTATTATCTTCCTCTTTTTTTTTTTCTTTTTTTATTGTTTGTTTCATTTTTTTTTCACTTCTTTTGTGCTTTCTTATGTTTTTGTTTTTAAGAGTCAAAACTCATCATTCTTTTATTCATCTTGTTTTTCCTTCTTATTGTTCATCTTTTTATTACTTTTCTCTTCTTTTGTTCATGTTCTTATACCATTTTACTATTAATCATCTTCTTCTTTTTTCTTTTTCTTTTTTCCCTAATTTTTCACCCATTAAGGCACACCATTGACCTATAAGAGTAGCCACCAATTCTCTTTAGGCTTTATTACTTATTTTCTCATAGATGGTAAATACATCGAGATTTTCTGCATCGAAACTGTCCTATGTATTTGGCTATCACCAATACTTAGTCGTTGAGGTGAACCATTGTTTTCCTTCCCATTTTACAAAAGCCTTAAATCTTGTTAAAAGATAAGAAAGAGAACAAAACAGTAGTGAAACTTAATAGTAGAGGAGTAATTGACTTAATTTATTCAATGTAGGACAGCGAGGCTATAAATAACTAATACAACCAACTGAATTGACAAAAAAATAACAACAATTACCTAAAAATAGGACATGAAGCCATGTTCCTACATAACACTACCACTAAAAACACCAAGGGATAATAAATAAACCCAAAACAAACTTCCTAAAGACTGTGACAAAAAAACAAACCCAAAGACTCAACATCAAATAAATAAGTTATCATTGGAGACTTGGTCAAATGAGTAACTGCACGATCATATTTCAACACTCTCCCATAAACAAAATATTTCTAACATTTCTACACAACTCTCTTTCTTTCTACCAAGAAGGTGTTTGTTACTCCTTCCCGATCGAGGTTCAATCGAGAGATGCAAAACACCTTCTCTCTCTTCCAGTAGTCTTTCATTCCCGGTCAAGGGATATGTCTTCCCGATTAAGATTCGGTCGAGGTCCGATTGAGGGTAATGGTCACCTACCAAGCATTAAATGGTCCAACGGCTAGTGAACCGGTTGACCCCTAGCTCAATCGATCAAGGTTTTTTTTTTTGGCATTTTGGCTCCCGAGATTAGAAACCTATAAATTGAGAGCTCCACTTCATTTATGAATAAGATCACACCTGTATTTATTTGTTTGCCTACTTGTTCTTGCCTTAAAAGCTCTAATTCTTTTCTTGGTGCATTAAATCTCCATTTTCATATTCTTTAGTGCACCTTTGTGATTCATCCTAGCCTTAAGTTGTATTTTAGCCATTGTTGAGCTAGGTTGAGAGATTCAAAAAAGTGTTAAAACCTTCAAGTGAGTAGAGACTTGAAGAGATTGTGTAAGAACCCATTGCAGCAGGAATCCAAGTGTAAAAGTGATTAGAAGCTTGGTTGAAGCTTGAAGTATAAGTGGAACCCTCACTTGTCGAGGAGCTTGAGGAGAGTGGATGTAGGTAAGGAAGTGTCGAATCCAAGTGTAAAAGTGATTAGAAGTTTGGTTGAAGCTTCAAGTATAAGTTGAACCCTCACTTGGTTAGAAGCTTGAGGAGAGTGGATGTAGGCAAGGAAGTGTCGAACCACTATAAAATCTGAGTTTGCTTTCTATAACCTTATCTCTTTGTATTGTGCTTCTTGTGCTTAAACTTATTGTGTTTGAAAAAAGAATTTTTAAAACTCCAATTCACCTTCCCCCTCCCCCCTCCTTTAGGTGTTTTCTCTATTTAGATCAGCCTTTATTTTCTCACATTGTACTACTTCTATGTATGAAAATAATGCATCTTACTAAGATCATACATATCAAACTCAAGCATTATAAACTCCTTAAATGTTTTAAACATGGCCCAATCATTTCCTATATAAATCAAATCATCTACATACAAGCATACTGTGAGCCTCTTTCTCCATCTCCAATTTTTATGTAAAAATTATGCTCATATGGGCATTTTCTTTCTTTAAAAAATAAGCACGTATATGACTATACCAAGCTCTAGGTGTTTTTTTTAGTTCATATAGAGCCTTTTTTAGTTTATAAACTTTATGATCAATGCCTAATTTAACATAGCCAAGAGGTTGATCAATAAATATCTCTTCTTGTAAGTCTCCATGTAAAAAGGCCAATTTCACATCCATTTGAAAGATGGCTCATGAGTTTTGAGTTGTCAATGCAATCATCAATATGATTATGTTGTGTCTTGCAATGGGAGCAAAAACTTCTTTGTGATCAATGACAAACTCTTGCTTATAATCTTTAGCTATTAGGTGTGCCTTGTATTTGTAAATTTCGCCATTCTTCCTTAGTTTCATCTTGTAAACCCACTTAACACCAACCGTTTTTTACCCTTTTTGAGGTTCTATTAACTCCCATGTATTTTTCCTTCTAATGGTTGTAATTTCTTCATCCATATCCTTTTTCCACATTTGTTATTTGACAGCCATTTAAAAAATTCTAAGATCATAGTATGAAAACATAGCAAAATGCATAAGTGGGTCCTTAAACTCATTAATTCCTATTTCCTCATAGTTTGATATATGTAGACCCCTCATTTTGTCTTCTTAGCACATGCCCTATTAGGCGTTCTTTTAGTACTCCTTAGTACTTCCCTAGTAACCCATTGCTACTCATACAACTTACCTTTTTTTGAGCCACCTAGGAGACTTTGGTTTAGGGATTTATCTAGCCCCTCATTGTGACCCTTAGCAGCCCTAAGTTAGACTAGAATATTCTTTTTCTTTTTCTTTTTAGGAAAACTCATTTAGGAACACTTTTCGGACACTTGGATACTTTTTCGATCACCCTAAGTCACTTCAGCACTTTTCAAATCACTCTGGCCCACTTAGGTTCACTTGGGTCCATCTGGGCATCCAAGTCTATTTAGGTAGGTCTGGCCCATTAATCACCACCCTAGGCCCATTTAGTTTAACCTAGCCCACCTAGGTAACCTTTTATGCAATTCTTTGCATAGCTTGCACGCTTACATAGTTGCATGACTTGTATGGTTCACTTTTTTTTCATGACTTGTGTGGCTTTCATTTTTATTATTATCTATTTATTTATTTTTCTTATTATGTTACTTTATTTTATTTTCTTTTTATTATCTTACCATTTTCTAAAAATACTTTTTCTTTACTTGTTTATTTAATTTAATAATTTGGCAAAATATTTTTAATTAATTTAATAATTTTGTATATATATATATATATATATATATATATATATATATCTAATTATCTTACTCATTTTCTAAAACATGTTTTTTTACTATTAATTTAATCTATTAGTTTTGAAATAGTGAAGTGGGGTTTGGAGAAGGAAAGAAGGATGAGATGGAAAAAGGTAAGTTCTTTATATGGTTTTGGAAGGAATTACAAAGTGGTACATTGAATGAAGGAGAATGGGTGGTTCTTTTGGCAATGGAGATTAAAAAAAAAAAGGTGGGGTCAACATGACATATAAAAAAAAAATGAAGGTAAACCAAATACGTTGGGAAGTGTTTTCAGAAAGAAGGGATGAGGCATTTTGGAAAAGGTTTTGTTTTACGAAAATGTTCAACCGATTTTTTGGGAAGGTGGGGGAGTGTTTTAAGGAGTGTGAGGATCGGCTTGCAAGAGAACAAAATGTTGAATCCACTTTTATTTTATGGGAGATTAGATTCAGCACATAATAAAAAATAAAAGGAAAATTTGAACACTATATGAATAGTTTTAGGCTGGGATTTTGAGAAAAAGAAGTGGTTGGTTTGGAAATTTGGAGACATTGTAATTGAGAAGAAAGATGAGGACCTACGGTGAGTCATGACTTAAAGCTATCAAGTAGTCATGACCACACCAAGCTGCTTCATTGTGTTATCTCTCAACCTTGAGAAAATATTGAGCTTGTGCTAAAGTTAGTAGTGGCTTTAACCTACGGGTGAGATCATAAGTTGATCATATATTGCCTATGAATTGGGTCACTATTGATGGAATTCGGTGGCAATAGCTATTCTCAATAGCGGCACCATGAAATTTCATGGGATTGAAATAGTATGTCTCATTGGGTGATCCTAAGAAAGTGTATTCATGGAAACTATGGTCATAGTAGGTCTTTAAGTGGAACTTGGCATAGACCCTTTGAGAGCTATGATATGTCAGTTAAACACATAATAGAAGGATCTCTAATTCAAGGATGGTAGAGGCAATCTTGAAAGGTTGATAGCTTTCACCTTGTTAGACTATGAACACTAGTTCATGGGGAGACTTAACATAATGGATAGTAGGTCATGGACTCGAGCACTCGATGTGTTGTTGTTATTTACATAGGATACTAGAGTTGAGTTGATTCTCTATAGTGGGATGTTGAATCAACTCTAGAATTGGATTTTGAAGGAGCCAGTATTCCTATGGGTCGTAGTGGTCCCTACTTTGAGCTCATATACCTTGTTGGCATGGGTTATGACAGTTGAATTGGCTCTAGATTCACTTTTATGCATAAGGATGTTTTGGTAATTACACAAGCTTGCATAAGGGTAAGTGAGCAAGGTCTCTGGATTGGGCCAATTGATTAATTAGTAGGCTAGGTTGGGTTAATTCATCAATTAGGACCCATTTTGGGCTAGATTAAGTGACCCAAGCCCTTAGTGGGCTCGAGTCGCTTAAGCCTAGTAGGAAACCTAATAAATATCCCCTTAAGGGTTAGGGTTCCTATTGTTTTTTCTAGAGAGAGAGAGAAAGAGAGTCATAGCCTCCACTCTTCCGTCCATCCTCAATGGAAGTATGTTTAAATCAACGTTCATATCATTGGGCGGAAGACTTCGGGTTTACGAGACTTCTGCAGTTTCATTCTTCATCTTCACCACATGGATTTGATTTGGGAACATCCGAATTTGAGGTATAGTTGTCATTAGCACTTTCTGAATCCCTTTAAAGTTTAAAAATGCTATTTTTCGTTGTGCAAAGGATTCAGAAAAAACCTAGGATAGTTATGTATGTTCCTAACCTGATCCAGACTTAGGAAACGAAGAGATCTGGGTTTTTTCTTTCACCATCCACATACAATCCCACTACTAGCAGTTTAGGTATGGATTCTTTTCATTATTATGTTCTACTATGAGACGCTCCAAAGTCAATTAATAATAGTTGTTGGATTATATTATACTTTTAATTATTATATTGTGTTATATTATATTTTTCAATAATTTTTATTGTATAGTGGTGGTCTCGGTTAATTTCAAGTCTGAATTGCATTATAATATATCAAGTAATAAGGTGTTTACTATATTGCATAATGTCTTTTTATTTTATTTTATTTTTCATTGACACATTCAAACATGGGTTCCTGAATACAATTCATTTTTAGTTCAAGCTTTATGAAAGTTTTCATGTGGTCAATGTGGATTATTGCTTTATTTAATTTTTGTTTAGTTTAATTTTAGTTTTTTTTTTTTTTTTTTTTTCATTTGAATGAAAGTTAGTTTTATAATTTAGTTTTGTTTTTTTTAGTTGAATAAAAGATACAGTTTTGATATTTTTGTTTTGTTTTTGTTACTAGGTGGAAAAGTGGGTTCTTTTTATTTTGATTTTTTTCTTTATTTTTTTATTTTTTATTTTTTTAGGTTTTGCATGAATTTTGGTTGATAAATGAAAATTAATGTTCTAAAAAAATTAGTTTTGGGTAATGTTAGGTGATAATGGAAAAATTGGAACTTGCAAATTTTAGTTTTGAATATTGGGCAAGATTCAAAAAATTAGAGTTTTGTAAACTTTAGTTTTGGATGAATTTTAGATGATAGTGAAAATTTTTTTAAAATAAATAAATAAATAAAGAGTTTTGGTTAATGTTAGGTGATAATGGAAAAATTGGAATTTGCAAATTTTAGTTTTCAGTTTTGGATGATAGTGAAAAATTAATTTTAAAAATTTTAGTTTTGGTTAATTTTGGATGATAGTGGCCAATTAGTTTTTTGTTTTTTTTTATAGATGAATTTTGGATGATAGTGGAAGATTCTTTTTTTATTTTTTTATTTTTAAAATTTTAGTTTTGGAATCTTGAATGATAGTGAAAAGTGATAAATATAATGATTTTTTTTTTAGACAAAAATTCATGTAGGAAGTTAATAAAAGTTTATGTTTTAAACTGTAAGTTTTAGTTAATTTTTAATATTAATAGGAAAGTTAGTGTTTTTATAAAATAAAATAAAAAGTTTTAGATATTATTTTAATGTAGATAAAAGTTAGAGTTTTAAAAATTTTATTTTTTGATTTTCTTTAATGTTAATGAAATAATTGAATTTTCTTTATTTTTTTAGTTTTAGGTATTATTTTAATCTAGATAAAAGTTAGAGTTTTAAAAATTTTAGTTTTAGTTTTCCTTTAATGTTAGTGAAAAAGTTACAGTTTTGAAATTTTAGTTTTAGATTTTCTTTAATGTTAATAAGAGTTAGATTAAAAAAAAAAAATAGTTGTAGATAGTTTTTAATGTTAATAAAAGTTAGAGTGTTAAAATAATTTTTAGTTTTAGTTAAATTTTTTATGAAAATGAAAAAATTAGAGTTTTTAAAATCATTAGTTTGGCTGGTCGATTTAAGTTAGAGTTTTTTTTACTAGATTATTTAGTTATGTGGTAAAATGATTTTCCTAAGTTCGTTTCATTTTAATTTATTTCATTCAATTGATTAAAGTACTTTAGTTTTTTTAGTTCATTAGGTTTTTTAGCTATGTGGCAAAAATGCTTCTTAGTTCACTATTTCACTAGGTCATTGTTGATAATTCTTGCATTTAAACATCTTATTATGATTATGCTTGTTAGGTTTTACTCTCCTAAGTGAATGTCATCATTTTTTGTCCTAACCTCTCTATTCGTATTACAAGTGTATTTGCGTTTAGGATATACTATTCAAGTATGCTCTTCACCCTTCATTTTCTTTAGGTTGCATAAGAAATGCTTTGAGTGAACCGTATATCCATGTTTGATACCATCTTTGATTGCCTTGATGTTTGTTTGATTTTCTCTTATAAAATGTATGTTGTGTTTTTTTTTTTTTTTTTTTTGTTATCTAACTTTAATGTTTTGTGATAGTGTTCTAGCTGAAAGCCAGGTACACTTTTGGTCCTATTTGTTTTCACTTATTAAGCATGCTTACCTATTGCCATGATATCATCCATATTTTTTTTGTTATGTTATCCACTTGATTGATAAGTCATTTGCTATAATATCTTTAGCTCAATAATAGAGACGTTTTTAGGGCTTAAAAGGGTGATATCTCTTCGGAGGCACCTTTTTAATAAGTAACTTGATCCCAGACCCATACCCGGGTTTTTGTAGATAGCTTTTTCAAAAAAATAAAATAAAATAGGAGTCATTTTTAGGGTTTTATTTCTTATTTTGTTTTTCCTTTGAAAAATAAATAAAAAATAGTGGCGACTTCAATGCCTTAAATAAAAAATAAGTCTCGCCAATCGAGTGGGAACGCATATGGAAAATGCAGTTCAACAAATTGGCTACTCCGTTGGGGATAGAACCCAAAATCTCTGGTTTCATAGAAGATCAAGCTTAAAGGTGAGTTGAGGAAATTATAGCATTTGGTCCTTTAATAAGTGGATTCTCTTTTTTGTGCTATTATGTGGTATGCTTGCATGATCTTGGCATACTAAGTGTTTTGATTTGATAATCTTCTAAGGTTGCATGGTTGTTTTTAATTTCATTTGAAGCCTCGACTTATCTTAGTAGCATGATTCTTTTGCTTATTCTTGTCACAACCTACTCATCATAGGATGTTGATTACTTGCTTAATGGTTACTTTACTCATATTAATTATCCTATCTTTGCTTAGTTGTTGGGTAAGTTTGGTTGATATACTTGCCCTTTGTATGATTGATTGTTGCATGTCTACCCTTTATTCTGCATGACTACTTGGTGCTTGTCTATGTAGGACACACTTGTATCTCCTTATTTCCAAATTACTAGTCTTGGTCCACCTTGTTTCTCTTGTTCCTATACTTCATGTGAGACTTGTTACTTTATGATTGTCTTTCGACCAAGCTTGTGGTTAAAAATAGTGTGTTTATATCTATGTTTAGGAGAACTATGGAGAAAGCTGACATCATATTGATGATTGTAAACTGATCAATGAAGACTTGTATAACCCATAACTAAATTTCATAGATACTCATGTGTCTAGTGTGTTTCCTTTGTTTCTTTTAGATCATAACTTTTCAGATGCACCCACACACATCATTGTGCATAGTAGATAATCCTTGAGTGTTGAGAGATGTGAGACCCTTTGCCATTAGGAAACCTTTTAGGAAGCGAGGTAGTGCATGTGTGGAGGTGATGACCACCTTACATGGAAGTAACACGTCTCTTCAGAGGCATGGAGAAGGTTACATATTATCAGAGGTTAAATCGCTTATGCTAGGGATCCCTTTAACCCACCCATTTTATTTTATAGAGTTGCCTTCACATTGTAGGTTAAGCTTAGACCCAATTAGGATTCCATTGCTACACATTGGTGCATTTGTGGGCATTCAGAGTCAAGTTAGTAGTGATAGGTTTAGTAACTTCATAGTAGCCTCTTATATATTTCCTCTAAATTTGGTATCAGTCTGAGTACTTTAAGGTTGCCTTCATGCATAGTTGATAGACATTCCTTGTAGAGTATCCCTTACATTGTGTCTTATCCAATGTTTCCAATATTGTAGGAATATTGATATGTTCGATCTGGGTTTAGCTTCTTGTATCAAAGTTAGAGACAAACTTATCAGAGTGTTAGACCAGTTAGATAAGATAAATTAGATTATGGATCAGAGAGAAATGGATCCATAAGTGGTTATAGTTGATCAATTCATTGCTGCTATGGCTTCAATCTGGGAGGCCATAACTGGTCTTGGCCAAAGGATAGATGGGCAGTTGGCCCAACAGGTTCCAGTTCAGGGGAGCACGTGGTATGATCCCACTATTCCATAACCTCTCCCACCTAGTTAAACTGTACCACAAGACACTTAGATATCGTCACTTTCCTCACCTAGTCAAACAGTTCCATAGCTTATATAATTTAATATGCAGATTCATATTGAGGCTGCCCCACTTCATGTCATAATGGTTACTCCAATCTTGGAGGATGGCCATACACTTATGGATAGGCTTCAACAAAGGATGAGATAGATGAGTGTTTCCAATGGAGGGAGGGTATGGGACGATTTTGATGGATTGATAGTGGCCACCCTATCAACCAAGTTTAGGATTCACGAGATTGAGCGATACATGAGGATTGGATGCCCCCGTACTCATTTGAGACTATATAGTATTGTGATGAGAGCTCATGAACTATGTGAAGCCAAGATGATTATGTTTTTCCATATGTCCTTAAGCAAGGCGGCTCAACATTGGTTTGCTTCTTTAGATATGTCCCACTATCGGACATGAGATGATTTAGCCTAGGAGTTCCTATAATAGTTTGCATTTAACATTGTCATAGATGTTTCAAGGAGAGAGTTGGAGGCCTTAAGGTAGAGGCCTGATGACACAATCACATCATTCATCTCCTATTGAAGGGATTTCGTAGTTCATTGATAGGTCATTTGAGAGGGATCAAATCAATATGATTATAAGGAGCCTGCAGCCTCAGTTCATTAGGCATTTGATAGGGCTCCTGCACATGGACTTTGGATCTTTGGTGTAGGTATTATATGGTATAGAGGAGGGCATTACTAAAGTATTGTGGCTTGAGTCTTCTCCTTCAAGCTCAAAGGGGTAGAAGCTAGTTATTGGAGAAAGATGTGAGTGCCATCAATGCCACTAGACCGAGGCGTCCTAGACTTTATTACACTATTGGCTAGACTTTTGAAGTTTACTACCCACCATCACCCCATGTGTAGTATAGGCCACCTGCTCTCTTTGGGCCTATGACTTCTACATATCTATACCCGGTTCCATAGCCAGTTTATGCTACTCAGGTCATATAGAGGCTACCCATTCTTTACCCTTAGCCTAGGGCTCCACCTATATAGAGACATATGCAGCAATTTTCCTAGTTGGGTATGCCTTTGAGTCAGCTTTTCAAAAGCTTGTAGATGGAGGATTATTGACTCCATTAGCACCAAGACCACCACCTCAACCTATGCCACCTTAGTTTAGGATGGACCCACACTATGCTTACCATCAAGGTCCAAGACATGACATTGATTGCTGCACTGCCCTAAGACATGTTATCTAGGATTTGATAAATCAAGGTTTAGTTAACTTGGGGCAACCAAGTGTAACCATGAACCCTCTACCTGCTCACACCACGCATATGGTGTCTCTACCTCCGAGTGGATTAATCACATAGGCTTTGTTGAGGATTAAAACATACATATGCTGAGTTGGGATGATGGACTACTTGAGCCGATTATTCTAGGTGATAGGTATGAGATTGTTAGAGTTACATCAGATTTTTCGGTCTCTGCACCATTCCGTTTGATTCTGGATAGGGCACCATTACAATTGATTCCTTCTAAGACATTAGCTATTGGACATTGGGGCATATTTGCTCCGTTTATTTTATAGCCAGAGAATATTGATTCAAAGGATGTGGATGTATATATTGTGACCTGTAGTGGAAGGATAACTCGGTCTTCACCTTTAGTTGCTATACCATTTTTTGGTACGGACTCTTGTGAGGAGGTTAGGAGATGGGACGATGAGATTCTGAGACAATTATAGAGCAACCAAGCTTAGATAACCATTTTAGAGTTTTGTTAGCTTCTTCTAGTACCCATAGAGATGCACTGATTTGAGCCTTGAGTCAGATACATGTTGAGATCACCCACCACTACTCTAAAATGGTTGATTCATATGTTGATAATTGATAAGGTCACTTGCATTGTGTTTTTTTGTTAATAATTTGTTACCAAAGGGGTTAAACCAAACTCGTCCTTTTCATATTTCAGTTGTTTGTGTAAGCCACAGAGTCCCATCCATCTTGTTGGACAATGGCTCTGCCCTAAATGTTTGCCCATTAACCACTACTATAGCCCTTGGATTTACACCTTCAGACATTGGTCCCTCTATACAAATAGTTAGGGCTTACAACACTCAAAGAGAGGTTATACGAACATTGACTATAGATTTGTTGATTGGTCTGACCACATTTTCTATATTTTTTAAGGATTCTTGCATCCTTTAACATGATTTTAGACCGACCTTGTATTCATCGGGCTGGGGCTATTCCATTTTCCCTTCATTAGAAGGTGAAGTTCATTTATGATGGGAAGGTCACAAAGTACAGTCTACCAGGGACGTGATTTTATCATCTAAGCCAGTATTGCAGATCAGTCACAAATGATGACTATCTCTTTCTAACAAGATTCACATTTGATGAGGTATAGACCCTTGAGATTCAAGACTTTTGTAGAGATATCATGATCATGTCATTTGATCAGCCCAATAGTACCTTTGTTCTTGATATGATGAAAGAAATGTCATTTCTGTCGGGTTTTGGGTTAGGATGATGCTAGCATGGATCCAGTAAGTTTATGATTACTATGGATCATGATGCTCCTTTTGGACTTAGACTAATCCCTTCAAAGAATTATGTTTGTTAAATGGCATGCTTGCACGAGGAAAAAGTGAGGGCTCACTTGTCCGGCATCCCATTTGACTATCATGTTTGCCCTTACACTTTTAGCTTGGTTGACTACTTTGTTAGAGGATTAAAGGTTTAACCTCACGTTGAGGAGATTATCATTGAGGTTGCTACGAATGAAGTTGATGAGCTTCAGCATATGCTTCACTAGTTACACGTGGGTGATGGGACCCCCAGTGCATCAACATCTATGATAATTCCTCCACCATTATTAGATCGAGGCAACTTATTCTCTTTGTGCTTCCCAGAGAAGACTACTAATTATAGGATATTCATTAAGCTTGCATATATGATTGATGGGGTTATTCCTCATGACGTGTTGGGCATTACTCGGTTCCTTGATGCAGCTCGTCAGGAACCTTTCTCATTGTTAAAGCTTTTTAGAGTGTCTGTCATCGAGATTGTTAAGCAAGTTTAGACTGTTCATATTCCTAGGCTTCCAGCTTAAGTTATTTTTACTACTAATATGTATGAGGGCACTGTTAGCCTAGTTGAGAGAGCATTTGAATTTGTAGACCCATCTCTTTCATTTGACATTATGTCACGATTTGTCACCTACTTTGACTAGTTTTTGAAGCTATAGTTATGAATGTGAGCATTTATGAGTATTCTTTTCTCTCTTGTGATGATGGTTTTTTTTTTTTTTTTGGTTCTCATCCTATTTGTTTACATCACAGATACTTGATATAAATGATGAGATTGCACAGTATGATTTAAATGGGGATTCTTCTACCCTAAATTCAGACCCTATAGATGAGGGGGCTTCGCCTGCAATAGAGGATGTTGAGATTATTGATTTCAATACGACTGATAAGCCTAGATTGGATCACCCTTATCAACTTATGAAAGAAACAACCTCATCCATTTACTCAAATCATATTTGGATATCTTTACATGGTCGTATGAGGATATGTCAGGCCTTGATCCCTATATACTTCAACATCATCTACTTATCCTGCCACCTTTCAGGTCAGTTAAATAGAAGTTGAGAAGATTGCACCCATAATGGAGATTATAAGTTAAAGAAGAAATTCATAAAATAAAATAAAATAAAATAAAAATTGTGTAGGATTTCTATTAGTAGTTAAGTATCTTGGGTGGTTAGCTAATGTCGTTCTTGTCCCTAAAATGGGCGACAAAGTTAAGGTCTGTGTTGATTTTAGATACTTTAATAAAGCCAGTCCTAAGGATGACTTTCTTCTTCCCCACATTGATTTATTAGTGGACAACAATGCAGGTCACTCGATGTTATCTTTTATGGATGGATTTTATAGGTATAATCAAATTTTGATGGCTCTAGAGGATAGGGAGAAGACTGCTTTCATCACAAAGTGAGGTACCTACTACTACAAGTCATGCCATTTGGTTTAAAGAATGCAAGAGCCACTTATCAAAGGGTAATTACCAACTTGTTTCACAACATGATGCACAAAGATGTCGAGCTATATGTGGATGATGCAATCAAGAAATCTTGAGAAAAGGTAGATCACTTAGAAACCTTAGAAATGTTCTTTGATAGTATTAAGAAGTTTAAATTGAGGTTGAACCCCAAGAAATGCACCTTTGGCATGTCTTTTGGGAAATTACTGAGATATATGATCAGTAAGCAAGGCATAGAGGTTGATCTTGACAAAATTAGACTCATACTAGACATGCTTGCACCGAGGACCAAGAAATAAATCAAGGGTTTTCTAGGCAGATTGTAATACATCAATCGCTTCATCGCCAAATTGACAGATATATGTGAACCTATTTTCCGCCTCTTGAGGAATAATCAACCTATAATCTAGAATGATGATTGTTAGCATGCTTTCTAGAGGATTAAGGAGTATCTCCCTTCCCCTCCAAGTGCCTCATACACTGGGATGCCCATTGCTCTTATATTTTTCAGTTTTAGACATAACTTTAGGATGCATGTTAGCTTAGCTTGATGATTCAGGGAAGAAGCGAGTTATCTCCTATCTAAGTAAGAGGATGTTAGAGTATGAGATGAGATATGTTGTGATTGAGTACCTCATCTTGGCATTGGTTTGGGCCATAGGAGACTGAGGCATTACATGATAAAGTATTCAGTGCACCTAATTTCTCATCTAGATCCATTCAGATACTTGTTTGATAGGCCTATGTTGGTTGGTACACTGATGAGATGGCTTGTGCTTCTTATAGAGTTTGATATTAAGTATGTCTCTTAGAAATCCATTAAAGGGAGCATTGTTGCAGATCATTTAGCTTCATTATCAAAATCTGAGAGTGGATCAGTTGATGATGATTTTTCAAATGAGAAGTTTGTTACTATGACTAGTTTATCAGGTTAGTGCATATACTTTGATGGTGCGACTAATTATTCAGGATATGGGATAGATGTTCTATTGGTATCCCCTTAGGGTGATCATATTCCTAAGTCTATTCTTTTGACATTTTTAGACCATCATCCTGTCACAAATAATATTGTTGAGTATGAGGCATGTATCATCAGTGTAAATATTGCATTAGAGCTTGGCATCACATAGATGGATATATTTGGTGATTCCAATCTAGTGCTCATACAAGTTTAGGGTGATTAAAATACCAAAGTTGTGAAGCTGAAGCCATACCATGCTTATTTAGAGCTATTGATTAAGAAATTTGAAGAATTGAGATATATTCAATTGCCTAGAGCACAAAGCTAGCTTGTTAATGCCTTAGCTACATTGGCTTCTACAGTTTACATTCCCACTTATGTGGTAGTTCATCCCTTATTGATTGAGACTCGATCTAGACTTGCATATTGTCATCTAATTGGAGAGGTAGAGGTTTAGGATTACTTACCTTGGTACCATGACATTTATCAATTTCTTAAATCAGGTACGTATCCTGAGGTTACAACAACCAAGGATTAGAAAATGTTGAGGCAGCTAGCCACTAGATTTATGATCTATGGAGAGACTTTCTACAGACAATCAATAGATGGCATGCCTTTTATGTGCTTAGGTTGAACCTCTATGGATCAAGTAATGAGAGAGGTCCATGCAGGGGTTTACGGACTATATATGGGTAGAAACATGTTAACACATAAGATTATGAGATTAGGATACTTCTAGTTGACCATGAAGACTAATTATTTTCAGTTTTTTCAAAGGTGCCCAGAGTGTCAGGTACATGGCGATCTTACTCATATACCACTTTCAAAGTTACATACTTTGACCTCACCATATCCATTCTCAGTATGAGGTATCGATATTATTGGGAAGATCTCATTGAAATCTTCCAATGGTCATGAGTTCATCCTGGTTGCCATTAACTATTTCACTAAGTGGGTTGAGGTCGCATCTTACATGAGATTGACATTAGCCAAAGTCGCCAGTTTTATCAGTACCCATATCATCTACCATTATAGAGTCCCCCATGACTTGATTTCTGATAGAAGGGCACATTTTCGAGCTAAGGTTGAAACTTTGCCACAGAAACACTACATTTAGCATCACAGATTATCAACATATAAGCCACAAACTAATGGAGCAGTAAAGGATGCAAATACGAATATAAAGAAGATTTTGAGGAAAATGGTTGAGACTTCTAGAGACTGGCCAAAGAAGCTATCTTTCGCTTTATGGGCTTATTGCACATCTTTTCGCACTTCTACAAGATCTACACCTTACACGTTGGTGTATCGCATGGAGACCATGTTACCTATTGAGATTAAGATAGGTTCATTGAGAGTAGCCTTTGAGTAGCAGATTTCTGAGACAGAGTAGGCTCAAGCTCGATTTGATCAACTTAATATTTTAGACGAGAGAAGGTTGAGAGCTGCCAACCATATTTAGGCTTATAAGAGAAAAATGACCCGTCCCTTTAAGAAACAAGTCAAGCCGAGACTATTACAGAGAGGGGATTTCATTCTAAGGATTCTCAAAGGTTTGATTGGAAACCCCAAATGAAAGTTTACTTCAAAGGGAGCTTCATGGTTGACTAACCTAGATGGAAACCAGTTTTCAGAGCTAACCAAAGTGGATCAGCTAAAGAAGTATTACGTTCGAGATCATGGTCAAATGATGGGTGGCCACCATTTCAATTAGCATCATACCTTATCTCACCCTTTTCACTCATAACCCATTGCTAGCCTCTTGGGCCTCACGAGGTACATTGTAGTATTTCTTTCTTAGAGCTCTACTTATCTTTCATCATCTAGGTAGGGGCCCTTGGTTGTGTATGCATGTTTTACATGGATGGTCTTGTGAGTTTTGGACTCTTTGATTTATTTTCTTTCTTTTTGTTATCACCATCTTACCATACAATTGTCGTTATGTTTCATTATTACTCATTTTCTATCCATTTCCATGTTTTTATCTTCGCTTGTTTCATCTCACTCTCCTTATTTCCTCTCATTAATGACTTTTGACCTTTTTAGGGCATCAAGGTAGTTGTATCATACTCTTCTTTCCATCCATTGACTTTGATCAAGACATCTTAGCTTGAGAAGTGATCTCAGGGTTAGGGTTTTATACATTTGTCAGTGATTGGAGTTAGCATACTTCTAGGGTTTAGGTATGACTCATATTTTCATCAGTGATTAGAGAGAGTTTATTCATTTATATTGTTTGCTCAATGGAGTTTCGATCTGCTGATATTAGTGTTCTCACTAAATAAAATAAAATAAAATATATAATAATGTGTTTGTATATGGTATTACACTTATTGAGCACATGTTGATATTTGAGAGTTGCTCATTGAGCTTATTTGTCATAGGTTGTTCATTGGATCATTTATCATTGGTTGTCCATTAGGTATATATACATCTTTGAGCTTGTATTTGAGCCTTTTGAGAGTATTTCACTCCTTTGATCACTTATGTTATGTGTTTGGAGTGATGAGAGTTTGGTGAATGTTCTATGAGATCCTTCGCTTCATGAATCAGGTTGATATACATCAGGTGTGAGGATTGAGTAACGTATCACTAGAGTCTCCGGATCACTGTCTCCACTACCATTTCATCATTGGTGATATGACTTTCCTCGGCTATACTTATATGAGTAGGTCATCATTCTTTGTACCTTCTCGCTTTTTTCCATCATTTCCCATCATCTCTTTTCATACAGTCATTCCATATCTACATCTTTCTTACATTGATACACATTTTTTATTCATTACCTTCTTCACATATGTCATATGCTACCTTGACAACCTTACCATTTCTTTTTTCTCTTTTTTCTTTTATTTCATCATTGACACTTCCATTGATTTCATTCAAGTTCACTGACTCATGAGATTATATTGCACATTACATCTTATGCACGAGAGTATTGGGTTTGATCACTAGGTACTTGAGCTTGGTTTCTTTTCATTTCTTTCACCCTATTACCTTAGGCCTACTTACGTTCCGTGTCGTAAGACCACCTTAAGGCCATAAGATCAAATGTTATCTTCGATAATTTTTAGTTTGGTAAGTTTAATGATTAGTTGAAGTATGGGTATTGTTATGTTTTTCCTTATGAAAGATACTTCAAGTGACATTTGGTTTCTTTTTCATTTGGTATGATGATGTCTGATGGAACTTGAGCATGGAGATAGTATTCATTTGATGATATTAGTTCTATCTCTTTAACACACCAGATGCCTATACTAGGGCATATTACCCTCATCCTTAGGTTTTCCTAGTTGTCATTGGTTTGTATGACCCATATATTCATGATTGTGGAGATGTTTGATTGGTAATGACAGATCTTTGTCATATCCCATGAATCTACTTTGTTATCACTTTGGGTTATCATTATATGGGCATGTTATCTTTCCTTTGGGACACTAAGATTTGCATGATTGTTGGATGCACAAATAAATTATTAGTGTTGTTCGTTCCACCTAAGATTTACACATCAGGTGCCATACTGGGGCATATGCCCTTCATTTTAAGGAGATCTATTTGGGGCAGTGATGACAGATGGTCAGCATTGATTGCTTACTTCATGTGAGCATCATTTGTTATACTAGGACATATTCACCACTTTGATGAGATGAATAGTTTTATGCCTTGTATTTATGATTCCATGTTCTACATAGGGGATTGGCTTCTCCATGATCAGTCATTATTTTTGCAGCCAGTTCACCTCCTGGTTTGAGCATATTTTTTAGGTTTCTCATGATTTGTGATATCATAGTCGACTTTATAAGACTTTGTTGGAGACTAAGACATATCACATTAGATTTCACTTAGAGAGCATCAATGGACTCCCTAGTCGACTTTTTGTGAGACAATTTTTTTTTCCATATTCATTCTTTAGTCGAACAATGATGTACATTTGTTAGGTTTTATGTTTGAGATTAGTTGATAAAAAACGTATTTAAGATATAGAGAGATTTATGTTCATACCTTTTTGAGACCTTTATCATCATGTGTTGTTTCATTTTCGCTACGATATATGCAACTACTTATTTCATTTGACATTTTATTAGCTTGATGCACTTTTAATATTAGGGCATACCCCTTTCTTTGAGATTATCACATTTTAGTTAGACTCCGTCATTACCTAATCTAGGTTTTGATCTTTATGAGTTGTCACATTGGGGAAAAAGCAAATCCCTTATGTAGAAATTATCGGATTTATTTTGTCTACTGTCACCTCACCACTCATAGGCATTTAAAGTCACCCCATCAGTTAGGCATACAGATCCACTCGTCCCCTTATAGGCATTTAGAGTTGTCCTATTAGCCATGCATCCAGAGTCACCCTTTCCCTTATAAGTGTTCAGAGCCATAGACATGTAGAGTCATCCCATTAGTTAGGCGCATAGAGTCACCCTTCCTCTTATAGGTGTTTAAAGCTATAGGCGTTCAGAGTTGTCCCATCGATTAGGCGTGCAAAGTTACCCTTCCACTCATAGGCTTTCAAAGTTGTCCCATCAGTTAGGCGTGCAGAGTCACCATTCTCTTATAGGCGTTCAGAGCCATAGCCATTCAAAGACATCCCATCAGTTAGGCATGCAGAGTCACCTTTCCCCTCATAGGTGTTTACAGTTGTCTCATTAGTTAGGTGTGTAGAGTCACTCTTCCTCTCATAGGCGTTTAGAGTCATCCCATTAGTTAAGCATGCAAAGTCACCCT
Source organism: Vitis riparia (assembly GCF_004353265.1). Classification (NCBI taxonomy): domain Eukaryota; kingdom Viridiplantae; phylum Streptophyta; class Magnoliopsida; order Vitales; family Vitaceae; genus Vitis; species Vitis riparia. The sequence continues at coordinate 3,012,058 of NC_048443.1, forward strand.
TCCCCTCATAAGCGTTCAAAGCCATAGACATTCAAAGTTATCTCATTGGTTAGGTGCGTAGAGTCACCATTCTTCTCGTAAGCATTCAGAGCCATTCCATCAGTTAGGTGTGCAGAGTCACCCCTCCTCTCATAGGCGTTAGAGTCTTCCCATCGATTAGGTGCACAGAGTCACCTCTCACCTCATAGGCATTTAAAGTCATAGGTGTTCAAAGCCATAGGCATTTGGAGTTGTCCCATTGATTAGGTGTGCAAAGTTACCCTTCCCCTTATAGGAGTTCAAAGTCATCCCATCGATTAAGAATGTAGAGTCACCCTTCTCCTATAGGCATTCAAAGCTATAGGCATTCAGAGAAATCCCATCGATTAGGCATACAAAGTCACCCTTCCCCTCATAGGCGTTTACAGTTGTCTCATTGGTTAGGTATGTAGAGTCACCCTTCCCCTCATAGGTGTTCAGAGTCATCCCATTAGTTAAGCATGTAGATTCACTCTTCCCCTCATAAGCGTTCAGAGCCGTAGGCATTCAGAGTTATTTCTTTAGTTAGGTGCGTAGAGTCATTATTTTTCATGTAAGCATTTAGAGCCATCCCATCAGTTAGGTGTGTAGAGTCACCCTTCCTCTCATAGGCATTAAGAGCCTTCCCATCAATTAGGTGTGCAAAGTCACCCCTCACCTCATAGGTATTTAGAGTCATAGGTGTTTAAAGCCATAGGAATTTAGAGCAGCAAGCATTCAGAGCCACTACTTTCCTATTTAGGAATTCAGAGATGCTACTTTGAGTTTAGGCATTCATAGCCTACAACCCTCTTGGAGTTACATTCCCCGTACTTGGCCATTCTTATATGTAGAGTCATTTCTTTATCTAGTTTGGCGATCCCGAGTTTTGAGCTTACCTCATCATGTGTTAGGATAAAATTTATGGTCTTTTAGTTCTTCAGTATAGTTCACTTCGTTCCACTCATTACTCGTATTTCTACTTATATTCCTTACACTTGTGATCTTCACTAAAGAGAGGCATATTTGTTGACCCTCCATTTTGTCCCCTTAGTACATGGCCTATTAGGTGTTCTTTCAGTACTCCTTAGTATTTCTCTATTAACCCATTGCTACTCATACAACAATTTTTTGTTTTTAGCTATCTTGGTGACTTTGGTTGAAGGATTTATCTAGGCCCTCATTGTGACCCATGGCAACCCAATTTAGACCTATAATTGTCTTTTTTTTTTTTTTTTAAGATAGCTCATTTAGGAACACTTTTAGGACACTTAGACACTTTTCTGATTACCCTAGGTCGCTTAGGCACTTTTTGAATCACCCAGGCCCACTTAGGTTCACTCAGGCCCATCTAGGCATCTAAGCCTATTTAGGCAAGCTTGGCCCATTAGGCACCACCCTAGGCCCATTTTGGTTCACCTAGCCCACCTAGGTAACCTTTTATGCAATTCTTTGCATGGCTTGCATTCTTGCATAGTTGCATGACTTGCATGGTTCACTTTTTTTGCATGACTTGTATGACTTTCATTTTTATTATTATCTATTTATTTATTTTACTTTATTTTATTTATTCAATTTATTAATTTGGTAAAATACTTTTATTTAATTTAATAATTTTGTAAAATTCTTTTACTTTATATAATAATTTTGTAAAGTTATATGTGTGAGTATGTGTGTGTGTGTTTAATCTAATAATTTTACTCATTTTCTAAAACATTCTTTTTTACTATTTAATTTGATCTATTAATTTTTAAATAGTGAAGCGGGGAGACTTTTGGAGAAGGAAAGAAGGATGAGATGGAAAAAGGTAAGTTACTTATAGGGTTTTGGAAGGAATTACAAAGTGGTACATTGAATGAAGGAGAATGGGCGGTTCTTTTGGCAAGGGAGATTTTTTTTTTTAAAAAAAAAGTGAAGGCTAGCATGACATATAAAAAAGAGAGGAAGGTGAACTAGAGATTTTGGGAACTGTTTTTAGGAGGGGAAGGGGTGTTTTGGAAAAGGTTTTTGGTGTGGGGATTGACACCACTAAGAGGAAATATACAAGCTAGATTTTGAGGAGGCGTTCTAAGGATTTTTGGAAGAAGATTTAGCCGATTTTTAGGTGGGGGTGAATGCCATTGGAGGACATCTATAACATGCAGCCAGATTCTAACATAGGAAGCAAGAAGCATTTTTGAAAAAATCTCCACCACGGCTGCCCTTGGAAGATAACACAGTGGCACCATTGAAAATCCACTCTAAGGAAGCATGCACAAAGGAGGTAGGCTGCTACTTAGCAAGGGCATGAGAAAGCACCAAATCATCCCATTGCACACACGTATTGGAAGACACATGTACTGATTTTTGAAGAGGGCAACACATTCTCTAGGATCTCCATCACGCACTTAAAGGGGACATCACCACTTACATGCACCATCTACATACAACCCCATTCCTAGCAGTTTAGGTGTGGATTCTTTTCATTATTATGTTATACTATGAGACATTCCAAAGTCAATTAATAATAGTTGTTGTATTATATTATACTTTTAATTATTATATTGTGCTATATTATACTTTTTCATTATTATACTTTTCAATAGTTGTTATATAGTGGTGGTGTTGGTTAATTTCAAGTTTGAATTGCATTATATTACATCAAGTAACAAGGTGTTTACTATATTGCATAATAATTTTTTTTTTCGTTGATACATCATAACATGGGTTCTACAATACAATTAATTTTTAGTTTGGGTTTTATGAGAGTTTTCATATGGTCTATGTGGGTTATTGCTTTATTTAACTTTTGCTTAGTTTAATTTAAGCTTTTTCTTTTCTTTTCTTTTCTTTTTTTAATTTGAATGAAGTTAGTTTCTATAATTTAGTTTTGACATTTTAGTTTGGGTTTTTTTTTTTTTTTTTTTTTTTTGAGTTGAATAAAAGATACATATTTGATATTTTTGTTTTAGTTTTTTTTAACTAGGTGGAAAAGTGGCTTCTTTTAAATGCTTTTAATTTTTTTTATTCTAGTTTAGGATGAATTTTGGTTGATAGTGGAAAATTAAAATTTAGTTTTGGGTAATGGTAGGTGATGATGGAAAAATTGGAATTTGCAAATTTTAGTTTTGAATAATGGGTGAGAATGGAAAAAATAGATATTTGTAAACTTTAGTTTTTGATGAATTTTGGATGATAGTAGAAAATTAAGTTTTTTTTTTCAAATTAGTTTTGGTTAATGTTAAAAGATAATGGAAAAATTGAAATTTGCAAATTTTAGTTTTGAATTTTGGATGATAGTGGAAAATTAATTTTTAAAATTTTAGTTTTGGTTAATTTTGGATGATAGTGGAAAGTTAGACTTTTTGAATTAAAGTTTTTGAATTTTAGATGATAGTGGCAAATTAGATTTTTTATTTTTATTTTTAGTTTTAGATGAATTTTGGATGATAGTGGAAAGTTATAAATATAATGATTTTTTTTCAAACAAAAATTTGTGTAGGAGGTTAATAAAAGTTTCCATTTTATAATGTAAGTTTTAGTTAATTTTTTAATGTTAATCAGAAAGCTAGTGTTTTTAGATATTTTTTAGTTTTAGATATTATTTTAATGTAGATAAAAATTAGAGTTTTAAAATTTTTAGTTTTCGATTTTCTTTAATGTTAATGAAAGAATTGAATTTTGTTTATTTTTTTAGTTTTAGATATTATTTTTTTGACACATTACTTTGACTTCATCCATATGAGAGATCTCTGAGATGGATAATATTATATTCTCTTCTTTTCTTATAATATCTTCCTAAAATGATAAGAATTCTTTTTTCCAAAGTTATCGTATACAACATTTAAACGCCAAGTATGACTATTTCAAATTATTCTAGATGTTTTTTTTAACAATAAAATATTATAATAAGATATCAATTCATAATATTTTGTTGTCATGTACGGTACCATCCCACTCTATTAACGTATATTCATCATATTTTATAAAACTTTTAGATATTAACTTGACTTTAAAGTTAAGTTAACTTCTAGTAAGATAATCAAGAAACTTATATGCAATTCAATAAGTTGAATTGTTCTCATAATTTTAACTGAGAGATGTCCAATTACAAGCTTTTTAACGATAACAATATAACATATAATTTATTGGAGATAGAATTGTTGCAATTGTTGGCATTAGACTTGCCCTCGAATGCATTTCCCTTAAATGAAATGACTTCGTGAGCTTACTGTTGTCACTTATGATCCATTTTTCCATAGTAGGATTAAGTAATTTGCATATGTCTTTAAAATTAAATTTTGAATTTCAAAGCCTCTCTAAGGTAACATTTATAATTAATAGAAGCTTAGAACTTTAGAAGTTATCATTATTAATAATAAGCTTACATTTCTTTGAAAATAGAAAGCAGAAGTGGTTAAAAAAACTTTGAATATCACATTCCTAGAAAATGCTAAATTTTTGTTGATTTTTGAGGAAGCTTATATAGCACCTAATTTTTTAGTTTTGTTATGAAATTTATTATCTTAGGAGGTTACTATATTTGTTGATCAACTTATTTAGCCATATGATATTCTATTCACCTTTGAGTAGAAAATTATATAAATTTTTCAAAATTTGAGGCATTATGAGTTGAATTAAGCTTACCTCAAATATGAAAAAACAAAATAGTTATGAAAAAGGAATGATATACTAAATCACAATGTCCAAGTAATTTATTCATACTAATAAAAATTTACCATGTTTACATGGTTGGACATAATAATAAAAGTACTTATTTAGATGTAGGATAATGGAAGAACTAGTAGGTGGATGACCAAAATCTCTAACAATTGTAATAGCAAAGACATTGTACGCTTGTAGGATTATGAGGCGGTATTCCAAGGCATGTATAATTTACCCAGGTGGGATGTTTTCCTTGGCAATCACTCCCGCATTTTGGTAGGGTAACACAGGGAAATGCATCTGAGCACACCTTTGCTTCAACTACAAATTTTATTCATAAATAAAATATTATGGAGAATAAAAACTTATGATAAAAATTTATGGACATAATTATTACTTTATGCCAATTTAGAAAAGAATATCTAAGCTATGAGAATCCAAATCTCAATATGAGGAATATAGGCTATAATCAACTGTTAATAATTTTGATTTTGAGAATTTTATATTAAAATTTGACTTTTGTAAACTATTTTTCTTAACAAAAATTGACTCTTGAAATGTCTAAATTTCAAGACATTTAAACATATAAATAATTTTTTTGTTTTAAATTTGAAATGAATAAAAAAAAAAAGTGATAGTTTTTTTAAACATATTATTAGTCTTCATTATACTTAAAGCAGTGAACAATATTGTAAATGTTATTTTATTTATTTTATTTTAATAACTCTCTTAGCCTACTACAAAATAAAATGATAAAATTTACTAGATCATATAATTTCAAAGGTTTAGATAAAAGAAGCATATGTTGAAAGTGATTAAAATTATACGATGAATTTAATTTATCTTAAAATTAACGTTTTAAAAGAAAGAAAATATTCTATCACATGTTAAGAAAGACAAACATGAGGAAGAGGAATGGGAAGAGTAGAAAGTGGCACATGGTAAATAACTTTGATTGTCATCTAAATAAGTCAATAACAACTTCAATAACAATTTTTCTACACTAGAATTGTATTAACTAATCTATATTTATAAGTCTATTTCTTAGAAAGCATGTTGATATGATACCATCAAAGGTTCCATTATTGTTCCTCTTTTTTGGTTGGTTGTAACTCTATACGATTTTGAACAATAGGAAATTACATTTCACACTACCATAAATCTATATGTTGGAATTGTCAAATTTCTTTTGCTCAATTACTCCTTGATATCTCTAATATCCTCCTAATTTTGACTAAAAGTGTAACACAAGGTAGCATAAAATTTGGTTATGATATTAACTTTGTTCACTGACTTGAAATAAAAAGATAAAAAAATGAGGTTAACAAATATTATTATGCCAAATTGACTTTGTTGTATACTTTCAATCACCAACAATAAAAAAAAAAAATTAATACATTATTTTCCAACATTCAACGAATTAGCATATAATATGAAGCAACATCAAAATAATCACTTCCACTATCTGTGATTACTAACTAGTTTTTCAAACAAACTAAATAAAATTTTTATAACAAATAAAATGACAGGTGATATAATGTTTTATTAAAAAATGACATATTGGTTATATCTTTATCTATATTGGCAACACAAAATAATCTAAAAGGCTTGTCAAATATTACTCTAAATGACAAGATAAACCAACCTGAGATAGAAGCAAACAAGAAAAGCAAGATGAAGCACATTGCAAATGATTTTGCCATCTCAATCACTTAGTAACAACTTCAATGACAAATTTTACATCCCAAAGCTTGTAGGTTAGTCTATTTATAAGAATCTCATAACACTATTTCCCATTGTTTTTACATTTCTTATATTAGAATACAATCTCCCTACATTTAACGACCCTTGGTTTTGTGTCAATTTTAATATATGGTGCCATAAGAAGATTTTGGTACATATCTGAGAAAATCGCCATTGGATTTGATACTCAATTAAATTATTGGCATTTATAAAAGGACCAATTTGGATGTCAATCTTTAATTACTGATTTTCTTAATCTTACAGTAAATTTCCAAATAAATATCATCTAGAATTTAAAAAATAATATGATATAAACTAAAATAATACTAGAAATATAATATTAGGTAAATTATTAGACACCTCCTACACCCAACAAATGTTTGCAAACTCTTAACAATATTTTCAGAGAATTAAAATAACAAAAATACCCTTATTTCTTTAAAGACAAAACCATGTCTTTATTTATTTACTTTTTCGTTCAGATAATCAATCCACCATATATACTTCCCTTTGTTTTTCCTTTTGTCCTTTTTTTTTATATCTTTTTCTTTTCATATTTTATTGGTTTTTTCTATTGTTTTTCTTTTCCTTCTTTGTCATCATCTTCCTTTTTTTTTCTTTTTCTTTTTTATTGTTTGTTTCATTTTTTTTCATTTCTTTTATTTTCTTATGTCTTTAATTATTGACTTTTTTCGTTCAGATGATCAATCCACCATATATACTTCCCTTTGTTTTTCCTTTTGTTTTTTCTTTTTTATATCTTTTTCTTTTCATATTTTATTGGTTTCTTCTATTGTTTTTCTTTTCCATCTTTATCATCATCTTCCTTCTTTTTTTCTTTTCCTTTTTTATTGTTTGTTTCATTTTTTTTTCATTTCTGTTGTGTTTCTCATGTTTTGTTTTTAAGGTCAAAACTCATCATTCTTTTGTTCATCTTGTTTTTCCTTCTTGTTGTTCATCTTTTTATTACTTTTCTCTTCTTTTGCTCATGTTTTTATACCATTTTACTATTAATCATCATCTTCTTTTTTCTTTTTTTTTTTTCCCCAGTTTTTCATCCATTAAGGCACACCATTGACCTATAAGAGTAACCTCCAATTCCTTTTAGGTTTTATTGTTTGTTTTCTAATAGATGGTAAATACATCAAGATGCATTGAAACTCTCCTGTGTATTTGGCTACTGCCAATACCTAGTCGTCGAGGTGAGCCAATGTTTTCCTTTCCATTTTACAAAAGCCCTAAATCTTGTTAAAAGATAAGAAAAAGAACAAAACACTAGTGAAACTTAACAGTAGACGAGTAATTGACTTACTTTATTCATACTAGAATAGCTAGGTTATAAATAACCAATACAACTAACTCAATTAACAAAACAAATACCAACAATTACATAAAAATAGGACCATGAAGCCATGTGCCTACATACCACTACCACAAAAAAAAAAAAAAAAAAAAAAAACCAGGGGATAACAAACAAACTTCCTAAAGACCGGGAAAAAAGAAAAGACCCAAAAGACTCGACATCAAATAAACAAGTTATCATTGGAGACTTCGTCAAATGAGTAACTGCACAATAATATTTTAACACTCTCCCTTAAACTAAATATTTTTAACATTTCTACGCAACTCTCCCTCAAATTGCATCCTCCAAAGTTTAAACTCTAAGGAACTTCCTCGACTTCAAAAAACTATCTAATTTGAGGGGGTTAGTAAAAATATCAATAACTTGGTTTTCACTTTTCCAGTAAAGATCAATAACTTAATCCTTCATGAGATCACACAAGAAGTGATATCTCACATCTATGTTCTTGTATCTTCTATGAAAAACAAGATTCTTTGTGAGCTTAATAGTCGAACTACTATCACAAAAAAAATTGAGTAGAACCTGATTGCTAGAACTGAAGCTCCTCAAGAAATTTCCTTAACCAATGTGCTTGATAAGCACATGATGTGGCTACTATAAACTCAGCCTCAATTGTTGACAATGTAACTAGTGATTGCTTCTTTGATGACATGAAACAACTGTAAAACCTAGCATAAAGATATATCCAAATGTGCTTCTTTTATCATCTAAATCTCTAGTGTAATCATTATTTGTATAACCCAACAAATTTGATTTTTAATCCCTTTTATAGAAAAGGCTAAAATCAATTGTGGCATGCAAGTACCAAAGAATCCTTTTCGCAACTAGAAAATGAATTTATTTTGGACTCTCCATGAATTTGGTAATGAGACTCACTGTTTACATTATATTAGGCCTTGTTGTTGTCAAGTACATTAAGCTCCCAATAATTTTCTTATAAAAAGTACTTTTAACTCTTCTTCTTGCTAGATCCATCACAAGCTTCAAACCTTTTTCTACTAGAGTAGTGATGGGATTGCAATTCTTCATTTCAAATATGTCTAAATTGGGCATGTTTCTTTTGAAAAAATAAATATTGCAACAATACATTGTACTACTTATATGCTATGAAAATAATGCATCTTACTAAGATCAGACATATCAAACTCAAGCATTATAAACTCCTTAAATGTTTTAAACATAGCCCAATCATTTCCTATATAAATGAAATCATCTACATACAAACAAACTGTGAGCCTCTTTCTCCATCTCCAATTTTTATGTAAAAAGCATGCTCATATGAGCATTTTCTTCCTTCAAAAAATAAGCATGTATACGACTATACCAAGCTCTAGGTGCTTGTTTTAGTCCATATAGAGCCTTTTTTTTAGTTTATAAACTTTATGCTCAATGTCTAATTTAACATAACCAAAACGTTGATCAATAAATATCTCTTCTTGTAAGTCTCCATGTAAAAAGGCCAATTTCACATCCATTTGGAACATGGCCGATGAGTTTTGAGTTGTCAATGCAATCATCAATCTGATTATGTCGTGTCTTGCAACAAGAGTAAAAACTTCTTTGTAGTTGATGCCAAACTCTTACTTATAACCTTTAACTACTAGGTGTGCTTTGTATTTGTCAACTTCACCATTCTTTTTCAGCTTTGTCCAGTAAACCCACTTAACACCATTCTTCTAATGGTTGTAATTTCTTCATCCATAACCTTTTGCCACTTTTGTTCTTTGACAACCATTTCAACAATTGTGAGATCACAATCTAAAAATATAGCAAAATGCATAAATGGGTCCTTAAACTCATTAATTCTTATTACCTCATAGTCCGACATTTGAAAACCCTCCATTTTGTTTCCATAGCACATGCCCTATTAGGCAATCTTTCAGTACTCCTTAATACTTCCCTAGTAACCCATTGATACTCATACAACTTGATTCGTACTCAGTCGGGTATTTTAATCAAAAAACATTTATAAATCCTATGACCTCATACTAGCGTAGCAAAGCTACTATAGTATAGCAGCTCTAGGGTCGAACTCTGGGATGGGTTTTCATTCTACCAGTGATATACTCAAGATTAGAAACTGAGTCTGATGAGTTCCTTTGTCAAAAACTTAAAGTTTAAAAGAAAATAAAATTTATTTTGAAAGTGGTGTTTGAAACTAAACTAAAATAGAACTAGATAAAAATGGAAGAAAGAAAGTCTCTCGGAACTAAGGGTTGTTAGGATCAAGTTCAGAATGCAAAGTGGAAATTCCGGATTCTCATCTCGTATTGGGGATAACAACATAAAGGATGGTTGTTTCCCGAACCGGTATAGGTTTAACAATGAAGATTTAATCCATAAAAAGTCAATAGAAATGGTAGTCAAGTTCCATTAATGGCTTTAAACACTGTGGGTCTTCACCTTGAGCCACTTTCCAATGGCTCGTACATGATAACTAATGGACTGATGTGGATCTAGCAATAAGCATCCACAGAGACCTGAAGCTTACCATGTATTGGCCATTCAAAGTGATTCTAAGGGATTTAAAGCAAAACTTTAAATTTAAAAGCCATTTATGAACTCCAACTACCTGTGTTTAATGCACGAGAGTTTTCCACTTTAGCATCTGGACTTTTCACCTAGCTTCCTTCACTCTAAGAAACCAAAAGTTTAGCCTCTCATCCTCTGGGAAAACATCATCAGAGGTTGTTTGGCTTCCAAGAAAAAGAAAATAGTAGAGAGAAAAGAAAAACATGAGAGCCCTGTATTTCACTAAGTGTAAACAATAATATATATTCGAGAGATGATTTCCACCCCTCTTATAGTCTTTACAAAGCAAAGCCTGTGATTGGCTAATTACAGGGATAAGAAAGGAATTTACATAAAAAATACATAAGAAAAGATCTCATGTGGAGTCCGCAAAACAGAGGAGATTTCGCACCAAAGACGCATGGGCTAGTGCGAATTTCGTACAAGGAGAAGGTGTTGTGAGAATTTCGCACAAGGGGAAGGTGTTGTGCGAATTTCGCACAAGCTTGGGCTGTTGTGCGAAATTCGCACATGCTTGGAACAGTTGTCTTCCAAAGGCCATATCTTGCTCATTTCAGCTCCAAATCGTACACGGTTTGAAGAGTTGGATTCTTGACTTCCTGAGCTTTGAAATGGTATATAGCATGTAGAAAATGGACTTCGGGAAGTGCTCCAAAAGTGCGAAGGAAGACTGCAGCTGCTGTCCTCTGTTTTCTTCAGTCTGTTTTCCTCTGTTTTTCCTCTTTGCTTCTCTTGGTTACTTGGCTTGTCTTAATGATCCAAAAAGTTGTCAAAACACTAAAACTAGCTACAAATATGATTAGAGGTCATTGCTAGGTCCTTAACATGCCAATTGGAATAAGAATGGAGAACTACTACACAAAAGTGCTTAAAACATAATGAATTAAAGGCGCAAAATATCACTTTTTGGGTAGTAATCACTCCCCCCAACTGACACATTGCTAGTCCCTGAGCAATGAAGGAAAGAAAAATAAAGAAAAATAGATAATATAATAATTTACAAAATCATGCTGATCACTCCAAAAAATAATCAAGTGGCATGATTGGATCTAACTCTCACATAGTAAGTCAAGGATATAAAACTCAATCATCAACAAGAGTCATCAAATAACTTACCTATCACAACATGCAAAGAGTGGGCATTATGCAAATTTGAGTATCAAAATAATTTCCACTTCCAAAGGACCAACTCTTAATCTTCCACAAAAAATCTAAGTGTTAAGGTGCTTAGTTTCCAGTTATAGTATGTCAAACTATATTCTCCCCCCAACTAAGGTTTTTCTCTAACTTTAGCAACACTACCTCTCATATAAAAGGCTAAGAACGCACCTCTTTTTCTATTTTTTTTTTCTTTTTTTTATATATATATAAATACTCCACCCATCCACCCATGTAACGAGCAGTGAGGTCGGTGACTCCCAACCAATAAAGGCTTAGGGCACCAGGCTTCAAAGATTTTCACCATATACCCCTTGGACCTTGCTCGGGTTTCAAAGCAAGTAAAACATTTTTTCATAAGACACATTGGCCTTTTATAAGGTGTCCCAACACTAATAGAATGAGGTCAAAGGCACTAAGTCGAAAATTTCCTAAGTTTAGGGGTCGATAAAGTTTTCCATCTTATAACTGGAATCTAATGTGTTCAGTGTGTGAAAAGATTAGAGTGGAAGACTTCAGATTGAAATCAAAAGGAGCTTCAACAATTTATCAACTTTAATAAACATAATACAAACTCTGAGACTATGACAATAAGATAAGAATTCAATTTCTCCCATTTACTTTTGAGAATTTATCTTTGAGAAACAAAGAGAGTTTGCAAAAAAATTTGTTAGCAAAATAACTTAACCAAAAATCCAACAAATTACTTCCTCAACTCTCCCCCCAACTACGATGAACATTGTCCTCAATGTTCCAAAAGCAAGTGATAATAAAAAGGAGGAAGTGATACCTCCTGATAGTAAGGGACTTTGAATGAATAGGAGAAACCACATGTTGCAAAAGAAAAAGAAATCATAAGAGTGATGAGTAGAGGAAATAAAAAGGAATAGCTAAAATACACAAAAAGAAAGATGTCTATATAAACTGAGAGAGTACAATATACAAGATCAACATGGAATACATCCAATCCCAGTATAAAAGTGGTCCAAAAAATATAAGACATCCAAAACGTAGAATATAGATACAAAACAAAAAGGGAGAGGAGTGATCGTATGATCAAGTAGTAGGCTCCTCTGGTGGATAGGAGGGGTTCTCTGCTGCAACTGTGGAAGGTACCGCTACAGGTGTAGCATCATCAGCTGGAGTAGAAGGCTCTGAGGGCACAGGAGCAACAGGTGGAGCTGGTGGCAAAAGATCGAGGTGTTGCTGAATCTCACGGAGAATGAGAGTCTGCTGGTCCTGCCGAAGCTGGAAGTGGTCCATCCGCTCCATAATGGCCGTCTGAGTAGTGGTCAAAGTCTGGAAAGAAGTGAGCAAGTCACGATACTCTGCACCAGGGATAGTAATGGGCTGCTCTGGGGTAGGATGAACAGCAGGTGGGGCATCAGACGATGGTGCCTCTGGTACGGGCTCCGAGGGAGCTGAAGTGGACGACGCGGATATAGATGGTAAAGGCTGTGGAGGGACTTCCCTTAGCTCGGGAAGGTCTGGGGAATGCTGATGGAGCCATATCTAATTCCATTGGTCAAGAGAGAAGCTCTCTCGACAATGGCGGCGGGTCTCAGAATGAGGGTCTGCAGGGAAACCCATATGTGCCAGAACATGGCATATCAGCCGAGGGAAAAGTAAAAGGATGGAGTCTGCCCTCGTAAGACGCCGCGTATGCACCTTCTCCTCAAAATGGAGGAGGGCGGCCATAATCAAATGATGGGGGCCAAAGTAGTAGCCCTCAGATATACGAAATAACGCCTCCAGAATGGCCCCTTGCCTCTACACTCTATGCTGAAGAGGAAAAAGATTGGCGCGAAGCACCACATCAACTAGGAGCATCCCTGGGGGAAGCTCCTTCCTCATAATGATCCTGTCTGAAGATGTCCCTCGAGATAGTATACGAACCATGTCTCACTCAGAAAGTGGGGCCCAGCGTCTAAAGGCAGTTGGATCTGTTGGTGCATAAGGGATATGGAAAGCCTCGGCAATCTGTCTAGCCCCCAAAATACCCTAGCGTCCATCAATGGTAAAAAGGATCGAGGCGGGTACCGGGACGCCACGAGTAGTCATAGACTGGTAAAAGTCTAAAGCTACTCGAGGATAAAAGAACTGTGGTGGCGTCATAAAGGGTATAAGATGGTACCTCTCAAGTAGGCGGTATGAATCCCCCAACTCAGGCTGCTGTCGCAAAATAGAGTGATCAAAATATGCCTCGACATGGAATGCTCTCGATCGGCAATCGGAGTTGCCCTCAATGGGCGAGCTAGCGAGGATAGGGCGCCTAGTGGGAGGAGGCTGAGACTGTGAATCTTGAGGTGCTCTGAAGGACTCTCTTGGCTCTGAAGTCTTGGCCTTCTTTGTAGGAGGACTCCTAAGTGGAATCTGAGTAGGGGCCACAGGCGTGGCAGCTGCTCTCCTCGTATGGTATCTGCGCTGAGGGGCAGAATCAGGTAAATGAGGGGGGGCATCTAGTGGGGCCCGCACAGGGGCAGCCCTCTGACTGCTCTAGGGAGCTGAGGCATAGCCTCCTCGGGTCTTAGGCATGAGGAAGCAACGAAATGAGGCTCAGAGGCTTGGGATAGGGGAGAATAGGGATGCAGAAGCTCAAAAATTCGCACAAGGGAAGATGTTGTGCGAATTTCGCACAAGGGAAGGGTGGTGTGCGAATTTCGCACAAGGGGAATGTGTTGTGCGAATTTCACACAAGACACTATTCACCCGCGCAAATGCGAAATTGTGGAGCTTTCAAATGGCCAAAATTCTTGGTTTTTGAGGGTGGGAAATGCTGGCTGGGGTAAGAAAGGAGTTTTTCATGGTGGCTAAGCTTGGAATTGAGAGCTTTTCAAGAGGAGAATTGAGAATTTTGAAGCTCCCATGGCCGGCGGCAATGGGTTTCTTATGAAGAAACTGTGGCTTGAATCCTTAGCTTGAGGTTTTGGTTTGGTAAAATCAAGGTTGGATTGGGTTTAGGGATGAATTTGGAGTGTTGAGTGAAGAATTGAAGGGTTTTTGATGGTGGAAGAAGGAGAAAAAACTGAAAATGGAATATGTGGACTGTTGTGAATAGTGATGGTCGCGGCTATGGAATGAGGCTCTTGAAGTGGGCTGCCATGATGGGATTGGGGATGGGAGATGATGAAAGAGAGGACCTTATGGATGGAAAGGGGTGATCGGAAGAGAGGTGTTGAGAGAATTGAAGAAGAACAAGCTTAGAATTGAAGAAGAGAAAATGGCTTTTAAAGAGAAAGTGCGAATTTCGCACAAGGTGATGGGTAGTGCGAAAATTTCGCATTCCTGTGTTTCTCCAAGACAGAGAGCATGTTTTTTTTTAAATTGGTCACAAAAGCGAATTCTCACAAGGTTCGCATTCCTATGCATTTTTGCACTGAGATTTTTGGAGGGACCGAGAGCATGCTTTTTGAAAATTGGTCACAAAAGAGAATTCGCACAAGGGGATGTGTTGTGCGAATTTCGCACAAGAGGATTGGGTGGTGCGAATTTTGCTGTCTCTTGACTTTTCTCCCCTGTTTTCCCTTGTTTTCATTCTTCAAGCTTTCTTACCTGCATGTTAACACAAAAAACCAATTCAAACCACATCAGAATGAAATTAAAGTCAAAAATAAAAATCAAAACATGCATAAACACAAGAAAAACACTAGATTAAACTAAAATCAACTTAAAAGAAAACAAAAAGATGATAAACTTTTTAGTCTTTGAAGAGACTATGTTCAACCATGAACTGAGTGTTTTCATGTTGGAGGTGGATCAAGGAGGATGAATTCCTCCTTGTCTTGGGAAAATGAATCCATATAAGGCTTGAGACGATGCCCATTCACTTTGAAAGTTCGAGTGCTAATTGAAGTTGAGTAGTTCCACTACCCATTTGATTGCACATCATGAATTATGAAAGGACCCATCCACCTTGATTTTCCGCGAAAAAGATGAAGCTTAGAGTCATAAAGCAAGACTCTTTGTCCCTTGGTAAAATTCTTCTGATTTACCAACTGATCATGCCATTTCTTCAACCTCTCTTTTGCAATCTTTGAATTGAGGTAAGCATCATTCCTCATTTCCTCCAATTCGTTCAAGTCCAAACATCTCTTCAACCCGGCTCTTGTCAAATCCATGTTGAGCTTCTTGATTGCCCACCATGCTTTTATTCAACCTCTACTGGAAGATGGCACGCTTTGCCATAAACAAGGCGATAAGGAGACATTCCAAGAATGGTCTTGTAAGCGGTCATATAAGCTTATAATGAATCCAGGAGCTTAATAGACCAATCCTTCCTATTCACATTCACCACCTTCATCAGTATATTCTTGATTTCCCGGTTGGCTAACTCAACTTGGCCACTTGTTTGAGGGTGATAAGGTGTAGCTACCTTGTGCTGACCCCATATTTGGCTAGAAGAGTCTCAAAAGGCTTATTGCAAAAGTGGGTTCCTCTATCACTGATAATGGCCTTATGAACTCCAAATCTTGAAAAGATGTTCTCCTTGAGGAATTTAAGAACCACCTTATGATCATTGCTCCTACATGGGATTGCTTCTACCCACTTAGAGACATAATCCACTCCCACCAAAATATAGGAGTGTCCAAACAAACATTGGAAATGGTCCCATGAAGTCTATCCCCCAAACATCAAAGACATCCACTATCAAGATGGGTTCAAGGGCATCATATTTCGGCGTGTTAGCTTCCTAAGCCTTTGACACCGATCACATCCCTTGCACATAGTGTGGGCATCCTTGAAAAGAGAGGGCCACCAAAAACCTGATTGGATCACTTTCATAGCTGTTTTCTGGGAAGCAAAATGACCTCCACATGCACTATCATGACAATGGATAGAATTCCTGATTGCTCTTGTTCAAGAACACATTTCCTTATGATTTGATCCGCACAATATTTGAAGAGAAAAGACTCCTCCCAATAATAGGCATGGATCTTAGCAAAGAAATGCCTCTTGTCTTGGGCACTCTACTCACTTGGAACTTCTCCAGTAACCAAATAATTTGCAATGTGAGAATACCATGGAGCTACCTCTATTGACATGAGAGACTCCTTAGGGAAGTCATCATTGATAGGTAGACCATGTGAGTCATGTGCTATCACAAGTCTTGACAAGTGGTCAGCTACCACATTTTCTACTCCTTTTTTATCCTGGATTTGGAGATTGAATTCTTGAAGCAAAATGATCTATCTTATCAATCTTGCCTTGGCATCTTGCTTGGTTAGCAAGTACTTCAAAGCGGAATGGTCAGTGAACACCACTATAGAGGACCCTACCAAATAGGCACGAAACTTATCCAAGGCAAAAACTACTGCCAACAACTCCTTCTCAGTAGTTGTGTAGTTCCTTTGAGCCTCATTCAAAGTTTTGCTTGCATAATAAATCACATAGGGTTTTCCATCTTCTCTTTGCCCCAAAACAGCCCCCATAGCAAGATCACTTGCATCACACATTACCTCAAAAGGTAATTTCCAATTTGGGCTCTCACTATTGGTGCAGTTGTGAGGAATTGCTTCAGTTCCTCAAAACTCTTTTGACATTTCTCATCCCACACAAACTTGGCATCCTTTACCAATAGTTCACAAAGAGGTTTTGAGATTTTTGAGAAATCCTTAATGAACCTCCTATAGAACCCGGCATGTCCTAGGAATTGCCTAATTCCTTTAACATTTGTGGGAGGTGGCAACTTAACAATTAGCTCCACCTTTGCCTTATCTACCTCAATGCCATTCTTGGAGATTATATGTCCTAAGACAATTCCTTGTTGTACCATAAAATGGCACTTCTCCTATTTTAGCACTAGGTCTTTCTCAATACATCTTTGGAGAACAACTTTTAAGTGAAACAAGCACTCCTCATAAGAACCTCCATATACAGTGATGTCATCCATGAAGACTTCCATGATGCGCTCCACCATATCATTGAAGATGCTTAGCATGCATCTCTAGAAAGTTGCAGGAGCATTACGTAGACCAAAGGGCATCCTCCTATATGCAAAAGTACCAAAGGGGCAAGTGAAGGTTGTCTTTTCTTGATCTTCCAAATCAATCTCTATTTGGAAGTACCCCGAGTAACCATCCAGAAAACAGTAGAAAGGATGTCCTGAGACTCTCTCAAGGACTTGGTCCATGAAAGGCAATGGGAAATGGTCCTTCCTAGTCACTGAATTCAACCTCCTGTAGTCTATACACACCCTCCATCCTAAGGTAGGACGTGTAGAGACTTCCTCCTCTTTCTCATTCTGGATCACAGTAATTCCAGATTTCTTTGGGACTACTTGGGTGGGGCTCACCCACAAGCTATCTGAAATGGGATATATGATCCCTGCTTGAAGTAGCTTCAGAACTTCACCCCTTACCACCTCTTGCATGTGAGGATTCAACCTCCTCTGGGACTGCCTCACTGGTTTTGCATCTTCCTCCATGTAGATATGGTGGGTGCATACCAAAGGGCTAATCCCTTTCAAATCAGAAATTTGTCATCCAATGGCTTTCTTGCATTTTCTGAGGACTCCCAAAAGACTATCCTCTTGATCACTTGTGAGATTTGAAGAAACCACCACTGGACATTTCTCATCTTCCTCCAAATATGCATACTTCAAATCAACAGGAAGCGGCTTCAAAACAAGCTTTGGAGGGTCCTCCATAGGTGCTCCTTGTGAGTCCTCCTTATTAAACAGTGGTAAAATCTCTTCCTGTCTCCTCCAAGGAGACATGATGGCTAACACATCAGAGGGTTCAGGTAACCCTTCTTCAAGCACTCCAAGGCTTTCATTCAAGCTCTCTTCTAAATTCTTGTCACAATACTCTTCAACCAAAGTGTTGATCAAGCACACCTCCTCCAATCCTTCCTCCTCTTCAGGGTGAAGATGCCTCTTGAACAGGTGGAATATGTTTAATTCCAAGGTCATGTTTCCAAATATGAGCTGCATCACCCCATTCCTACAATTGATGATGGCATTGGAGGTAGCTAGGAAAGGTCTCCCAAGGATGATTGGCACATAATTTGCTTCCTTAACAGTGGATCAGTATCAAGTACAACAAAATCCACGGGATAGTAGAATTTGTCCACTTGAACTAGAACATCCTCTATCACCCCCCTTGGGATTTTGACAGACCTATCAGCTAAGGAGAGAGTGATGGTTGTGGGCTTCAATCCTCCAAGTCCTAGTTGCTTGTACACAGAATATGGGAGCAAATTCACACTTGCCCCCAAGTCTAGTAAAGCTTTCTCCACATGTGTCCCTCCAATGTTGACTGACATGGTGGGACATCCAGGATCTTTGTACTTAACTGGAGACTTACTCTGAATGATAGCACTTACTTGCTCAGTGAGGAATGCATTCTTTGTCACATGTAACCCTCTCTTGACCGTGCACAAGTTCTTTAAAAATTTTGCATATGTGGGGACTTGCTTGATCATATCAAGTAAGGGTATATTCACCTTCACTTGTCTCAAAACTTCAAGAATTTCTGATGAATTCTTGATTTCCTTCTTTCCATGTAAAGCTTGAGGAAAAGGGGGAGGCATATGTTTCTTCATCATATCCTCCTTAATCACTATCTTTGGCTCTTCTTCAATGCTTGATTTGGATGCATTTTTCTTTCCACTTTTCTCTTCTTGGTTATTGCTCTCTTTAACCAAGGTTCTCTTTGACATGAGTTCTTCATCTTGCCTAACCTTAGGCAAGGGTTGATCAACCTCCTTCCCACTCCTCAAGGTGATCAGAGCTTTGACCTCCCTCAACTTTGAAGACTCCCCCTCTTGGGTTTCAACTTCATGAACACCCTTTGGATTTTGGCTTGGTTGAGAGGAAAACTTTCCTTTCTCATTCACTGTGTTGAGGTTGGTAAGCCTAGAGATGGAGTATTGAATATTATCTATCTTCTGAGATAGATCATTTTGCATCCCATCCATTCTCTTAATTTGAGAACTCTCAACATTTTCAATCTTTTGGTGCAATTAGGAGTTGATTGCCTTTTGTTCACCCATAAAGTCACCCATGACTTTACTTAGGTTCACAATGGCTTGCTCCACTGAAGAGGTTTGTTGAGGTGCTTGGGTTTGGGCTTGTGGTTGGTATGGAAGTGGCCTTGGTTTCCAAGAAAAATTTGGATGGTTTCTCCAGCTTGAATTATAAGTGTTTCCATAAGGTGCATTGTTGTTGGGCTTAAATTGCCCCACAACATTGGCTTGATCACCTAACATCTCCCTCACAGTTGGGATGGTTGGGCACTCATCTACCACATGATCACATGATTGGCAAATGGTGCATGGCATGACATGGGCTTGTGTCTCGGAAATGGCTTGGACTTCATGCATTTCTTTCAACTCAAGTTCTTCCAACCTCCTTGCCATTGTTGCCACCTTAGCTTTCATGTCCATGTCCTCACTTAACATGTACATTCCACTCTTTGGATTTTGGGTTGGTTGAGAGGGAAACTTTCCTTTTTCTCTTGAGTTAGGCTCATCCCATCCTCTTGACACCTCAGACACATAACTTAAAAAGTCCATGGCTTCTTCCGGATTCTTACTCATAAAATCTCCCCCACACATGGTTTCAAGAATTTGCTTCATGGAGGAAGACATCCCATCATAAAAATAGCTCACCAAGAGCCATGTATCAAAGCCATGATGAGGACAAGCATTGATGGTCTCCATATACCTTTCCCAACATTCATAGAACTTTTCATTTTCTTTGGCAGAAAAGTTTGAGATTTGTCTCTTCAACCCATTGGTCCTATGGGTGGAGAAAATTTTCTTCAAAAATTCGGCCTGAAGATCAACCCAATTCCTTATGCTCCTTGGCCTTAAAGAATTAAGCCATATTTTTGCCTTGTCCTTCAAAGTAAAAGGGAATAGCTTGAGTCTCATCAAGTCTATTGAAGCTCCTCCCTCTCTGAAAGTATTGCACACCTCCTCAAACTCCTTGATATGGGCATATGGATTCTCACTCTCTATTCCATGGAAATTTGGTAGGAGGGGCACAATATGGGGCCTTATAATCAGCTGCTCAAGAGGAGGTACGATGCATGAGGGTGCACTCATCCTTGGTGGGTGCATTCTATCCCTCATGGATAGATATGCATTTGGATTACCCCCTTGACCGTGTTGAGAATTCTGATCCTCTGGTGGAGGGTCCATGATGTTTACACAGATATCCAACTCTGTGTCTTGAGGATTCTCAATCCTTACTAATCTTCCCTCTTGGTCTCGAATCCAATAGGGCATGCACAAGTTACAACTTACCTGAAAACAAAACAAAGACAACAAAAACAAAAGAAAACTAGAAGAAAGTTAAGGTTAGAAAGAAAACAAAAGGAATTCTACAATTAAAAGAAAGAAAATGAAGTTAGTGAAAAAGGAATTCACCAAACTTGTGATGGAAATCACAAGTAGCCTCTAAAAGGTCATATCACTGTAAAGTGGCACCATCCCCGGCAGCAGCGCCATTTTGATTCGTACTCAGTCGGGTATTTTAATCAAAAAACATTTATAAATCCTATGACCTCATACTAGCGTAGCAAAGCTACTATAGTATAGCAGCTCTAGGGTCGAACTCTGGGATGGGTTTTCATTCTACCAGTGATATACTCAAGATTAGAAACTGAGTCTGATGAGTTCCTTTGTCAAAAACTTAAAGTTTAAAAGAAAATAAAATTTATTTTGAAAGTGGTGTTTGAAACTAAACTAAAATAGAACTAGATAAAAATGGAAGAAAGAAAGTCTCTCGGAACTAAGGGTTGCTAGGATCAAGTTCAGAATGGAAAGTGGAAATTCCGGATTCTCATCTCGTATTGGGGACAACAACATAAAGGATGGTTGTTTCCCGAACCGGTATAGGTTTAATAATGAAGATTTAATCCATAAAAAGTCAATAGAAATGGTAGTCAAGTTCCATTAATGGCTTTAAACACTGTGGGTCTTCACCTTGAGCCACTTTCCAATGGCTCGTACATGATAACTAATGGACTGATGTGGATCTAGCAATAAGCATCCACAGAGACCTGAAGCTTACCATGTATTGGCCATTCAAAGTGATTCTAAGGGATTTAAAGCAAAACTTTAGATTTAAAAGCCATTTATGAACTCCAACTACCTGTGTTTAATGCACGAGAGTTTTCCACTTTAGCATCTGGACTTTTCACCTAGCTTCCTTCACTCTAAGAAACCAAAAGTTTAGCCTCTCATCCTCTGGGAAAACATCCTCAGAGGTTGTTTGGCTTCCAAGAAAAAGAAAATAGTAGAGAGAAAAGAAAAACACGAGAGCCCTGTATTTCACTAAGTGTAAAAAATAATATATATTCGAGAGATGATTTCCACCCCTCTTATAGTCTTTACAAAGCAAAGCCTGTGATTGGCTAATTACAGGGATAAGAAAGGAATTTACATAAAAAATACATAAGAAAAGATCTCATGTGGAGTCGGCAAAACAGAGGAGATTTCGCACCAAAGACGCATGGGCTAGTGCGAATTTCGCACAAGGAGAAGGTGTTGTGAGAATTTCGCACAAGGGGAAGGTGTTGTGCGAATTTCGCACAAGCTTGGGCTGTTGTGCGAAATTCGCACATGCTTGGAGCAGTTGTCTTCCAAAGGCCATATCTTGCTCATTTCAGCTCCAAATCGTACACGGTTTGAAGAGTTGGATTCTTGACTTCCTGAGCTTTGAAATGGACTTCAGGAAGTGCTCCAAAAGTGCGAAGGAAGACTGCAGCTGCTGTCCTCTGTTTTCTTCAGTCTGTTTTCCTCTGTTTTTCCTCTTTGCTTCTCTTGGTTACTTGGCTTGTCTTAATGATCCAAAAAGCTGTCAAAACAATAAAGCTAGCCACAAATATGATTAGAGGTCATTGCTAGGTCCTTAACATGCCAATTGGAATAAGAATGGAGAACTACTACACAAAAGTGCTTAAAACATAATGAATTAAAGGCGCAAAATAGCACTTTTTGGGTAGTAATCACAACTTACTCTTTTTTTAACCACCTTGGGGACTTTGGTTAAGGGAATTGTCTGCCCCTCATTGTGACCCTTTGTAGCCCCAAGTTAGACCTATAATTTTTTTTTCTTTTTAGGACAACTCATTTAGGAACACTTTTAGGACACTTTTTCAATCACCCTAGGTCACTTAGGCACTTTTTCGATCACCCTAGGTCGCTTAGGCACTTTTTGAATCTCCCAGGCCCACTTAGGTTCACTTAGGCCCATTGGGCATCCGGGTCTATTTAGGTAGGTCTAGCTCATTAGGCGCCACTCTAGGCCCATTTAGGTTCACCTAGCCCATGTAGGTAACCTTTTATACAATTCTTTTTATGGCTTGCATGGTTGCATGGTTGCATGACTTGCATGGTTCACTTTTTTTGCATGACTTGTGTGACTTTCATTTTTATTATTATCTATTTATTTATTTTGCCTATTATTTTAATTTATTTTTTATTTTATTTACTTATTTATGTAATTTGGAAAAATATTTTTACTTAATTTAATAATTTTGTAAAAAAATTTTACTTTATAAAATAATTTTGTACAATACTTTTTTTAATTTTATAATTTTGCATATATATTGGTGTGTGTGTGTGTGTGTGTGTGTGTGTGTGTGTGTTTAATCTAATAATTTGACTTATTTTCTAAAACATGTCTTTTTACTATTAATTTAATCTATTAATTTTGAAATAGTGAAGTGGGGTTTGGAGAAGAAAAGAAGGATGAGATGGAAAAAGGTAAATTATTTATAGGGTTTTGGAAGGAATTATAAAGAGGTACATTGATTGAAGAAGAATGGGCAGTTCTATTGGCAAATAGATTAAAAAAAAAAAAAAAAAGTCAACACAACATATAATAAAGGGAGGAAGGTGAACCAAAGACTTTGGGAAGTGTTTTCAGAAAAAATGGAGAGGGAATTTTGGAAAAGGCTTTGTTTTTGGGAAATGTTCAATCGATTTTTTGGGAAGGTGGGAGAGTGTTTTGAGGAGTGTGAGGATCAACTTGCAAGAAAAGGAAATGTTGAATCCACTTTTCTTTTTATGGGGGAATAGATCCAGCATGTAAAAAAAAAATATTTAAATGAGAAAATTTGAACACAATATGAACAGTTTTAGGCTAGGATTTTGAGAAAAAAAAGTGGTTAGTTTGGAAATTTGGAGATGTTGTAATTGTGAAGAAATTTGAGGACCTATAGTGAGTCATGACTTAAAGCTATCTAGTAATCATGACCTCACCAAGTTGTTTCATTGTGTTATCTCTCAACCTTGAGAGAATATTGAACTTGTGCTAAAGTTAGTAATGACTTTAACTTATGGGTGAGATTGTTAGTTGATCATATATTCCCTATGGATTGGGTCACTATTGATGAAAGTCGATAGCAATAGGTATTCTCAATAGAGGCACCATGATATCTCATGGGATTAAGACAGTGTGTCTCCTTGGGTGATCCTAAGGAATTGTGTTCATGGAAACTATGGTCATAGTAGTTACTTAAGTGGAACTTGACATAGGCTCTTTGAGAGCTATGACATGTCGGTTAAATGCACAATAGAAGGATCTCTAACTCAAGGATGGTAACGGTAGTCTTGAAAGACTAATAGCTTTCACCTTGTTAGACTACGAACACCAGTTCATGGGGAGACTGGGTAGTAGGTCACGGACCCAAACACTTGGTGTATTGTTGTTATTTATATAAGATACTATAGTTTAGTTGATTCTCTTAGTGGGATGTTGAATCAAATTTAGAATTGGATTTTAAGGGAGTCAATATTCTTATGGGTCCTAGTAGTCCCCATTTTGAGCTCATATACCTTGTTGGCATAGGTTATGATAGTTGGCTTGTCTATAGGTTCACTTTTGTGCATAAGGACATTTTGATAATTACAAAGGTTGCATAGGGGTAAGTGACCAAGGTCTAGGACATATTGGGTTAATTAATCAATTAGGACCCATTTTGGGCTAGATTAAGTGACCTAAGCCCTTAGTGGGCTCGAGTCACTTAAGCTAAGTAGGAAACCCTATAAATACCCCCTTAGGGGTTAGGGTTCCTATAGTTTTTCTAGAGAGTCATCTTCCATCTCTAAAGAGAGAAAGAAAGAGAGTCATAGCCTTCACTTTCCTTCCATCCCCACCAGTAGTGTGTCAAGATCAAGGTTCAAGTCATCAAGCGAAAGACTTCGGGTTTACAAGACTTCTACAATTTCGTTCTTCATCTTCACCACATGGATTTGATTTGAGAACATCCTAATCAGAGGTATAGTTTTCGTTAGCACTTTTTGAATCACTTTAAAGTTTAAAATTTTTTTTTTTTTTACTGTGCATAGGATTTAGAAAAAACCTAGGATGGTTATGCATGTTCCTAACTTGATCCAGGCTTGGGAAAAGAAGAGATCAGGGTTTTTCCCTTCACCATCTACATACAACCCACCAATAGTTTAGGTATGGATTCTTTTCATTATTATGTCATACTATGAGACGTTCCAAAGTCAATTAATAATAGTTGTTGCATTATATTATACTTTTAATTATTGTCTTGTGTTCTATTATACTTTTCCTTATTATACTTTTCAATAATTGTTGTTATATAGTGGTGGTGTCAGTTAATTTGAAGTATGAATTGCATTATAATATATCAAGTAACAAGGTGTTTCCTATATTGCGTAATGGTTTTTTTTTTCATTAATACATTCGAACATGGGTTCCTAAATACAATTCATTTTTAGTTCAAGCTTTATGAGAGTTTTCATGCATTCAATGTGGGTTATTGCTTTATTTAATTTTCATTTAGTTTAATTTTAGTTTTTTTTATCATTTGAATGAAAGTTAGTTTTTATAATTTAGTTTTGATATTTTAGTTTTGGCTTTTTTTAGTTGAATAAAAGATACAGTTTAAATATTTTTATTTTGTTTTTTTACTAGGTGGAAAAGTGGGTTCTTTTAAATACTTTAATTTTTTTTTTTTTTTTTTTTTTTTAGTTTTGGATGAATTTTGGTTGATAATGGAAAATTAATTTTTTTTTTTAAATTTAGCTTTGAGTAATGTTAGGTGATAATGGAAAAATTAGAACTTGCATGACATTCCAAATTCAATTAATAATAGTCGTTGTATTATATTATACTTTTAATTATTATATTGTGTTATATTATACTTTACATTATTATACTTTTCAATAATTGTAGTTGTATAGTGGTGGTGTTAGTTAATTTCAAGTATGAATTACATTATATATATCAAGTAATAAGGTGTTTACTATATTTCGTAATGATTTTTTTTCATTAATACATCCTGACATGGGTTCCTGACTACAATTCATTTTTAGTTTGGGCCTTGTGAGAGTTTTCATGTGGTCAATGTGGGTTATTGCTTTATTTAATTTTCATTTTGTTTAATTTTAGTTTTTTTTTTTAACTTGAATGAAAGTTAGTTTATATATATTATATATATATTAGTTGAATAAAAGATACAATTTTGATATTTTTGTTTTGTTTTTCTACTAGGTGGAAAAGTGGGTTCTTTTAAATGCTTTTAATTTATTTTATTTTTTTTTAGTTTTGGATGAATTTTCATTGATAGTGGAAAATTAATATTAAAAAAAAAAAAAAAAAAGTTTTGGCTAATGTTAGGTGATAAGGGAAAATTTGGAATTTGCAAATTTTAGTTTTGAAAATTAATATTGCTTTATTAAACTTTTGTTTTGGATGAATTTTGAATGATAGTGGAAAATTAAATTTTTAAAAACTATAGTTTTGTTTATTTTTTAATTTTAGATATCATTTTAATGTAGATAAAAGTTGAGAGTTTTAAAATTTTTAGTTTTAGTTTTTCTTTAGTGTTAACAAAAAAGTTAGAGTTTTGAAATTTTAGTTTTAGATTTACTTTAATGTTAATAAGAGTTAGATTATAAATTTTTTTACTTGTAGATAGTTCTTAATGTTAATGAAAGTTAGAGCGTTAAAAGTTTTAGTTTTAGTTAAATTTTTTATGATAATGAAAAAGTTAGAGTTTTTAAAATCTTTAGTTTGATTGATCGATTTGAGTTAAGAGTTTTTTTTTTTTTTTTTTACTAAAGATTATTTAGTTATGTGGTAAAATGCTTTTCCTAAATTTGTTTAATTTTAATTTGTTTCGTTTAGTTGATTAAAGTACTTTTGTTTTTTTAGTTCATTAGGTTTTTTAGATGTATGGCAAAAATGCTTTTTAGTTCACTATTTCACTAGGTCATTGTTGATAATTCTTGCATTTAAACATCTTATTATGATTATGCATGTTAGGTTTTACTCTCCTAAGTGAATGTCCTCATTTTTTTGTCCTAACCTCTCTATTTGTATTACAAGTGTATTTGCATTTTAATATACTATTTAGGTATGCTCTCCATCTTTCACTTTCTTTTGGTTGCATAAGAAATGCTTTGAGTGAACCATATATCTATGTTTGATACCGTCTTTGATTGCCTTGATGATTGTTTAATTTCCTTAATAAAATGTATGTCGTGTGCTTTATTTTTTTGTTATCTAACTTTAATGTTTTGTGATAGCACTTTATTTGAAGGCTAGGTACACTTTTGGTCCTATTTGTTTTCACCGATTAAGCATGTCTATCTATTGCCATGATATCATCCATGTTTGTTCTATTCTAGTATCCACTTGATTGATTAGTCATTTGCTATAATCTCCTCAACTCAATAGTAGAGAATTTTTTAGGACTTAAAGGGGTGCTACCTCTTTAGAGGTACCTTCCTAATAGGTAACCTAATCCCCGGACCTAGACTTTAGTTTTTGGGATAGCTTTTTCAAAAAAATAAGATTCATTTTTTAAACGTTTTATTCTAATTTTGTTTTTCATTTAAAAAATAAATAAAAGTGAGTGGTGACTTCGATACCTTAAATAAAAAATGAGTCTTGCCAATCAAGTGGGAACGCACGTGGCAAATGTGGTCCCACAATATCTACACTAGTCTTCATCTAACTCATTAAGGGTGTGAATCTATTATACTATCACCATGTTCGCCATACTCTATTGTTAGTGATGTTATTTCAGGGGTTGTAAGGACCTCATTTTGAGGATCCTCTAGAGTTGGAACTGTTGGAACTTATTATTGTTGAGCTTGTTGCATTTCCTCTTCATTTCCACCATTAAAATCTATTTGGAATTATTTGTGGAACAATGTTGTATCTTCTTATCCATGTTTTTTTTCTTTTGTAAAAAATAGGAACAACTAACGATAATTTTCTTGGTAATAGGATTATACAATTAATAAGCTTTTGAATAATTATTAACACCAAGAAAAATACATTTTTCACCTTTGTCATCTAACTTTATTCTTTTTTCATCAGGAACATGGTCATATGCAATGCATCCAACACTCGAAAGTGATCAACAACTAGTCTACGCCTACTTTAGGCTTCTTCAGGAGCTATATTTTGAACAACTAGTATGGTACTTCTATTCAAAATATAATCACTCCAATTTACTACTTCAGGCGAAAAACTTTTTGAAATTCTACTCCTCATAAAATAGGCCCTACATCACATCCATAATGGTGCAATTTTTCCTCTCACAAACTCCATTTTGTTAAGGTGTATAAGTTGCAATCAACTACGTTATTTATTCTATGCTTGTAACAAAATCCATCAAATTCCCATGAGTTATACTCTTTACCATGATCAATTTTTAGTATTTTAATCGAGCTACCAACTTCTTTTTCAATAAGAACTTTAAAGCTTTGAAAGACAATGAAAGCTTCTTATTTTTCCTACAAAAAACCTAAAATCCCAAAAATATTTCATCATTATTTTGGTACTCATTCTTTAGGAATTATTTCCTACATCTACACCCAAATAACTATATCTCTCAAATTTTATTTAGAGAATTTGTTTCTCTGGCTTGATAACAAAACCTTGCATCTCCTATTTATTTATAGGCAAGAGCATGCATGCTCACCAAGCAATTCAATTTTTTAAAAAAAAAAAAAAATTTGTTAATGGTGGGCCTGATTACTACTCAAAAAGTGTTATTTCATAGCTTGTAATTAACTCTTTTAAACACTTTTGAGTAGTAGTTATTACCTTTTAACTCAATTGGCATGTTAAGGACCCTTGCAATCAATTCTAATCAAATTGTGTTAAGTTTTGGTGTTTTGATAGCTTTTTTATCACCAAAGCAATCCGAGATTGAGGAGAGTTATTTGGAATCCATGGCAAAGCAATGGAAAGCTCAGAAACATGAAGAACCAAAGCTTTGAAGTCCTTTGCCATAAGCAAATCCGGAATGCAAGGAGAGAAGCAAGGAGAGAGGAAAAACAGAGTGAAGAAAACAGAGGACAGCAGCTGCAGTCTTCCTTCACACTTTTGGAGCACTTCCTGAAGTCCATTTTCTACATGCTATATACCATTTCCAAGCTCAGGAAGTCAAGAATCCAACGCTTCAAATCGTGTGCAATTCGGAGTTGAAATGAAGGAGTTACAGCCGTTGGAAGCTGATCACTCCAAGCTGAAGGAAGGATTTTGCAAAGTGTTGCGAAATCACCCTTTTGTTGCGGAATGATTTCGTAGCCTTTTTGCATAGTGCTGTGGAATTCCTCCTGAAGTTTCATGACGTGATGGAAGCCAAACTCCGCAAGATGAAAGACCACTTCCCAGCGGTGCGAAATTAACCGGTTGCTGCGAAGTAATTTCGTAAGCCCTTTTTGTACATCTGCGAAATCTCGCAGACCTCATTTTGCACAGTGCAACGGTCTTGAAGCTTCCCGATAGTTGTGCACCGACTCTTTTAGATCTTTTCTTCTGATATTTTTGTGTCTAAATTTCCATTTTCTCCTTGTATTCAGCCACTCATGTAATTCCTTAGCTAGGAAGTATCCAAGGAAGGGTAAATTACCTTCCTATATAAACTCTCAGGGGGATTCTCGGAGAAAAAGGGGACGACGGATCCTTTGTACAAATTTGCAAGGAAGTAAAATACAGAGCACTTGCTCTGTTTCCTCTTTATATTCTTGTTTTCTCATTAGTTTTTCTTTCTAGCCAATCAAACTCTGAGGATTTTTCCCCAGAGGATGAAAGGCTAGGCTCTTCGTCTCTTGGAGTGAAGAAAGCCGGGTAAGTTTCCACATGCATAAATTGGAAGTTTTGTTGTTTTAGTTTTTAATGAGAGAAAGTGTGACCCCGTTAATGGTTTTTATCTTTTTAGTTAACTTAAAACGTCTTTAAATCACCTGGGCCAGCACTTGGTAAGGCAAGTGATCTCCGTCCATGGAGATTCACTAGTTTACCCCTTGCGAGCCTCTGGGAGGTGACTTGAAGGTAGGATTTTCTAGAATAGCCAACACTTGGTAAGCTTTTGGACTCCAAGGAGACATCCATTAGTTATCTCTTGCGAGCTTTTGACGGGTAATCCAAGGTTAAAGATCACCTTGAATGGCAAGTGCTAGGTGAGAGGTATGAGCCATTGCAAGTTGCATCAGTGAGAGGGATTTAGTGTTTGAACCCATTAATGGGAAGCATCTGTACAACACCGGTTGGAGAAGGAAACTATATGTTAATTCTTTAATGTGAGGAAAAGAAACAAGTGACCGGAACTCCTTTTTGTATGAGGAATCTGAGCCTAGTGATCTGAAACTCCAAGAAACACTTTTCTTTGTAAGTAAAATCAGTTACTATTTTTGGTTAGTTTAAAACCTTTCTTTTCATTCAAACATCTTTATGTTTTCCTTTAAAGCTAACCTTGAAATGAAAAGGCACCAATTCAACTTTGAATTAATATCATTTGTGAAGTGAAACCCATCCCAGTGAACGATCCTAGAGCCACTATGCTATAGTAGCTTTGTCTTTGCTACACCTAGTATATGGTGTAATAGGTTATAAATTTTGTTGATTACTCCCTCAATCAAGGAGCACCAGCTGGACACGAATCAGCTGAGACACCAATTAGGCATGAATCAGGGCCTACATGTTGAAGGACCCATTACTAGCAATTATAAACTTAAATTTAAAATTACAGTTGGAGCCTATGGTTTTATTCATTCTAATAAAAACCCAAAACTATAGTTATCAAATACTATTTTGTCACATAAAAGAAAAACAAATCTAAGGCCAAGTTGGTACTCATATAATTGGAAAGCACTAGATTAAAATTATTTTGTTAGGAAATCTAATTTGTGATTTTTTTTTAATAAGTTGTTTTTGTTCAAAACTCATATACAAGTCACCACATCCTAGAAGAGAAAGATAAAAAATAAATAAAAATCAGGAGGCCAATCTTAGGACGAGAATGAAGAAAATGAAAGCTAAAAAAAAATTATCCAAGGATTCACCTAATGACTATAAAAAATATATCAAATGATTCACTCAAGGATAGCATATGACTCTTTTGTGAAAAACACGTTGTTAAAGGAGTTAATAAGGCAACTTAAGGTAAAAATGTTATCATAGGAAGTGCCTTCAGCACCAAACACAGCTGCCATTTTGGGAAGCCTACTGCCCGCACACCAATCCGGTTGGGTAAGCTATTCTTTCCTTATATCTTTATTTAGTCAATACAATATGATAAAGGTTCTTTATGAATTTACTGTTATGCCTTAATAAGTCATTGTTAAATTTGAGATATATTTATTTATATGCTATGTATTTATCCATTTATTGACAAGATTTATCTTATAGGTTAGAGACATAGTTTTAAAATTTGTTTTGGATGGTTTTCAATTTAATTTTAGGTTTAAGGGAAACTTTAGTTCGTTAAAATAATAGATCTGTGTTAAATATTTGATTTTTAGATTTGC
Source organism: Vitis riparia (assembly GCF_004353265.1). NCBI lineage: Eukaryota > Viridiplantae > Streptophyta > Magnoliopsida > Vitales > Vitaceae > Vitis > Vitis riparia. The sequence goes on from NC_048443.1 coordinate 3,043,247, forward strand.
CTTAATTAGTGTTCAAAAAAATTTTTAAGTTTAGATTTTATTTTAGTAATGTAAGTTTATTTAAAAACAAAGAAAAAAATTGATTTCATGAGTTTATATTTCATTTTAATCATACCTATTTGTTTATGTGTTATCCATTTATCCATTTGTTAATGAAATAGATTTTATGGGTTAGAAATTTAGTTTTAAAATTTGTTTTGTATAGTTTTCAATTTAATTTTAGGTTTAAGTAAAATTATAGTTTGTTAAAACAATTGATCTTATGCGTTAAATATTTGATTTTTTAGATTTGCCTTAATTAGTGTTTAATTCATTTTGATCTTAGATTTCATTTTAATAATGTAAATTTATTTAGAAAGTTGATTCCATGAATTCATATTTTGTTTTTAGTTTGCTTTCATTTAATTTGATTCATTTTAATTATTTTAGGTGTTTTTATAATTTTAAGTTATTAATAAAATCAATTCTATATTTGAAGGTGTCTGTCTTTAGTTTACTCTGATTTAGCTTCACTCATCTATTTAGTTTAGGTATTTTCTATAATTTTAGTTCATTAATAAAATTATTTTTATGATTGAAAATTATTGTTTACCTTGATTTGATATGAACAGTTTAATTAGTCTATATGTGTTTGTGGGTTTAATTAATCACGTATTAATCCTTGATTGTTACTCTTAATTGATTCATTTCTTGAAAATGAGTCATTAATTCTGGGTGAGTATCTCATTAGCTTATTTGATCTTAGTTTGAATGGTTTATTATTTTGGTGGTCTATGATAATTGTTACTTTTAATTGATATGTTTCTCAAAAATTAGTCAGTAATCCTTGGTGATAAATTGAGAGTTAGATTTTTTGAAATATTAGTTTGTAATTTTTTATGATAGATTAAAAGTCAAAACTTTTTTGAAGTTATTTTATGATTCTTAATGATAGTTTAAAAGATAGAAACTTTTTTTTTTTTTTTAGAAACTTGTTTCCCATAGCTCTTAGTGCTAGATTGTAACTCTTGATGATAAATTGAAAGTTAGATTTGTTAAAATGTTAGTTTGCTTGATCTAAAAATCTCTGATTAGTTGCTATAATGATTCTATCTTTAATTTAATTTTTAGAGGTCATCGGAAAATAATGATGATTGGTCCTCGTCTCACAACTTTAGTTTGCTCAGTTGTAAAAAAAATTTACTTGACAATTTTGTTTTCTTTTATTTTGCCTGGTATCTTGTCTCATACATTTTGTTGTTTTTTTTTTCAAATTAATTTCTTTTATTTTAAAATAAAATACTTTTCTCAAAAGACCCTTTTAAAATTTATATTTTAAAAATAATTCATTTAGAGTCCTTAGAATTAAAATCTCGTTTTCTTAAATAATATGCAACCATGTTTTCATCGGTTCGCATATGCCCTAGTTTTCAATAAAAATTCTGGTTTTAAGTAGAACACAAATCCAAGCTTGTGATCCTAAATAAATGGGATAATTCAAGGCTAGATTAGTGTATATCAATTGGGGAATTGGTGAAACCCTACATAAGAAAATCTTTTTAAAACTTACTTTTGCTACCACATTTGCTACTTATTGAAATCATGTTTATCTATTTTTTTAGGAATTATATACCCGATATAAGTGATAATTGAGGATTTCCTACACTTTGATCATTTTTTCTATGCTAATTAAATAACAAGCATGCTAGGATTTCTTTATTTTATTATTTATTATTTAACCTCTTATGTCTCGCAGAAGCATGTTACGAGTTATCTATGTTATCTAGGTACGCCCTCTATCACCCACCTTCTAAATTCTGTAAATATGCTTGTCATTGTGAACTACACCTATATTTGATAATGCTTGGGTATCTTTATATATGTTTCATTGTTCGATTATTTCTAAATAAAACGCATGTTGAATGGTGTACTATTTGAACTAACTTTGATGTCTTGTGATAACACTTGAGAAGCAGTCCAGGTACGCACCCTAAATCTTCTTCATGATTGTGATTGGTTTTCTTGTTAGGCATGTTATTTTTTGAAATCACCTAGCCTACCTAGGTACCCTTAGTCAACCAATTAATTGCCACATTCCCCTCTATTTAGTCAGTAGAGACCTCTTTAGGGCTTAGAGGAGTGCTACCTCTTAGAGGTACCTTCCTAATAGGTAACCTGATCCTTGAACCTAGACTCGGGTTTTCAAAGACATGCTTTTCCAAAACTATGGAGTCACTTATTTAGGGTTTTCTTTCTTGTTTTATTTTCCCTTTTAAAAATAAATAAAATAAGTAGTGACTCCGATTTTTTCCAAAAATAATAATTTTTCACGAAAAATAAAAGAGAGTCTCACCGATCGAGTGAGGACGCACATGAAAAATGCAGGTCCATAAAGATATTATAGGGATAACCTGGATATTCAAATAGGTTTTCATCCTTATTGAAAATCTAATTTTTGTTGTTAAATGATATCCAAATATTAACAATATATGTTGAAATATGTTAGGGATAATAATAATCACTACTAGAATGACCAACCTAACAAACACAATAATAATCCCAACGAATCAATAATTGGTTATAGGTATAATCAACACAAGATAACCAATTCAACAAACTCAATAACCAATTAACCAATCAATCCAATAAATTCAATATCTTCAATCAGAATATATGCAAGAATAAATATAAACCTTTTAGAATATCCCTACAAGATATTAGGTTAAAACAAAATTAATCTATTCTAGGTAATTCAAATGTAATATCAAATAGATATGCAATGAGGGACAAGATTTTTTACATGGAAAGCCCCCACAAACTGTGGAGATAAAAAAAAACCATGAGGTCTAAGACCTATCAATCGAAATACACTATTCGAAATCAAGTCACACAGATTTACCTAGCTGCTTTATCTTAAAGACTTACTCTCCAGTACCTACAACTTGATCCACGCCCGCGACGCAACAACTACTTGTTACTCCCTAGTAGATCCTTCGATCTCTCTGAAGGGGTTATGGTCTTCAACTAACAATTCAAAGAATCAAATCCTTCAATGAGAGAATGGGAATGATGTGGCAATAAGGCTTTTCCCACAAGGAGTCCCTCTAAAGAATAAAAGGTTTCTCAACAATCTCCAAGATCTCTATGATCCTTTTAATCTTTGATCTCTTAGCCCAAATCTCTAATCCTCAAAGGGTTACAAGAGAAGTATATATAAGCAAAAGCCAAAGATTCCTGGTATCTTAAGTTTCCAAATTAGAGTTTGAGTGAAATTCATTCAAAGTATGTTTCTACACTCGGTAGAACTATCATAGTAGGATTAATTGCTTAAGCGGTCCCTACTTTTTGAAAAATCATTTTAATATCATTTTATCCTTTTAACCTTATATGCTAATTCATCATAAGTTACATCATATGGCATTTCAGTATCTTTTTCCTCATTCTCAGAGGCCTTAAAGGCAGAGTCTTTAGGCTTAAGGGAATTAGGTAGGGTCATTTCATATGTTTAAATAGAGCCTACAAGTTCATCAACTCTCATGGAATCAATGTCCTTGCTCTCCTCTATGGTAGTTACTTTGGGTCTAAATCTCTCTAAAAGACATCTCAATATTTTTCTAACTATCTTAGAATCCGAAATAGTTTCTCCAATGTTAAATGAGGAATTTACAATACCACTCAATTCATAATAAAAGGAAGAAAATTTTTACTTAGAAGTAAGCATTTGTAATTTAAAAATCTTTACAGAGGACGTACTTTCATGAGTGACTTGAAGAATATCTCATGCTTCCTTTGCACATTTGCAATTTTCTATCTTGTGAAACTCATATGGACAAACTCCATTAAAAATATTAAATAATGCCCTAACTAGCATTAGCTTCACTACCTTCATTATCAGCTTTATCCATTCATGTTTAGGTTTAGTTCTCATGTCAATCTTATCAAAGATCAATGGTTGTCCCCAACCATATTCAATTGAATTCCATACCTTTTCGCCTTGCATTTAAAGGAAAAACATCATTCATGTTTTCCAATGGGAATAATTATTCCCATGCAAATAGGGTGGACTATTCAAAGGAGCACCACTTTTACATTGTTCCATATTAGCCTTACAAGATCAATAAAATTTTGATTTTTATCCTATATGACTAATAAAAATTTGATTTTTAAATAATATAACCAATAAAAATTGGATTTTTAATCAATAGCATAATGAATTAGTTTTTTATCCCACTCTAAAACCAATTGAAAAATGGGTATTGCATAAATACCACTTGAATAATAACTGAAAGTCCAATCGAAAACACCTAGAATGGGAGTGAATGGGGTGATTTTAAAATTGTAAAACAATATTTGTTAATTATAATAAACTTTTCTTATCCCAGGATGTTATAGGGATAACTTGGATATTCAAATAGGTTTTCACCCTAATTAAAAATCTTATTTTTATTGTTAATTGATATCCAAAGATTAACTATATACGTTGAAATATGTTAAGGATAACACTACTAGAATGACTAGCCTAACAAACTCAACAATGATCCCAACAAATCAATAATTGATTATAGGTATAATCACCACAAGATAACCAATTCAACAAACTCAATAACTAATTAATTAATCAATCTAATATATTCAACACCTTCAACCAAAATATATGAAATAATAAACATAAACCTTTTAGAATAGCCCTACAAGATAGTAGCTTAAAACAAATTAACTTATTCTAGGCAATTCAAATGTAATATCAAATTGATATGCAATGAGGCACAAGATTTTTACATGGAAAACCCCCATAAACTATGGAGATAAAACAAACACAAGGTCTAAGACCTATTAATTGAAATCCGCTATTCAAAATCAAGTCACATAGATTTACGTAGTCGTTTTATCCTAAAGACTTACTCTCTAGTGCTTACAGCTTAATCCATGTTTGCGATGTAGCAACAACCTGTTGCTCCCTAATAAATCCTTCAATCCCTCCGAAGGGATTATGGTCTTCAACCAACAATTCAAATAATCAAATCATTGAATGAGACAACGGGAATGGTGTGGCAATAAGGCTTTTCTCACAATGAGTCCCTCTAAAGAATTAGAGGTCTCTTAGCAATCTCCAAGATCTCTATGATTTTTCTAATCTTCGATCTCTGAGCATGAATCTCTAATCCTCGAAGGGTTACAAGAGTGGTATATATAAGCAAAGCCAAAGAGTCCCATCATCTTAAGTTTCCAAATTTGAGTTTGGGTGAAATTCATTCAAAATATGTTCTTAAACTTGGCAGGATTGTCATGATGATTTGAGCGGACTTAGATTGCTTGAGCGGTTTCTACTGCTTAAGTGACCCCTGCTTTTTGAAAAATCATTTAAAAAATATTTTAAGCTTAAAAATTGATACTGAACCTTTTATACCTCAAATGAGCCTTATATGCTACAAGTCAAACCCTTTTAGACGTACCTGTGAGTTCTCAGTTAGATGAACAACAACCCTTGATCTTCAATGGAGAGAAAGTCACTATCTAAAAAGACTTATATGGCCAAACATAAATTGGAACAAAATTGCCAACATATAAACAAGACTCAATGTCCTAATAAAGGTGAATTCACATCAAAAGAATTTGGAGAATATTGTGAAAATTATAGGATTCGTCATCCTTTATTTAATGGTTTCATATTTTCCACGGCAAAATGGTGTAATTGGAATGAAAAATAGAATTATGTTTTTTTTACATGGCTTGAAGTATATTGAAGAGTAAGAAGATGCCTAAAGAATTTTGGGTCAAAGCAATTGATTTTGCAGTTTATTTGTTAAATTGTTCTCCTAATAAAAGTGTATGAAATAAAGCACCAAACAAATTTTGAATAAATGAAAGCTAGGTATTTCACATTTGAGAGTATTTGGAAGCATTGCATATGCTATGTGTTGAATCAATCACGATCAAAGTTAGATGACAAGAACAAAAAATATATCTTCATTGTTATGACTCAAGCTCCAAGGTTATAAATTATAAAATCCAAACAATAGTAAGATTATTATTAGTAAAGATGTCAAGTTGAATGAAGAAGAATCATAGGGATTAGAGTGCTCAAGAAGGTGACTATGATACTTCTCTATATGAAGAAAAAGAACAAACAAGAGAAAGTTTACAAGAAATTGCTACTCTACTTTCAACACCACCTCCTTTAACTCAAGAAGTTTCAACATCATCCTCATTGCAAAACTCAACTGAAAAGACATTAGGTTTTAAAAGTTTACAAGAGATTTGTGAGGTAACAAAATATCAAAATGACCTAACTCTCTTTTTTTTTTTTTTTTGGAAATTGTGAACCAATAAGTTTTGAAGAAGCAATTTAAGAACAAAGACAAAAAAAATGCAATGGATGGGGAAATAAAAGCAATAAGGAAAAATAACATATGAGAACTAAATCCCCTTTCAAAAGAGAAAAAGACAATTAGAGTAAGATGGGTATACAAAGGAAAAAAAAAGAATGTGAAAGGAGTAGTGAGATACAAATAAAAATCAGTGGCAAAGATGTCAAATGTGTTCCCAAAATGTTTTAAGGCTAGTAGAAGTTTGTTAGGTTTGAGCCCTAGAAAGCATGATATGATGTAACAAACTGAGATTCATTTATAAATTTATTTATTCATTTTTCTTGGTTTCCCTTTATCTCATATGCATTAATAAGTTATCTAAGCATACATATGCCCACATTACTTTCATTGTACATGTTTTGGGTTTATTAGAAGTTACATAGAAGATCTAAGTTATGGGTTCCTTGTAGAGTGATGAGTTGTCCATAGTCAGTTCATGGATTTAGGCATTTCATTTGAGAATATAGTGTACTACCTCCTAATTGGAGGGATGACTTGTCTTGGTCATCAAAATAATTTTTCTATGGTCAACGCACTAGTGTTTATGATACACACTAGACAAGATCTATGTTGAATCATGACATAAGACTATTAATTGTCACGATTAACCAAGCTACTATACTACATGGACTTTTAACCTTGGGAAGGTATTGAGCATGTGATAAAATCAACAAGAGACTTTGACTTATAGGTGAGACACTATTGTGGTCACATATCCCTATGGATTGGATCATTATTGATGGAGGCCGGTGGCAATAGGTATTCTCAATAAAGGCACCATGATCTCATGGGTTTGAGAGTGTGTGTCCCATTGGGTGATCGAAAGGACATATGATCTAAAAGACTATAGCCATAGCATTTTCTTTTATGGAAATTTGACATATGTTCCTTAGAGCTAGAGTATGTCAATTTATCACATAATAAAGAGGAATTTTAACTCAAGGATTGGAGAGATAATCTTGATAGGTGATAACACTATCTTGTTAGATTATGAACACTAATTTATGAGAAGTTTACATGCAAAGATAGTAGGTTATAGACCCAAACTTCATCTCATTGTTATTTATGTAAGGTATTAGAGTGTAGTTGATTCTCTATAATGGGATATTGAATCAATTTCATAATTGGATTTTGAGGGAGCCAATACTCCTATGGGTCCCAATAGCCTCCACTTGAGCTCCTATACCTTGATGGCATGGTCTATGAGGGTTGGATTGGCTCTAGGTTATTTTTGTGCATAAAGCCATTTTGGTAATTACACAAGGTTACATAGGGGTTAGTGAACAAGGTCTTCGGATTGGTCTCATTGATTAATTAGATGACTTTATGAGGTTAATTAATCAATTATGACTCATTTTGGGCTAAATGAAGTGACTTAAGCCCTTGGTAGGCTCAAGATGCTTAAACCAATTAAAGAACCCTATAAATACCCTATTAGAGGTTAGGGGTTCTAGTTAGTCATCTTCCACCATCCAGAAAGAAAATAATCATAGCCTCATCCCTTTTAAAGACTTATATTTGGAGTACTAAGATTAAAGTTAGAGCTATCGGGCAGAAGATCTTGGGTGTATGAGACCTTCAAATACTTTAGGTTTCAACTTCACTGCGTGGATTTGATATGGGAACATCCAAACCAAGGTATTGTATTCTATTGCTCTTTAATCTAGAACCATTTTGTTAAAAATGATAGCTTTGCTTCTATTACTTAGGGCTTAGAGGCTCAAAAATTTTTTGCATTCACTTAACCTAATTTGAGTATAAGGAATTAAATGATTTGGGTTTCCATACAAACAGTTCCTTATGTGAATGCAATTGAAAGTTTAATGTATGTTATGTTGGGTACTCGACTTAGCATATGCTCAACATAGTTGGATTGGTTAATCATTACCAAAGTAATGCAAGCCTTGTTCATTGACAAGTAGTTAACACAATTTTTCATTACCTCTAAGGGACTAGAGATTAAAAAGATATTGTGATGCAGATTGGGCTAGTAATAGAGATGAGTGCAAATCCACCACAGGATATGCTTTCTTACTTAATGGTGTAGTTGTTACTTAGTGTAGTAAGAAGCAATCTTGCATTACTCTATCCATTATTAAGTCAGAGTATGTGGCTTGTTCAATGGTCGTATTGGAGTTTGTCTGGTTAAGGAGATTATTCCAATGCCTGAAATTCACGACTCTAACCGAATAACCCATCACTATTTTAAGTGATAGCATGGCTACTCTAATAAGGATCCTAAATACCATGGTAGAACCAAACACATAGATATCCGTTTTCACTACACTCGAGACATTATTGCAGGAAAGGAGGTAGCCTTGAAACATATCTCAACCAATAGAATAATGGTTGATCCGCTTACTAAAACCACTACTAGAGATGTCTTTCAGACTTATATGAGGAGTTTGGGACTTTGTAGACTTTGATGTGTTTTTTTATTTTTGGAAACCTCTTATAGTAACATTTTATGGGTATCTTATGCATTTATTCCTAATAGATGTGGATTTTTTTAGTTTAGTTTGACTACTACCAACAACATACATTATTTTTATCTTATGCATTTTATCAGTCCATTCACATGGATAATCATCTTGGTGCTTAGATGGCGAGCAGGATGAGACAATATTTATTTTAGCATTAAGAAAGTGAGCAAAATAAACTATATATTTGGAACGTCGCCTTAGCTAAGCTAAGATGAGACATATCATATTGTATGTGCTATCTATGACTATTAGAGGAAGTGATTGGATGGATTCTTACTCTGATACTATGTGAACCCTTATAAACTACTATGAAGCCTACTTTATACCCTTGAACCTAGGACTATGTCATGAAGTAAGGGCAAGATGTTGCTACATTAACATGTAACCCAAGGATCATGATTGATACGACCTAAGGAATATGTTAGGAAAGTGGTCAAACCTAAACGAATTGGCATGAGTGGTTAGGAAAGATTGTTAGTAACACACCACCATCTATAGCTCGTAGTCTAAACAGTTACATTAACTTTGTGTTCGATAGAATTATGAGTACAAATATGTAATATAAGTTGGGGTTAAGCATTTTTAATTTAGATATGACTCACTAAGGGGTTTTTAAAGGTGCTTGAATTGGTGTGATTGACAACTCTGAGGTATAAACGAGATATTTTATTTTGAGTGATGTGTTGTGACAGTGAGATGGACACTTAGCATAAGCACTCCCACAAGTCTAGTATATAAACAAGATATTTCATTTTGAGTGATGTGTTGTGCTAGTGGGATGGACACTTAGCATAAACACTCCTAATTTACAGGTTCTTGTCATGTCACATGCTCCATTTTCTATATGAAGAAAGGACTTGATGCAAGATTAAGAGAAAAGAGAATCCAATGTAGAGAACGAGAGATGTTAGAATTTAAATTTTCTTTTTAAACTTGTTGTCCATATGTGGGTTAAAAGAAAGGAGGATGAATAAGTAGATAATAGTCCATGAAATTCAATTTTTTTTTTTTGAATTAAATTGGTTAAAAACATAATGGAGATAATTATCCATTCAGTTTAGAATCCTTATTTTTCACCAATAAGGTTGCCTATAAGACTCATTGGTGAGTCCAACAATCTTTTTTTCTCTAGAAGATTTGAGCTTCTCCATCTCTCCTTTTATTTTCTCTCGATCAAGTTTTTCTTGGTGTCCACTTACACTTAGAATCTAGAGGGTGGAGTAATAACAAACTCTAGTAGTTTCTTTGAAGAAGGAAGTTAACAACATTAAAGACCATAATTCATGTTACAAAGATCTTTCACTGGTATTTATCTAGACTATAATTTTAACTTTTATCTTACAAAAACAATTTTCTTTATATCCTCTACTAGATTAAGAATTGTTTGTATGTTATTAACTCCACTAAAAATTATGATACCTCTACTAATTCATCAATGAGATTGTATAATAATAGAAAAACTTGGAGTTTGTAATTAGCGTATTCATGACTCAACTCTCTTTCCCATTTGACAACTACCACAAATAAAAGACTTTGTAGAACAAATTTGAGATAGCAGTAACTTTCTTAATTAGCTTCTACTACCTTTAAAAGTTTGGAGTGAGGATGTCTTATTCTTTAATGTCAAATTTCTAAAGAAGCTATATAGTAAGTCAATCTTTATCATAAAAATAAAACTAAATTAAGAAAATTAATAAAGCTAGAAAATGAAAAGCCACGAGAATACCCTTTTGCAACTACAATTATTTGATAGCATAGACCCTAGAAAAAAGATAATATACACCATACAAAAATCTCAAAATCATGTTCTTAAAAAATTACCTTTATAAAGGAGAGATGAAAGTTCACAAATGAGAGATACAAGTGGATTTTCTCTTACATGCATGAAGAAGGAGGCATAGTCAAAAAAATAATCCGGTTTGAAAAAGGAAATGCAAAATAAGGGTCATAATAAATGGGGAGATGAACTGGTATCAATAGACATAGACATACAAGAGGAATGAATGGGTATAAACTCAAAAGTCATCACAATTTATTGTAGGGGCAAAAACAGAATAACTTAATTGGCATACAAGGAGAATGATTGATAATGAATTTGTTGGGGTTTTTTAGGCTAACATGAGAAAGAAATTTTTTGAAGGGGCATTTTGGGTACAACATTCTGCAAGCCTATTTAATTTAAACAACATTTTTCATGTTTATATTATTTATCTAATTTAACTTAGAAATATTTTTAATTTTATAACAACAGCATTATTAAAAACTATATTATAATCATCAAAATAGTGCAATAAATATATCATCTGTGTTGACTATTTTTTTAAAAGAGTCAAAAGAGCATATCAAATAACTGATATTAATTAAGTTTTGGTGTATGGGGAGAGGGGAAGAGAAGAATATCAACTTTATCCATGAAATTTTAATAAACGAAGCATGAGATAAGGGATCTTAAAACCACCAACAAAAATGGCCATAATTAAATAAAATACATACGAATAAATGATAACCCACAAACTCAACTCCTGGCCTGGCCCCAAGGAGGTTGGCTTTTCCAGAAGGAAATAAATAAAAATTCACCCTGAAGCTACAAAAGAGAAGGCAAAATCATGAACGCCAGGCATCGTCCTCCAAACCGGGCGGTGGCACATTGCTAAAAATAGCACATATGAGATCAAGTTACAGGGGAAACTGGGCTACAGCAAAAAAAGTTGCTGGCGGGCAGGTTACTGCATATACTGGGAATGCTGCAATTTTGAGTTCATCTTTGAGCACAAAGAAGTGGCCAGCGCAGAAAGAGACCAAGATCGCCGCTATGGATATGAAAAGAGAAGTTAATCCAGCCAAAAGCTTTCTGGGCAACTCTTTGCCAAAGTCTTTTTCTTCGTACCTGGATGTGAGAATTGCAAGAAACGTGACAGTGGAGGTGACCAAAGAGCAAAGAGCAATGAGTGATGAAATTGCAAAGATACCAAATGCTAGCTGCTACTCAAGATTCGGTTTTCCGCTCCCCTCCTTGGTGCCGCCCGGTACAGCAGTTGATGTGGCGAAGGCGACTGTTGCAATGAGTGTTGCTACCAACGAGCATGAGGTGGCTGTGTTATTTAGCCATTGCCCACCCTTTTGCACCAGATCTCTGTGTTCACGGGTGAAAATCTGCTTTGCAGACTCGTTTTCATTGTTGTGGAAACGGAAGAAATTTGTTGGCATGGACTTCTTCACATACTGCCATAAAATGTAAGTAAATTAGTTAGTGCATAAAAGGAACATCAGGATATGAAGAAAAAGACCCAAGTAGTCAAAAGTAGGCCAAGGCGTGTAGTACTTAATGTGTAGGAACCCAAAACGTAGTTGAAGATGGTGCTTTCTTCAAGGTTAATGTTGATCAAAGATGGCACTTGTTAAATATTGGGAGGTGTCTCAAACTTCTAATTAGAATATATAAATATATATATATATATATATATATATATTTCGTAAAAGGAATATTATATAGAATGTTTTTTATAAGTTTATATGCTATTGTAATTAGATTCCTTATATTCCTATATAAATATTCTAAGCCTTTATAGGGAAAAGTCATGCGAAAGAGATGAACTCGTGAGGACTATACGTAGTGGATAAAAATGTGAGGAAAAAGCGAAAGATATTCGGTGGAGAAAGAGGGCTCACCAGGGTGTAGATGTGAGAAAAAGTGAGAGACACTTGATGGAGTAAATATATAGTCCATAGTACTTTAGGGTAAAGATACAAAGAGTGAAAAAAAGTGAGATGTTTCAAAACCCAATAGTTGTATCTAATTTTATTCTTTATAATGTTCTTTATTATATAGTGGAATGTTCTTTCTCATCTATGAAGATAAGCATGATAGGTCAAACCACATCAAAACGTTTCTATGTGGTTTGCTTTATTTATTTTATTTTATTTTTTTTTTCATTCTATTAATATGTTTATGTTGACATTTTCGCATGCACAAGTGGTATCAAATCTTCCACATGCACAACATTATAGACATTAAAATTGTCCGAAAAAAAACACAATTACAGGCTAAAGGATAAAGAAACTTTGCCTTGATCTTATACATTTCTTGAGGTGAATAAAGAGTTAAAATATCATGAAAGGAATATAATGTCTCATACCTCATGCCATTTGACTTCCCATTGCATTTGCAATGCAACACCAGGAGGGACCGAAGGCCGATAATCTGCAAACATGGCAGCCAGATGCAATGCACTGTTCCCTTTATTATCAACTGCACCAAATACACTATCTTTCACAATATTTCTCTTCAGGAAGAGCTCATACACATGGGGGTGCCTATTCTCCACCGCCAATAGCACTATATTCTTCTTGTTGGAGTCTATGTCATGAATTGCCATGGGGTAAAGATCAAGGATTCTCTCCACCATTTCTTTGGTACCATTCTTTGCTGTAATCAATATTGGTTTTTCCAGTACTCCCATCCCTTCAATTTTCATCTTGGTTTCCAAGAGAAGCTCATCATCCAATTTTTGGGCAGCTTGACCTGCTACAATTATTGGTTCAGCGCTGGCTTTACCCAGCCTGGGCAGTAGAGACCAGTTGGGATCTGTTACCAGGTTGAAAATTTAAAACATCCTTAATTTCAGCATGTGTGGACCAAAACCAAATAATGAAAATTCAACATGATTTGTTTGGATAATATTAATAATTAAAAAATTGTGCAATCCTATGCTAGAAATCCCAGAACACCGAGAAAAGTGATAAGCTGGGAATGGTTAGAATTAGATATGAATTGCATTTATTCCTAGAATAACTCTAAGAAAACCTGTTGCAACAATATTAGAATAAAAGGTTTATATAAGCTTTCCATTTTACTCATAACAACAAAGATTTATCCTTTTGATTATCATCAGCTTTTAGGACACAACTACACACCACCCAATTGATGTTTAGAAGTTTCAAAATTTTCTTTCTTAATTACTTGTAGCAGTAGAGTGATAATTAATTTACCAACATAGCATTGGTAGGAAGTTGATGTATGATTGGTAAATACTCTTGTAAAGATCAGGAACATCTTAAGAAAATAAGGAGGAAAGTCCGTATGAATCACCAATATATTCATCTACTTTTGCTGCATGCAGACTAAGCTACAATGTATGCATTTACCACATATTTGCTTTTTGAAGCATCAATCTGGATTATAAAGAAAAGGCAGCCACATGTCAAAATTAATTAACGTTGGCATCTCCAACTGCTTGGAAAGTTAGTTTTTTGATGATAGTAGAATTTCTTTAGATTCATATCACATCATGTTCTGTGAGTGAGTGGTTGATTCATGTTTAGACAAATATGACTATAAAGAAAACAATTCCATTCACCCACCTGTAAATACATTAATCTTGCTCCAAAGCACTCGCAATAAGTCAATACGTGTTTGTTTTTTAGAGTTCTTGTCATCTCCAAGTGGGCGGTGGACCTCAGGGACAAGTATACCTTGAAAAATGGTAAAGGCGATTTACATATTGATACAGCAATTAAAATGAGTACATAGTAACACATTGCTCACAGCAGAAATTAAACTCATGTGTGGTTTGTTTTGATAGCAAAAATAAAGGTGTACGAGGGGTATTCACGGATTTCAATACTGCTAACATTATGATTAGGTTGGTTGGGAATACTTACAATGATAAATGAGTTTGTCAACCGGACTCTGGTGAGTTCCACTTCTGAATGCAGTATGCTTATTTGCCAGTAAATGGAGAGGGCTGGCTCCCCTGTCGCTGATGGTGTTAACAAGATCTTCGTACTGTTGAGCCATTAGATATGCCAATTCTGTCAAGAACAACCAAAGTGTTCACTAAAAATATTGAGAAATGTATATAAAAGCATATTTGGACAAATACGCCCAAGACTACTATGTCTGGATCAAAATACTTACTGGAGTGTCCTCCAGCGATGGCACAGTGAAGAATTGTTTCACCATTTTTGTTCCGAAGCTTCCCATAAAATTGGGCTCGGCTGCCAGACATATCCAGGAGGCAAAAGAAAGCGCCAATCTTACCATGGCGAGCAGCCACGAAGAGAGGAGGTTCGAGTTCTTTGTTGCAAACACCCACGAGGTATGGATGGCCGCAAGCAATGTGTAAGCACATTGAAACATTTCCTATTGCTACTCCCAAATGGAGAGGGGTATCCCCTTGCTCCTTTTTTATGTCGAGAACATCCTTTTGGTTACCAATAACCTGCACTAGTTTTTGAACAATGATTTCTTGACGATCCAAGACAGCTATATGGAGTGCTGTGTTGCCTTTCGTGATCTCTTCCCTGCCGGCCCAGGGCTGGTCCTCGTATATCGTCACCACTGCTTCCCAATCTCCTTCCATGGCTTTTTCAAATAAGTATCTCCTGTCTGATTCACTCATTATTGGAACATTTCCAATGCTTCCATCCATCTCGAAACAACTACAAGGAAAAGACAAGAGGTGTACAGAGAAGAAGCTGCTCAGTTTCTACTCTATGACAATGTTCTTCGTGTGGCCCTCTCCAATAAATTGAAGGTAGCTAGCTAGATACTTTGCCCCAGATCTGGGATTAGAACAAGGGAGACCCCATTAAAGATGTGCCTGGCCATGTGAAAGAGCAGCCTTTGTGTCTGAAAAAGCGAACATAAAAAATCAAAACTAATCAAATCATATTGTTCTCTAATCACGCAATCTCTAAGATGCCTAACCCTTTTGTTTTCTCACCACTTTTTCAAGGCACTTCAGCATCTTGCGGAACATTTATTGGCATTAGGATTTTACTTCTATATTACTGAATAGCATTGCCTTTTTCCTGTGGAGCCCAGATAGATAAAAGAGCAAAAGAAAAGAATTACAGAAATAAGAAATCAAAAAGAAAAGGAACGATTCTCATCTCTTTTTGATATTGTAATAATTTAACTTGGAATCAGCTAGGAACATAGTACCGAGAAGCAGAGAAAAGCAATATTTTCAAAATCAAACCTGTTGTTGAACCAGAAAAATTGCTAGGTCAGGATGAACAAGCTAGCACCTTGGGAGAAGTTTGAATTTAAGCTTAGTCCAGCAAAGGAAGCCTCAAAACTGTTAGGAGTTTCATCACTATTCTTGTGATAATGATAAAAGAATTGGAGGCAATATAACCCATTTCTTACAGATTGGACACCATATAGGAGAACGATTATGCTGGTTGTTGAAACAATCTGGGCATTGTTGCTGCTGAACTTGAAACTGTTTATAACGTAGACACAAATTTGAAACTTAATAAATTAGTTTCAACAAATGCAGTGGCATATAAACTTCACTTTTGACTTCAAACAAAGCCGTTTTCACTGACTATTATGCATGGTTACTTGCTTTACTTCTATGTATTTTTTATTTTTTTTTTTTGAACTACAAAACTCTAGTCACATGTTATAGAAATGTAACAGATAAATAAGGAGATTATGAAGATTCAGAGAGTGACTAGCCCTGTGGGGCAGATGCAGCTAAAGAGCCTGATTGAGGCCCATGTTGTAGATACAGTACTTGGTTCTTCATGATTGAAAATAATCCCTAAGCCTTTTCTAAGCATTTATCCCTCCCAATCTGTGGCACTCTTAATATATGCCTCGGTTCTGTACGTTATATTTAATGTGTGAAGGAAAAAACTTGAAGTAGCAAAGCCTTTTGGCTACTGCTTCCACCCAGTGAAGAAGGCACCCCCAGAAACAGATTCTAGCCAGGTGAAGTTGCAGTCAGCATATATATACTGCATGAGCAAAAAAATAAAATCGATGCTGGATGTGCATTTGAAATGCTGATCTTCCATTGATGATTGGATTCAGGAAGAAGTTAGACCAATGAATCCCTTCAAAAGATGGGATTTGGAATAAAATATTGCCGCATTTTGCATGGTAATTCCTTTTCATGGTCAGGTGCATGCACCAAATACATGCAGTAACATTCATGTTATTTTATGACAATACAATTCACATTAAAGATCAAATTTCTGAATTGGGTTTTGTTAAGTTCTATTTCCAAACTCCATCCAAACCACTATGGTTATTTGTAAATATGCCTATTAGTTATGTTATTTAATGAACTTGAATATATTATTGTTATTATCTCTATGCATTTCCAAAGCTCTCCGAAGTTGAAATTTGTTTGAATTTTCGTGATGGTTGATTGCATCCCATTAAGTTGTTGAAGTGTTCATTAAGGATCGTAAATATATGTGCCACTTTTAAAGGTAAAGACAATAAGTGTTGATTAGTGTAAGACCTACGAGATAGTAGGGATGGCAATGGAGCAGGTTTTTTCGGGTACTCGTCCCGTCCCGCCTTGATTATATATAAGATAAATTTTAAATTTTAATTTAATTTAAAATTTGAAATTAAGTTAATTTAATTTTTATTTTACTATTTTTAATATATAGATAATAATAAAATATTTTTAATAAAATAAGTTATAAAAAATATAATAATTTAATTATTTAAAAAATATATTAATTTTAATGTAACTAAAAATTTTAAAAGTAATTTTTAAAAAAGAAAAATTAAAATTAAAAAAAAAAAAGTTAAATAGGGTAGGGTAGGATAGGGCGGGGCGGTTATGGGAATTTATCATACCCACCCCGCCCCGCCCAGCCCAGCCTGTTTAATTTTTTAAATGGGATGGGAATGAGAATTGTTTTGAATAAACGGGACAGAGTTGAGATGGGGGCGACCCGTCACGAACCCACCCTATTGCCTTTCCTACGAAAGAGGAGAAAATATGTACTTAATCTCTCGTAACTAATGAATTTATTCTACAATATGTGGTTTTTATATTTATAAAGTTTTTTGAAGGCTTTATAGTTAATTTCCAAGTACATAGCATATTCATATGGGATTAATTACTCCTTATTTTATTTATTGAATATAGTTTATATATTGAATAACAACAAAGACTATTCATTCACTCCCATGGATAAGTATTGCATCCCTACCCTATTCCTAATCAATCATGCCTAAAGAACTGAACATGATAAAAGGAATCATATGTTCCATATAGTATCAATCATATCAAATATACTCTTCCATATGTGAATGTAGGACAAAGGATGAAATATGAGTGATTCCCAAAATATTGATAATTAAAATTTATGAAAACATAGAAAATATTAGATGGAGAAAAAAATGGAGGAAATCAACCAAAACTAATAGAGATATTGAAAAAAAAATCTAAAAAATAATTAAAAAATAATTATTATATATATATATATATATAGTCATTAAGATGGTTATCATGATAATTTTTATTTTTTTAACAAACAGTTTAATGAAATTAAAATTTATTTACTCATTAAATTTTTATTTTTTTATTATTACAAAAGTAGTGTTTAAGTTTAAGGGAGCTGACTAAATTAGTGTTATATTTGACTCGGATTAATAATATAAATGAAACTTATTTAAGGGATAAAGTCCTCATCATGTTCCAATAGAAGCCAGAAGTTGTAGGAAAATCTTCAATAAAATCACCAAGATGATGGTAAAATACACCAAGATAACATCCACATCATTATATATGAGTGATTTAGGCTAGAAAAAATTTCGATCGATTAATTTTTTTTAAATTTTCTTGAAATATTGGTTGGTGTGTTCCTGAAATTTCAAACCTTACACTGCCCATATTAGTATTTTAATTTTATATATATTTTATTTTATTTTATTTTTAAAAATAGAAAAGATAGAACCTTTGTATAATATGGTTGAAACTTAACTTAGAAAAGATATGATTTTAAAATATAAATACAAAAAAAAAAAAATTTACTATCTTAAATTTCAAAAATTTTAATTCAATTTTCAATTATAGATCACTACTCTTATAAAAGTTTTAAATTTCATAGATGTGTTGGAAAGTAATAAACAAACAAACAAATATTTTAAGAAATAATTTTTCTATAATTGATTTATCATGAAAAATAAAATATAATTAAAATTAATTTAAAATTTATATATTTGTAAATTATTAAATTTTTATTAAAAAAATTAAAATATATTATCATTTAAAAAAACAAATATTTTATATTTTAGAACAGAAAATTGTTTTAAAAACCAGTTAGTAAATAGGTCTTCGGTTTCCTCATTTTCATATCAATAATCTCTAATTTGATTTGATACTAAAATTTTGTTTATCATTAGTGGTAAAGCATCATCAATTAATGTCGTTGAGAAAATAACAAGGACATTAGAGCAGTGTGTTTGTAAGGTAATGATAAGATTTTTATATTTATAAATCACACTAATAGATCACAATAATGTTGTAGTCATATAGTGCCATTACAAAATGTTCATTGATCCTCTTTCATATCTACAATGTTCATTGATCCTCTTTCATATCTGTTTGTATTTTGTACAGTTTTCCAACATCTTTAGTCTTTAACAATGTTTTTAGAATCGAACCAAACATTGAACCAAAAAAGTTACTGGTTCACAGTTCACCAGTCGGATTGATGGTCGGACCGCGGTCGAACCGGTAACGTCATAAATATATAATTTATATTTTATTAAAATTAAAAATAATTTTAAAATATTTAAAATATGTATAATTAAAAATTAATAATATTTATGATATTATTTATTCATTTTTATATAAATGTATTAATATTTTAAATTTATTAAACAAAATATATATTATTTAAATATGAAAATATATTGAAAATGGTAAAAGAAATTGTATTTAACTATTTAAGTATCTTCACATTTTGAAAATGAAAAAAAATTTATGTAATTTATATATAAATTATTTTTTGAAATAAATCCTAACAGCACATGGGGGCGGGGGGTTGGGGGTGGGGGTAGGTGTTGCGGGTTGCAATAGGAAGAGGAGGGGGGTTTAACTTTTAACACGCGAGTAGGGGAGAGAGGGATTTACAGTTGATGCCAGCCGGGGGGGAGGAGGGGTTTGGGTTTACTGTGAGTGTCGCGCAAGGGGGTTTACAACGGGTGCCACCAGGGGAGGGCTTCATAGCATTGCAAGAGGGTGGGGTGGGGGCGTTTCAATGGCAGATCAGTGCCGACAGGGGAGCTCAACGATAGTGGCCAGCTCCCAGAGAGGTTGCTGGAGGGGGGGCCGTTGGGCGAGGGCTTCACAGCACAACCCTGCAAGAGGGTGGGGTGGGGGCGTTTCAGCAGCACTATGCCGACAACAATGGCAGCTCCCAGAGAGATTGCTGGAGGGGGTGGGGGAGAATTGAATCACCCAGTTCAATAGGAACCGGTCGGTTCATCCAATTAGCCGGTCGAACTGTCGGTTCAACTGGTCCGATTCCGATTCAACCTCTTTTTGGGCTAATTGATTGGACCGGACCAGAACCATGACCAACTGACTGTTGAATAGGCCGGTCCGATTTGGTTTTTAAAACCATGGGTTTTAATGTAACAGTCAAAAGTCAAAAAATATAGGATTGAATTTAGTTTTAGTTTAAGTAGAATTTTCCACTTATTTTTAAAGTACTTGATACCTTTCACACATAATACATTTGAATAATGACCTTGTTTCTTTCTAAAGTGTATATAAATGGGTCATCCTTGGATTACCTTGAAAGCTATTGATGTTTTTTTTTTACCATTATTGGCTTTCTAACCAGACCCACATGGACCACAAGGGCTTAAGATATTGATTAGCCAAGTAAAATTGATTGGTCGGGGTCTTGATGAAAGAACTTTTGTTTTTGAAGCCCCTTACTCTTTTTTGCTTTGCTTCTTAGCATGATATGTATCACCCTATGTACTTTGTTGCCCTTTTTGTTACACTCTATAAATATATTTTTGTTTGCTTACCAAAAATGAAAATGGCATGGGGCAACATGTTAAATTATTTTACTTATTCTTCTCGGCGTCCTTGTAAGTCTAACTTGATTACCATATTTTGTTTATTCCTCTTATTCAAATTCCTTTATGTTTTTTTTTTTTTTTTAACTTCAATTAACAATCTTTTTGAGCCTTTATCTTATGGAAAATTCATTCTTGATCCTTTTTGGTAGTAGGTTCTAATTGTATAAGACTAACATTTGGGATTTTGTACCTTTACCATCTAGTCAGAGTACAATTGTTCTTGTTGGGTTTTTAAAATTAAAACCAAGTCTCATGGTTCGATTGAGTGGTACAAACCTCGATTTGTTGACAAGGGGTTCAACAAATAATATGACATAAATTATGAGGAGATCTTTGCTCCTATTACAAAGATAATTACTATTTGTACTCTTATTGTAGTAGCCTTTGTTTTTCAATGGGATATATCTCAGTTGGATGTCAAAAATGTTTTCTTGAATGATGTTCTTTAAGAAGAAGTCTATATGGTCCCACCTCCCAGTGTTTCGCATAATCCTAGAGAAGTTTGTAGGCTCAATAAAATTGATTGGTTAAGGCATTGGTGAAGAGACTTTTGTTTTGTAAGCGCCTTGCTTTTTGCTTTACTTTTTGGGGTACTTTGTATCAACCTATGAGCTTTGTTACCCTTTTTCTTAGGCTTTACTAATATACTTTGGCTTGCCTGCAAAGAAAAAAAATGACATGGGCAACATGTGAAATTATTGCATATTTTTCTATATTTTTCTATATTAATTTTCTGTACATGTGCTTCCTCCATTACAAAAACTCTTTGGTTAGCTTGTTAGAGCCTATGTTTCATGGAAAAGCCTCTCTCCTTTCACACAATGAAAGTAGCTTCTCACTCAACAACTCACACTCCATTCCTTGAGTTCCTTCAACCTACAGACAAAGTGTGTTAACTAAATGGTCAAATTCAGTGATAAAATCAATACATGTAATAAAAATTTACAAACATTTGTTTAAGGTAAGTTGTATGTGTAAGCGGCTTTTCTTAATAAGGTATAGAAACCATTTTACTAAGCACAATCTAATAATGCATGTCATTCACATTGCAGTCCCCAAATTAATCTTAACTCTCGAATTGTACCAAGTACAAGGTAGCTATATGTATCTTGTCCTTTGAAAAGGTGAATCTCAATAATGGACTACACTTAGAGGGGGGGTGAATAGGTATTGTAGAACAATTTAAAAATTCTCCCAACAAAGATTACCTAACCTTAGACTTTCTCAATGTCAAAAAACTTCTCTTCCAACAACTTTTCAACAAAGCATAACATCCACAAGTAAGAATGTATGCATCAACACTCTGCCAACAATTTATAAATGCAATACACATGCAAATGCTTCAACAATCCTCAAAAATAAATCAAAAGAACAATTATCTCCTCAACTCATATCAATTTACTACATGATATGATTAACCAAAATGAGCAGAAAAATTATTAAGGATATTCCATGGATCATCACACTTATAATACCTCATATTTCTTCCATTTAACATATATGCCCAAGTAATCAATGATATCAAAAACAGAAAATAAATCAAAGTGTAGAGTGAGAGAAAGAGACAATTAACAACAAATTTTAACATGGAAAACCTCCGAAGAGATAAAAAACCACGAGCCTATCAACGATCGGAAACATCCACTATGAAGAATAAAAGTTGAATACAAGGTTTTACCTAACTCAAGCCAACCAATCCTTCCCAGATCACTTGACTAGTACCTTTCACTTTTAGCTTCTCACTTTCTTCTAGAGCACACTTGAAGTCCACATCAAGCTCGATCTCGGCCTCTTCTTGAATCCACACAAGAAGAAAATGGGTTTGCACCCAAATCCAAATAGAATGAGAGATTGAGATATGAATGAAGGAATGAATCAACCCATTTATTGCTCAAGAAAATCCATTAAAAACTAGTTTGGAAAACATTAAGGTTATGTTTAGTTCCTGGAAAGTACCAAGGAAAGAAAAAAAATGTAGAGGAAAATGGTTTTCTTATATTTGGTTTCACTATAAATTTTTTTAAAGAAAATTAAATATAATTAAAATTAGTTAGAAATTTATACATTTTAAAATTATTTAATCTTTATATAATGGAGGAAATTAAGTGAAATGAGTTTAAAGAAATATATAAAAATAATTTATTAATTTTAAATCTATTTTTTATTTTCCTTCATTTTTTCTTTCCTTCCACTTTTCCTTTCTATTTTCTTTCCCTCACATTTTCCCTCAAAATTTTCGGGAACCAAACATGGCATAAGAGACTTGGATTTTCTTTGCAACCAAAAACCCCAAAATTAGGAAAAGATATGAGAAAATGAAGAACACATGGAATGGCTGCAACTATTTCCACAATTGCTGCAATCTCTTCCCAGAAAATGAGAGAAGTTTGTATTTAAAGTGTAAAAAGAAGCCCTTAATCTAATGACTGAAATTTGGTCTTAAAAACAAGTTAGTTGGATCGATCTGCCCTTACACCTTGATCAATCCAGAAACAAGGGAATAAAAGCCTTACACCAAAAACTATTTCTCTCAGCTTTCTTAACTCATTTAAAAATGAAAAACAAGGTTGATTCACATGCAATCACCACACACTCGACTACATACCTCAACCTCTTAGCAAAGTCTAAATCTTCAAAGTCAAGTAGTCCGAAGAGGAATTGGAAAGCCGAGTTAGGGGACACTTAGGAATTTTGTCCGGAATTGCCAACCTAGCTAAACACTCACATCCTCTAAATTATAAAACTATCAAATTAAGAGGTGAGAAAGAAAAACCAATAAGAAAAAAATGGAAAGGAAAAGTACCTGAAGATGTAAGTTGTAGAAGACCCTCCCTCCAAAGGACTCAAAAGATGATGCATTGATTACAAGAAGCCCATCCTCCTCCAAATTTAACAAAACCTCAGAAAGTGGACTCTCATGGACCTTAAATGTGGATATCTGAACCACAATTTCCCTGTCATTAAGCCTTCTTGCTGAAACAGCAGATAAAGAGCTTCCAAGTGCGCCATTTCTTTGATTTTCTAGGTGAATTAGATCTCCTTCCCTAGAAATCTTTGATAAAAACTCTTCTTTCTTTTGGATCAGTCTCTCCACTTGCCGTTGCAGTTCTGGTATGTATTTTAGCACACGTGAAACTGTCGAAGGAATGCTTAATTTCTTCTGCAAAAACACCACAAAATTGTGAAAACTATGTCTAAAAGGCCTACAAAACTTAGTACCGCTTTCTAGAATCACTGTCAAACATGCTCTTAGTACCGCTTGATCAGCTGATGGAAGTAGTGAACGCAGAGAGGAGTACAAGCTGTTGATCTTCTTCCGACGATCCCGCTCACTCACGTTGTGGTTAAGTTTCTTAACCATCGTGGGATTACCACTAACTGCTGCATATGGGGTGGAGCAATTGAGTTCCACTTGTGGCTGAGATGAGGGCAAGTGAAGAAACGATTCTGAAGTTTCTGTTTCTCCATATATGTAGTTCTGTGCATGGCTTATGGGATCCTCCAAGGGCCATCCAAGGGTTGGAAACAATGGAGGGGAGAATGCTAACATTGTGGATTCTTTGGGGTGGTTAAACTTGAGTCTGACAAAGAAAGTGAGATGATCTTTACAAGTATATATACAAACTACCCAATCTACCTCAGCATCTATTTGATTAATATATGGAGGGAGAAGATATTATAAGTTTATTTATCTGGAAATTGAGAATGACTTATTAATATTTTGGTTGGAATTGCAGTTTATTAGATTGATGGAGAAAACGACATCTTATTTTTTAAGCCCATGTAGTTCTAACCCTCACTAGTTGAGCTGGTAATTCCATTAAATCTAAGCAGCTCGTGCCTAACATGTAATGAAATTCGACCAGAATGTGTCGACACATGCCTGCACATGTGTATAGAGCAATTACCCTTTTGACTTGTGAAAATTATATCCCGGTATCCAAAGGGCATCAAAGATATGTTAGAGGTTAGAAGTTCAAGCAAACCAAATTAGGACAGATTCGAATATATTTTAAAGTTATAATGTTTTGATGTCTCTACATCTATCAAATAAAAAAGAAAGATAACAATGGTGATTTGTTATTTAAAAAAGCAAAAACTCTTTTTCAAAAGAGCAGGACTTGGGGCCTTATCCATAGAACATTGATGTCATGCCTTACGATATTTTTATCCTACTTCCAGCTTTACAGGGGTTGGAGATGAAGCTATGGAAAACACAAGCTCACTGCAGGCTTGTTAATTGCTTGCGCGGGCACAAGCTGACATGTCACGGGGAAGCACGCAGTCTCCACACTCCTCCCTCAGCCTCCCAGCCTCATGGCAGCTGTTATTATAATATTCCATCTTCATCAAGGAAAGAGGAATCTTTACTCTAAATATATTCCTACTTTGACAGCAATTCATTTGGAATCCATGGACTTGCCAAGAAAATATATGAAACTAGATAAGAAAATATAGGAATTGATTTAGGAGTCATGTAATTTTTCGTATCAGTTTGAACACAATTTATGTTTTTTATTTTTAAAATTAGAAAATAATTGTAACTTTTATATAAGATAAAATATATATATATATTTACATTGAAAAAGTAATAATTAAAAAGAAAATTAAAGTTAAAAAAATAATAATATCTTAAATTTCAAAAATTTTATCTTAAATTTTAAAATCTTTAAAAGTAACTTTTAAAGACATTAAATGAATCTATATTCTTTTTTTAATTTTAAGTATATCCAAATGAAAACTTAGCATCACACCTCAGAGAGTTTTATAAAGTATTACTAAGTTAAATAATTTCTTTTATTTTTGTGGTATTAAAATTTTCAGGCAATTTAAAAATATTAAGTTATAAAGAATTCAGGTCAGCACAATTGAGGGAAATAATTTAGGATTTATGCCCACTTGGCTATATGCAATATAAATAAATAAGGAAAGTAAAGAAAATTATAAAAACTCGTAAATTTCCAACCATGCTAATTGTCGAGGACTCTTTTGATTCATTCCTATTGTCTTGTTGATTCTTTGGTCAAGCTGCAATGTGGTATCTTCAATATAATATTCCCCGGTAATTTAATCATTATGGTGTTTGGATGCCAAGAAAATTAGGCAAGGATCCATTGGGCTTTCATGAGAAAGTCAGATTCCTTTCCCGATAAAGCCTAAGCATGTATGACATACTTAGTGTGGTTGGTTTCAAAAACTTGATAGTGAATTTTGTTGGAAAATTTTTTATATGGGCTAACATTAATTGAATAATTTGTATTTGCAAAAACGGGTTAATGGATAGTCTATTATATAATTAGCCCAATTAACTAGTGATCACATTTTGGATTGGGTTTTGTATCTTTTGAGTAGAATTTCAGTTGAGTGGCAAGTGTAGGCTAGGGGTCTCATTGAAGCCCATTATAGGAGGGACCAATGAGAATCCAATTTGAGTTATGCTAAGTCCCCTCTCTAATATAGATAAAAAGGGTTTTTCTCTTTTCCCATAAAGCCACCATAGCTATTATCAAGATCATAGAGAGGAAGACTTGGTTGCAACAATCAATCACGGTTTCTTTTTTATCATGGCTCAAACAGGTATGTTCTTTATAGTGATTTCCTATTGTTAGTATCCTTTAATCATGTATGATTAATCTATGTGATTTTGTAAATTATTTTTACATGTGGTATCAAAGCCTAATTTACATGATTTAGGATCTACATTTAGAAATCGAAAATAAAATTTTTAGTTTCTCATTTTATTTTCTTTTCGTAGCCAAATTTGTGATCCATGAATGTGTATGTTTTTTTTAGTTTCTTTTGATTGTGAAACTTTAGGCCTTTTGTTCCTTTTGTCACAAGCTTCAAATTTGATATATCATATGTGCAATTTCATTGTTTAAATTGGGAGTAATTAAGTTTTTAAATTTTCGAAATTTTCTTGCTTAAAAATTCAAGAAAATTTTTATTTGTTCAAATTATTGTGTTTTACTCAAATTAAACTCTTAGATTTTGTTGTTTACATATATTATAGTTGATATGTAGCATTAATTTCTGTTTTTTGGCTCAATTTGGTGAAAATTGAAAATTCGAAAATATGGGTATGAACCCTAGAAAATTCATTTTATTTAAAAAAAAAAAAAATTGAGCAAGATTGAGAAGTTTTTTTTTTTTGTTTAATTAATTGTTGTAAAGAGACTTCTTATATTGTTAATGTAAAAATACATGTAAAATGTGGCTGAAATAGGTGTTAAAATAGAGTTTTTCAATCTTGGCTATGGAGGTATGAAAAACCGAATTTTGTTAATCAATTATGGAGATCTTTAAGTTGTTTTTTTTATGATTAAATGTCCTAGAATTGTTAGAAACAGCCTAAAGTTTAAAAGCCCTCAAGATCCCAATCAAAAAAACATTTTTTTCAATTGTTTGTAATCCGGGTTGCAACTGGGTCATTTGACCCGTATTGCAGAATTTTGGACCCAATGCTGGAGGTTGAAGATGACCTCTAGCACATGCCACATGTGCCACACGTGCCACACGTTCCCCACTCGCGGGTCAAGTGTGTGAAGCGCTAACCTCATCCGGTGTCCGTTTTGAGCCCCGTTTTTTCTTGTGCGCTCGTTTTTTTGTAATCTATTTTTCTAGATATATTATTTTATTTTTTGGGGGTCAAAAATATTTATTAAATAATTATTACTTATTTATGTGATTTAATTAGCTTAAAATTATTTTTTGGTATAATTTTCTATTGAGAATTTACTAGAAATTATGCTAATATATATGGAATAGGAGTGTAGTACTCACTCTCTCTAGATTGAAACTTTTTCATGCATACTCTCCTACTTGGTCTAAATCACATAAACTAGTTAAATAACTAGTTTAAAGTGTAATAAATAAAAAAAATTGTTTTCAAATTCTTGCAACTATAATTGATCATATGCATATATATCGCTAATATGCACTATTGTTGTTGGGCAATTTTTTTTTAATTTACCCAATTTTGGAACGTTGCATGTGAATTGTTGAGGTTATTTCACCAAAGTGATTTAACCATCAAAATTTGCAAGTTTATGAGTTCCTATTTTGTTGATGGGGAAAATTTTAGATTAATTTGTACAATCGCCTGCCCAAAGGGGGTTATTGTGCAAATTAATTTAACAACATGAGGATATTGAATGAGATAAATAATTTGATAAATTTATTTGCCCAAAGGAAATAAATTTTAATGAATTATTTGTTGATCTTCATGCTTAGAGAATAGTTGTTTATTGTGGACTCTGCCCAAAGGGGAGTTTATGATAGTACAATTGATTCTTGTATTGTATTGCTTATGATTATTTAAGTTTTTTTTTTCCTATTGCCCATAATTGATCTAGTTGCAAAATTTTGTCAATCAGTTTCCTTTGCTGTGAAAAACAATAATGCTACAATTGAAATTCTAAGTGGGTCGAACTATAAGAGATGGAGATCAGACATAGAGTTTGTTTTAGGAATGATGGACTTGGACATGGCTCTACGTGAAGATGAACCTCCTAAGCCTACTAATGAAAGCACTGAAGCTATGAGAGCTCATTATGCGAAATGGGAAAGGTCGAACCGTTTGAGTCTCATTTCAATCAAGAGGTCCATTTGCTGAGCATCTCCTTGGAGGAATACCTGAGAGCAACAATGCTAACGAATTTCTTGTTGCTGTGGCAAATAGATACCAAACATTTGACAATGTTGAAGCTGGGCATTTTATGGATGAATTGATGAATATGAGGTATGATGATATGAAAGGGGTTCGTGAGTATATCCTAAAAATGGTGCATCTTCAGACTAGATTGAAAGCACTAGACATTTCCATTCCCGATAAGTTTATTGTTCATCAAGCCCTCAATACTCTGCCATCTTCTTTTAGCCAAATCAAGACTACATACAACACCCTGAATCAGTCTTGGGGTGTGAATGACCTGATCACTAAGTGTGTGGCTGAGGAAGAAAAGATGAAAAGAGAAAAGAATAAATCTGCTCATCTCGTTGCTCTTGGAAAACCGAATAATCAAAAGAGAGTTGAAAATGCTAGAAAGCCCAACTTCCATAGTCATAAGAAAAATAAGAATTTCAAGAAGTGTGGGAGTGAAAAGCAGAAGAATGGAAATGCCAAGAACACAGACCTT
Organism: Vitis riparia; assembly: GCF_004353265.1. Taxonomy (NCBI): domain Eukaryota; kingdom Viridiplantae; phylum Streptophyta; class Magnoliopsida; order Vitales; family Vitaceae; genus Vitis; species Vitis riparia. Next base: position 3,072,072 of record NC_048443.1, read on the forward strand.
AAGTGCTATCACTGCAACAAAAAGGGTCACAAGAGGGTTGATTGCTTTAAGTTTAAGAATTGGCTAGAGAAGAAAAAGAAGGAACAGGGTATGTTATCTGCCTATGTCTGTTTTGAATCTAATTTAGTTAATGTTCCTTTAGATTCATGGTGGCTTGACGGTGGTGCTACTGTTCATGTTGCAACTTCTTTACAGGGGATAAGAAATTTGAGGAAGCCAAGTGAAAAAGAGTCAAAGCTTAAAGTTGGCAGTGACATCAGGATTAATGTTGAGCATATTGGGGTTGTTGTTTTAGAATTAGATTCTAGTTTTCAGCTTGTTTTGGACAATGTTTTCTGTGTACCTTCGTTTAGAAGGAATTTAATTTCCCTTTCAATACTTGATAAAGCTAGATATAGTTTCACTTTTTCAAATAAAAGAGTTGATGTGATTTACGACTCTAAAGTGATTAGCAATTGTGTTTTATCTGACGGGCTTTACAGATTATCATTGTTATCTACTTGTTCTTACAATGTTGAAAACAATGTTGCTAAAAGACCTTTGACTAAGGAAAGATCTTCATTGTTATGGCATAAGCATTTGGGTCACATTTCTAAAGAACGAGTAGAACGCTTAATTAGTTCTGGGATTCTTTCCCGCCTTGATTCTGATAACTTATAAATTTGTGTTGATTGTGTGAAATGAAAATTGACAAAGAATAAGAAAAATGGTGTAACTCGTAGTCAAAATTTGTTGGAGATTGTTCATACAGACATTAGTGGACCTTATTCCACTACCTTGTGTGGCAACAAGTACTTCATTACATTCATTGATGATTTTTCCCATTATGGTTATGTATTTTTTATCAAAGAATAGGCAGATGCTCTTGAAATGTTCAAAGTCTTTCGAACTGAAGTTGAAAAACAACTGGGGAAAGTCATCAAAATTGTGAGATCTAATCGAGGTGGTGAGTATTATGGGAAGCATGGTGATGCTGGACAACAAAAAGGACCTTTTGCAAGGTAATTACAAGATAATGGTATTGTTGCTCAATATACTATGCCTGGTAGTCCTGAACAGAATGGCTTAGCAAAAAGGCGCAACCGCACTCTTATGGAAATGAAGAGGAGCATGATGGGTAGATCAAATTTGCCAAAATACTTATGGGGTGAAGCCATTAAAACAGCAACCTACATTCTGAACCGTGTTCCTAGTAAGTCTGTGCCTAAAACACCATTTGAACTATGGACAGACAAAAAACCCAGTTTGAATCACACAAAAGAAGACGGATTCGAGAACTACTAGGTGCTACTTTATTGGGTATCTTAGTCACTCAAAAGGATACAAGTTTTATTGTTCGACTCGTGGCACTAGAATTGTTGAGTCTCAAGTGGCAAAGTTTTTAGAGTTGGATGTTGCTGATAGTATACCCTCTCAATCCGATGAAAGAGTGGAACCCATGAATGTTATTTCTTTACGTTTGCCAGTCTCATACGTTAACCTTGATGTTGGAGCTTTTGATTCTGGGATTCAACAAGGAGTTGCTACTGTCAATTTCCCTACTATCGAAATAAACCCTATTGTGGATGAGATTTCTCCTGTGGAAATAAGGAGATCATAAAGAACTAGGAGACCTGCCTTATCTAACGATTATTATGTTTACCTTGGAGAGGGAGAGTATGACATTGGAGAAGAAGTGGACCCTACTACTTATTGTGAATCTCTCAGTAGTGATAAGGCAAATGAATGGTTGATTGCCATGAGAGATGAGATGCAGTCTATGTCAGACAATGATGTTTGGGAACTTATTGATCTTCCCAAAGGATATAAACCCATTGGATGCAAATGGGTATTCAAGACCAAAAGAGACAACAAAGGAAATGTTGAAAGATACAAGGCTCGGTTGGTTGCTAAAGGGTATACACAGCGAGAGAGCATTGATTTCATAGAGACTTTCTCACCAGTCTCTACCAAAGATTCTTTTACGCTAGTTATGGCGTTGGTAGCTCATTTTGACTTAGAGCTTCATCAGATGGATGTCAAGACAACTTTTCTCAATGGTGATTTGAGTGAGGAGGTCTACATGTCACAACCTGAAGTATTTAAGGAAAATGGAAAAGAGAACATGGTATGCAGATTGAAAAGGTCAATTTATGGTCTCAAGCAAGGTTCTCGCCGGTGGTACTTGAAATTTGACAAAATTGTGACGTCTTTTGGTTTTATAGAGAACAAGTTTGATCAGTGCGTTTACATGAAGGTTAATGGGAGCAAATACATTTTCATGGTACTCTATATCGATGACATTCTACTTGCTAGTAGCGATGTGAATCTCTTGAATGATACCAAGTGTATTTTGTTTGCTAATTTTAACATGAAGGATCTTGGAGAAGCATCTTTTGTGTTCGGTATTGAGATTTATCGTGATAGATCTCAAAACCTCCTTGGGTTATCTTAGAGAGCCTATATCAATCATGTGCCTAAAAGATTCAATATGCAGACGTGCAAAGCTGGTGATGTACCTGTAGTGAAGGGAGATAAACTCAGTAATGAACAGTGTCCAAAGAATGATTTGGAAAAGGATGCCATGAAGACTATTCCTTATGCTAGTGCCATTGGTAGCCTAATGTATGCACAAGTATGTACAAGACCTGATATTGCCTTCATTGTTAATGTTCTTGGTAGATATTTATCGAACCCTGGACATGATCATTGGGTTGCTACAAAGAAAGTCATGAGATATCTACAAAGAACGAAGGATTTTATGCTTGTGTATAGGAGGGTGGATAATCTCGAGGTAGTTGGATACTCAGATTCTGATTTTGGTGGTTGTTTTAATGATCGCAAATCTACTTCAGGATACATTTTTGTGTTAGCTGGTGGAGCCATTTCATGGAAAATTGTCAAACAGAGCCTAATTGCATCCTCAACCATGTATGTTGAGTTTTTAGCTTGTTATGGTGCATCATCTCAAGCTGTTTGGCTAAGAAATTTGATTTCAGAGTTGTAAGTTGTTGATTCCATCTTTCGACCCATTGTGATTTATTGTGACAATAATGCAGTTGTGTTCTACTCTAAGAACAATAAGATTAGTACGGGTTCTAAGCATATGGAAATCAAGTACCTTACCGTCAAGGACTTAGTGAAGAAAGGAGATATTGTGATTGAGCACATAAGAACTGAGTCCATGCTAGTTGATCCTCTAACCAAAGGTTTAAAGCCCATAACGTTCAAGGAATATGTTGTGAATATGGGTGTCATTAAGTCTTTTGATTCTTTGGTTTAGTGGGAGCTTTTGTGATTTCCCTTATTTCAATTATTGTTTTATGTAAACATTGATCATTATTGTTCTACGACTTGCAAAATTAAAATCTTTTTATTATGATCATCATAATTAAGTATTATATTATAGCATGTCGTAATTGAATTACATACAACATGGTATCTTGAGATATTGAACCTTAAGAATTATAATTGTATACTATTGGATGTCACAAATACCACTATTTTGAGATTTTGTGGTGCATTGTTGGTGACATATGACTTGTTAAAGTCAAGAAATTTCATATTGTTTAGAAATTGCAGCAATTTCATTTTGTTGAGAAATTGCAATTACAATTTCATTTTGCTGGTAAATTGTAATGAGGACTGATAAGAAACAATGCATATAGATGATGATCACATGTTGGCATTGATTTCTTACTACACTACTGGGTTTACGATCCATGTCGATATGGTTATAAATATTCGTGACTATAAGGGGCATTATGTTTGTTGAGATTAACATATAGACCATTATAGTCCAATATTAAGACCATGTTGGACCGGATAAGTTTAACAAGATGCTACTTATCGACTATCATTTCTTTAAAAAAAAAAAGGTGTGGCCACACAAAATAAACTTTTCTGTACTTAACCCGAGAGTCTTATTTTCAAAATGAATTTAATGAATCCTCAAAAACAATTAATGTAGCCCAAGTGGGAGAATGTTGGAAAATTTTTTATATGGGCTAACATTAATTGAATAATTTGTATTTGCAAAAACGGGTTAATGGATAGTCTATTATATAATTAGCCCAATTAACTAGTGATCACATTTTGGATTGGGTTTTGCATCTTTTTGAGTAGAAGCTCAGTTGAGTGGCAAGTGTAGGCTATGGGTCTCATTGAAGCCCATTATGGGAGAGACCAATGAGAATCCAATTTGAGTTATGCTAAGTCCCCTCTCTAATATAGATAAAAAGGGTTTTTCTATTTTCCCATAGAGCCACCATAGCTATTATCAAGATCATAAAGATGAAGACTTGGTTGCAACAATCAATCACGGTTTCTTTTTTATCATGGCTTAAATAGGTATGTTCTTTATAGTGATTTCGTATTGTTAGTATCCTTTAATCATGTATGATTAATCTATGTGATTATGTAAATTATTTTTACAAATTTGTCATTAAAGATTTAGGTGGCATGCATTACACAAGTTATTAAAAAACTTGGTAGTGAATTTGCATTAAAGATTTCGGTAACCTACATTACTTCTTGGAAATTGAAGTAAAACCTTATCCTAATGGCCTTTTTTTCTCACAAGCAAAATATGTGAAAGACCTTCTTCATCGAACGAGGATGTTAGAGAGTTCTGCCATCAATACTCTTATGATTCTTAAGGATAAACCAAGTAGTTCTAATAATGACCTTGTCGATACAACAACTTTCATAAGCCTCATTGGTGCTTTACAGTACTTGATCTTCACATGACCAAACATCAGTCATGTAGTTAATAAAGTTTGCCAGCCTTTTAATGAGCCTAAATTCGTTCACCTCAAGACAACTAAGAGAATACTACGTTATATCATGGGTGTGGGAGGTCTCCCTCCAGGTGTCCTCCCCTAAATAAAAAACCCTTGGTTCGTCTAAGGTTAGTAGATGATCCGTCTAGATCCATTCGTCTGAACCAAAACAAACTTCGTCTAATGCAAGAGGAAAAAGATTCCCTTCTTTCTGAGAGCCAAATGGAATGGATAAACCAAGTCAACTGAGATTTCCAAACGGATTAACAAACACAACTGAAGACTCTAGGCATTGAATAGAAGGATAATCACATCCAGTTCTTGAGCAACGGCCTAGACGACATTTACGCCTAAAAGTCAATGTCTACTAATTGCTACGCGCAATCTGCGATATTGACAAACGTAAATGCATAGTCAACTAAATGGTCTGAGACTCTTGTTCAACAACCAACAAATGGCCCTAGTCAGCAGATTTTGTTTCGTATGATTGCCCAATCCGCGCAAAAAAAATGGTGTTGACTCTCTTGCTAAGGCTTGATTTCCACCTTGATGGCAATCATCGTCACAAAAAAGGCATGAATGCACCATCAGCGCTACGACGATGGTGTCATCCACTCTATAAAAACCTCTTAAGAAGCATGAAATAGGTACACGTGTATAGAGTCATTCAAAAAAATTAGACTCATCCTTATTCTTTTTTTACTTAAGCTTTGGAGGGGCATGCCCGGACCACCCGTCTGGACATCCTTTTGTATAGGGAAGAAGCCCGTCTGACTCCAGAGAAGCTAGACAGACTCAATATGGTTGGCACTTCACTAACAATGGGAACACAACACTTTGATATTCAATTCATTTCTCAAAGTCAAATCACTTTATATGGATTTTGTGAAGCAGATTAGGCAAGTTTTCCCATGACAAGAGGTAGCACAACATTTTTTTGCATTTTCCTTGGTGGAAATTGTATCTCTTGGTGCTCAAAGAAGTGACCCACTGTTTCTCACTCTAGCTTTGAAGCTTAGTACAGATCCATGGCTTTCACAACTGCAAAATTAGCTTGGCTATCATGCCTACTTCAAGATATTGTATTACCCTCTTTCATCCTGATCAACTGTTTTGTGATAACATTAGTGCATTGCATATGTCTATGAACCTTATGTTTCATGCGCGATCAAAATATATTGAGCTTAATTACCACATCATGTGAGAAAAAGTAGCTATGGGTTTGCTTATTACCCTATATATTCCCATTTCATCACAACCAGTATATACTCTAACAAAGCCACTTCCAAAGGATCCATTTAAACGATTCCGAAGCTAGTTAGGGGTATGCACTACTCCCTCTCCAGCTTAAGGAGGTATGCTAGAGAGACAAGTTTGAATATTTGCTTGCATAAATTGTGGAAGTTACACATTCTATTGCATTGTCGTGGGTGACCAACATGAAAACTTGGTCAATGCTAAAGATTTGGAAAGTCTAAAAAAGAGGATTATGGAAATTACAAGATTATGGACTTCCAGAAGCTTTATACCCATTCTTTTAGAGTATTTGTAATTATTCCCTATTGTTCTTTCCATCTTTCATATCATTGTAATATTGTTTCCATCTGTTATATCATTGTAATATTTTGTATATATTCGAGAAAGATGATGAATAAACAAGAAGCTTCTTATAAATATTTTTCAACTATATTCTTAAAAAACAATGAGATATGAAGAACAAAGTAAGAACAATAAGTAAAAATCAAGAGAAGAGAGATGCAAACTCTTTTATAGTGATTCAATAAGTTTCCTAAATCTACTCTCCTCAAGGTCCTAATCAAATGAGAGTTCCACTATCTTCAAGACTTTTATAGTCAAATTCTTCAAACTTATTAGATTTTAATATTCCAATGGGCCTCCACAACCTTTTCAAGAGTTTATGCATGTATTCTTATAATAGTAAAATTTGTGGCAATATTATAATACATACCAAATGGCTAATGGAGGTAGAGGCAATTGGTCATCATGTAGAGCTATATGTAAACGATGAGGTGCAATAATTGGGAACCTCTCCCATATAACTGGAGCAAAATCAGTGGCCCAAATATTATGTGTATCAATCTAAAAGGATCGACACAACTATCAATAAAGCTAAGCTAAACAGGCACTACCCCAACTATACCTACCAGCAACCCAAAAATCCTCTAGAAATGGTAAAAACATAAGATGCACCTTATAGACTTTCCTGAAAATAAAAAACCTCCAATGAGTTGTAAGATATAAGCCTTAGTATAACGCTGAATAAACTCCTCATTAGCATATGGTACCAAAGTAGGGAAGCTCTAAGCCAACCATGTAAGATGAAGGTGTTGTCCATCTATGTTTGAATCTCCAGGAGTGAATCATAATAAAGAATAACATACACGTCTCCAATCTAGACATATGCCACCAGTAACTACAGCTCCATCTACTGGTAGTCCAAGAAAAATGGCAATGTCCTGTAGTGTAATTGTGCACTCTCCCTGAGGTAAGTGAAAGGTATGAGTCTCAGGTCACCACCTCTCAACAAATGTAATAATAAGGTGTCAATCTAAGGAAATGAATCCTAAGTGTGCAACATCATAGAAGCCTACCTATTGCAAAAATGGAATAATACACCCATCGAGTGCACCGGTGCGATGGAAAATAGCCTCACGATGTCAACAATGAAGCTCCTTAACATCAACACTTATCCATGCTAGAGATGAGCTATGTGTACCTTGTCCATGTATAATTGTAGGATCCAATGGTCCCAACTCCATCGTGTCGTAATACCTACATATAGTAAATAACCATTATTTCTTTTTAACATTAGTATGATTACAAATTTAAGCACATTACATAAAAATATCATATTATCAAAATGGAATTGTTATGAGCAAGGGGGTTGGAGGATTGCCCTCCATATTTTATGGGACAGTTGCGACGATTATGCCCCTCTATTTTACATAAGCCACATCGAACTTTAACGCTCGGTTCCTTCAAACCAGACATTTAAAATCAGATATGGGAGACAATTGACCCTTGTATTCATTCTAATTCTGCCATGTAGAGACTGAGTCAAGCTCACTCATTTTTCCAAGTTGACTCATTCACCACCCTCCTTCTCCTCTCATCCTTGACACCAAAAGCACTGCCCACACCTCCATGGTTTGATTGCAAATGATGAATATTTGAAATAGTAGGTGAAGTATCAACATAAATGTTTCATGGATTTTGTTTTCTCAAAGTACAATATTTTGATTATCTGATGATGATAGAAAGAAATTTTGAAATCCCTAGATTATGTGAAGAATATCATTTTCAAAAACTCACACACTTCATGGTGTTGAGATCCCATTTGAAAAACTGAAGGAAAATTTCATCATCATCATCATTCATTTGCGTTAGTGTTGGTGTGAGGACTCTTCTTTATTTCTTATATAGTATTAATGTTGAGTAGAAAATTGTTGTACTTTAATTTGAGCTCTCTTGTAGAGCAGAACCTGAACAACAATGTACCACTTAAGCAAGGAACATATATTACGAGGCAATTTGGTTTTGGATAGAAGTCAAGACCATGAGAACTAGAAAGACAGTCTTTCCCATTCTTAAAAGTACGCAAAATAAAAAAGGATGGGTAGGAGGGGGTAATGGTTGTAGCAGAGCAACAATAACAACATTCATTCTCCCTAAGTTGACATCCATGCCATTGCATCTGTATATGGAGGATCTAGATCTGTTTGATACAACAATATTTTCTTCATTTGCATTCTTTTGTTAGATAATGAGGGTGAAGTTCACATGCAATTCCAAGGACTTGAGAGGTTGTGCCAAATATGGATTCATCTTATGCAAGGTTGATGCCTCCCCCTAAGACTTATAACCTGGTGTTACACTAGAAAATCTAACACTTTGGGATTGTGCTTCAGTATATACAGGGTAGATAATTCACATCACAGGGCTTGTTGTTGTTCATTTCCAAGTTTGAAATCTCTGCCTGAAGGGATACCAAAAGGAGGCAACCTTAGACTGGCCTAATAACTTCTAATGTCCCAAGGACTCATATCTACTAGTCATGGATTGCTAATTCGCAAAAGACCTCTCTTTTAATTCAAGTGCACTATCCACGACATATTTCAGGTTTGTAATGCCAATTGCTTTTCCTGACTTTGATGTTTGCTTAATTTCTTATTTTACAATTAATTTGCTCTGTTTCTTACTTTACAAGCTATGGACGAATGATGCATATGGAATGAGTAAGTTCACTTGCATCAACATGTCTTTATTATTCAGGTTTGTCATTCTAACATTTTGCCACTTGCCAAAATGTCTTTATAGCTTTCATTACTTGGCAACCAAATTGGTAAAAACTATAAGGCCAGATTTTAATTCTTGTACTTTGGTTCTTCTAGGCAATAGAACAACAACATATTGAAGTGCATAAGCTAGCAAATCTTCAGGTGTGTTGGACATATGCCCTTGTATAGTATTATAACTTAGGATTGTATAATTTCCTATTGGATAAGCAAGTTGCTAAAGTGCAGTATTACTAATGATGTATTTGATTGGACAGCTTACTTGATAATGTTCCTATACGTATGCTGGTGAATCCAATCTTTGTAGAGTGTTTTCTTTGGAGTTCTCTTTCTCATCGAGTAAGAACCTTGCGTATAATTCTCCATTCCAATTTTTGGACAAATTATTTATATTATTTATGTTCCCACCTTGAGGATTGGCTGAATATTATTTAATATTTCAAAAACAAATCTTGACATGTTATGGATGATTTGTGCATATGGAAAGAGTTAGTTCACTTGCATCATACTCCCAAGTTATGCTCTCTTTAGGCCTAGCATGCAATCTATAATCTGCCTTAATTATTCAGGTTTATGCTTCATACCCCTCTTTTATCTTTTGATTGTTCATTACTTGTGCAATTGTTTAGTAGGATTTCTGATTTCTTATATTCTTACATGTCAAGAGAGTAGCAACAACTTGAACAAGGGCACACCACATATTATTGAATCGCTTTAATAGTGTGGTTAACTCTCTTCTCCATCTTGGGCATCTAAATGCTTTGGAGTGAATGGCTAAAAGTGATGGTGCTTCTTCTTCTTCATTTTCATTGAGAGACAATTTAGTTTGGGAGTGAGAGAAAATAAGGAGAATTTTTCAGACGAGTTTTCCTATTCTGGAAAGTGCACTAACTCTAAAGTTGGAGAAACTCATAAGGCTACAGTAGAGCTATAGCAACATGACTCATTCCTACCACAATCTCTCTCTCTTTCTATTTCTGCTCCTGCCATAAACTCATATATTTGTATAATTGAAGAGTGACTTCTTTGTTTCCATTCTCCTTCCCACTTTCCCAATTGAAGTTTTATGTTGTTTCTTTTTTCAAGTAATTGTTTTGTTTTGTTTTTTTTTTTTTTTTTTTTTTGTGGAGAGTTGTTGGATCTTCTTACATGCCATAGAAGTAGGTTTGGCTTTGAAACAGAAGCAACTAATATCCGATTTGGGCAACAAAATGTTGTTTAGATGTTTGTTTCTCATTTTGTGGTCTCTTGATCATCGTGGGTTATGGTTTCCACCCTTCTAATGTACCAGTTCTTTTATGTTTCTTCAATGATGAGGCTGACTTGTTTGTTTGTTCTTTATATGGGTTCATTTCTAATGCTTGTCTATTTCAAAAGTGTGCCAACAACTTGTGTAGCAATAGAAAACAATGCTTGGTAAAGATTGCATACTGTTCTAGTTTGGCAACATTCTAAGTTGGATAGTAGCAGCCTCTCATCGCTTATAGAGCTTATCATTTGAGGCTGCTAAATATTGTTGACATCACTTCTAGAAGAGACTCCATCTCTCAACAATTTAGGCTCCCTTGCTCGTAAATTTACTTGACTCTAAAGGAAACGTCTAATCTTATCAACAACCATGGTGTGGAAATGAAGGAGATTGAGTGGGGGAGAGAAATAGTGATGGTGTCTAGTGATTGTGATTTGTAGAGAGAATGGAACAGGTTAATGGTCGTCTGGGCTTGGAGTTTGAATTTGAAATTTGCTTAGGATTTGAAATGGATGGTGTAGATTGGGCACTAAGGATTTGACCGCTACGGTCAATTTTGTTCATTTTTTTAATTAAAATATTTAAAAGTTAATAAGTTTTTTAAACTGTCATTTTTTAAAAAAATTCCTAAAAGTTAATAAGTTTTTTAAAAAATCTCTTTGGATTTTTTTTCCTTTAATAGTGTGTCATATTTTGTAAAATTAATAATATTCTTAATTTGTTGGGTTTCTTCAAAATTTAAATAGAAATATAGCTAATTTTGGAGAATTAAAAGTCATATTGACATATTTCAAATTTTTATAAATTCACTTTATAAGATTCTATTATCTGCAATGAAATTGTTAAAAATATATAGCTAACATTGTTTCTCATATCTTAAAAGGAAGGACAAATTTGTCAAAGAATTTTCTTTCGTCTATAAAAACTTTGAAGGCAAAAAACTAAAGGGCTAATATCTTTTAAAGTTTCCAATGTCATACAATGGAATATGATCTATTGTCTATTCGAAAACATTTTTTTATGGATAAAATATAACTTTTAGATAAAAATATATCTAAAAAAATGGAAAACACATAAAAATAAAATAAAAACTTAAAATTTCTAAATTCCTTTTCATCAGTAGTAGCCCTAAAAACTACAATTGTTATGCTTCCCCTTATAATTTGTAATAAAGTATGATGATCAATGTTGTTCAACCTTTTTGTTATAATTAGTGCAAGCCTCGAATTTAAACATGAATAGTAGTGTAAGGCTAAAATGTGAAAACGAATGTTGTTATTTTGGCTCATTTAAATGCTATTCTGATAGGAATATACTTATTTAGGATATGTTTTGTTCCCAAAAAATTCAAAGGAAAATGTAAGGGAAAAAAATACAAAGTAAAAGTAGAAGGAAAGAAATATTGAAGAAAAATAAAAAAAGATTTAAATTCAATAAATTATTTTTATATATTATTTAAACCTTATTTCACTTTTTTTTTTTGTCTATATAAAAATTAAATAATTTAAAAATACATAAAAAAATAATTATAATATATTTTATTTTCTTTCATATTTTCCATGAAAATACATAAATTTATACCCTCCTTTTAATTCAAATGTGCTACCCACAATTTATTTCAGGTCTGTGATATCAACATTTTTTCCTCTTTTTGATGATTGTAACTTTATTTATTTTGCAATCAGTTAGTTAGAAATGCAACACTAATTGCACAAACACAATTTCTATTGATGTTTTTCTTACTTTATTCTTATAGTGTTATTTTAATATCAGAATTTTAAAAAATGATTTGAGTACATATATTATTTGGAAGGTTGTTATAACATATAGTCAAGATATTATTCATGTGCTAAAACATTGGGAGTTGGTCCCACTTCTAATTCTCTATCACTTATTAATTCCTCCCCATTGTCAAAAGACTTCGAAGTTGGTCATGGCCAGAGCCACTGCCGCTCCCTCTCAGCCAATCCTTTTCACTACCCATGCCCACCAATCATCGTTGCCAGAGAAGTTGCTATCCACCTTGACCAATCATTGCATTAGAAGCTTGTTCACTGCCATGGTTGGAGAAATCGACAACAGTGCCATGCCTTTTTCACTAGCCACAGTTTGTCACTCCAATTGGAGTTTACAGCCAAAGTAGTCTTTATTTTAAAAAAAAAAAAAAACCAAAGTAGTGCATCTTTCAAACTAATTGTCAAACTAGTCTTTTGAATCCACATTAGCAAGCTATCTTTGACTTTATTTTCCATTCAACACATTTTTTCCATCTGAAACCCTTCAACAAAGCTATTTTTATTTAAACCCTAACTATTATTTTCTCTTCTCATTTTCTCTCCTCACCGTCTGCGACTCCCACCATCTACGTCTCCCACCAACAGTTCCACTAGCAGCTCCCATCAGCAACGTCTGGCAGTGGCTAAGTAAGTTTTTAAAGCATTTTAATTTTTGGTAAAATAATAGGTAAATATTTGGGTAAGTGGGTTTAGGACAGAAGTGGTTAATGGGTTTTTTCCTCTTAGTTTCCTCAGCTTTCTCACTAACCAAACAGAGGAAAACAAAACATTAAAAACAACCTTTGAAATTTTAAAAAAATTAAGGGCCTGTTTGGTTTCTGTTTCCGAATATTGTTTTTTTGTTCTTGAGAACAAAAGACACTCAAAAACAAATTTTATGGTTTTGGAAAACAATCTCAAGTTGTTTTTCATGGAGAACAAAAAAAGAAAACAGTTGTAGAGAACAAAAAACCCATTCACAAAAAAAAAAAATAAAAAACACTCGCGGAGAACAAAAAAACCATTCATAGAGAACAAATCACAAACCCTCAAAAAATGCATCTTACAACAAATTCAATCAAATCCCAAATCCACACATAGAGAACAAATCCACAAGCCCTCAAATGTGTGCTCTCAAAATTTTCTTCTCCAAAAATTGATCGGCTGTGACAATGCTGCAATCTGAAATTCACATGGGCAATAAAGGTGGGTGAATATATATGTGTGTGAGAGAGATAATCGCACTGGGCAAATTGAGGTGCTGAGATGAAAGAGGAAGAGAGAAATGTGGAACGAGAGGGAGAGATCGTGAGAAGAGAGACGAAGGAGAGAGTTTTCAAGAGAAAGAAGAAGTATAGGTGAAAAATTAGGGTAAGCAGTAGGTCTGAAAATGGGTTTTTTTTCTATAAAAAAATAATAATTAAATTAAAAAAAAAAATTTTTAAAAAAAGGAAAATAAAAAATGATTAAAAAAATAATTTTTATATTAAAAATGCATACAATTTTTAAAATTTTAAAATTATAAAAATTAATTGAAAAATGGATATAATTTTTTTTATCTTTAAAATATTAACTTAATCAAAGAAAATATAATTTTAAAAATAAATAAATAAACATGTTGAAAATATAGATTAATTTAATGATCAAATTATTTTTATGTTTAAAACAATTTTTTTATTTTAAAAATTAGAATAATTGGAAAGGATGTTGGAGGGATAAATTTTGTAAAAAATATGAGATAAAAAAGGTAAATAGTTAAGAAAATTTCAAATAAATATATCTGATTAATAAATATCCTTATAAATCATAAATCCTTTAATTAATAATATTTCTTATCAATATTTAAAATAATAAAATATGTCTGATTTGACATAATTATCAATATATCCTTTAAATATTTGTATCCAATGTTTCTACAATCAATTTAGAGTGCTAACAAAAGTTTTAAATTTGAATTATAACCTTTTATTTTTTAAATTTTTAATAAAAAAAATGTAACAATTTATTGAAAATGATTACCTTATCATTAATCCTCATTTAGTATGATATTTAGTCATTTATTATTAAAATATTTCATCTTCTTATTTATTGTAATTAAAATAAAAATATATATGATCAAAATTTAAAATAAAATAAAACTAAAAATATAATTTGATTCCCTGTTCAAAACCATCACCCTCTTATTATTAATGTTACATTTTATAAAACTTTCATTAATTACATGTAAAACCATTACCAAAATGTTAAATTATTAACAAAAAAAAAATAAAAAATAAATAAATAACACTAAAAACAAATTTAATATATAGAAAATATTAGTTTTTTTCTTAAATATTAACTTATTAAATTATAAATTGTAAAAAATGAATTAAATTAGGAAATTTTAAAAATTAACCAGATATAAGCAAAATTGTATTAATATGTCTATCTGCTTTCTCTTTTTTAATTATTTTAATTGAAAATATTAAAATATTTATACTCGTAACTATTAATTATATTGAATATGTACACTTTACATCCATTTTTGAAACTTATATAAAATCAAATTTTGAACAAATTTAAAATTTTTTCCACTTAATATGGGTAGCTTAAACAACGACATTTTAATTGTTAATGGAAAAATAACAACAATTTATTCAATTTTAATGGTAATAAATAATAAGAAAATATTATTAATAAAAAAACATTGAATTATTTGGATATTAAGGTGTTATTTGTTATTTGATTATTGTTAATAGCATACCCTACTATTGTTATTTGTTATTTCATTACAAATTGATGTTATTACTAATGTTTTCTATTGTGTAATTTTGTGGTTAAAAATGAAATTGATTTGATTTATTTGGCTTCTTCTATAGGTAAACTATGTATAATTTATTGGTGTGCATAATTTGTTTTTGTAATGGGAAAATGGTGAGAACACAAACCGATGTTGATTATGTCGGGGATAGAGTTGTGGTTGAACCTATTGATGTGCCTCTTGGGACAATATATGAACAACTGCTGGAAATGATATACTCGATCGCTGAAACAATAGAGAACATTTTCAATTAATTCTTAATTGTAAGTATCCTATGAAAAGAGGGAATAAATTCCAACCTTGCCCAGTAAAAAATAATAGTGGTGCAGCTCGAATGTTAGAAATGCATAACAGATTTGGGATAGATGAAGTTGAGTTATTTGTTGAACAATTACCTATTGACTTACAAATGAATTCACTAATTGGTAATTGCATACCTTTGTTACTTGGTGAAAATGATGGTACTAGTAATGTATAAAATTCATTTACTTTTGAGCATAGATTAGAAGAGGATGAGGAAGACGAAGAAGGAATACAATGTGATGATGACAGTGTAGGAGCCAAGGATGTTCATAATGATGATAATCAGGATAGGGAAGGTAACTCACCTTTTTTAGTTGTTTGTGAAGCAATTGAAAGAGAACAAATGAGATATGTGGCTGTGGATGAGAACAAATTGTTACAACCATAACCTATTTTTCTTTCCTATAATTAAAAAATTATACAATTTAACCAAGACATAAGTTCAAATCATACTTAATAAGGAATAACCTAAAATCATAATCATTGACATTAATTTTCATATGAAAATATAAAATTTTAAAATAATATAAACAATTTGTTTAGTTATTTTAAAATTTAAAAACAATATGAATAAAAAAAATTCTTTAATTCATATGTGAAAAAATTTATAAAACAAATAAATATTTTATTTACCATAAATATATATATATATATATATATATAATTTTAAAATAGTTGTAAGGAAAAAATTTATTAAGGATAATTTGTACAAAAAATAATTTTAAACTGACAATGGAAAATTGTAAGAAATTTTTCCCACTCCGAAACGAACTTTAAGGAAATTTGTTATGTCGTTAAGAAATTTTGGTACATCCATAATTTATACTAAAATTAAAAATAAAAATAAAAAGTTCTAAAATCTCATATTTTTTGTTAGTTATGGTTACATGAGTTCTCCTCTAACTGTGGTTTTAAAGAAAATTGTAAAACTACCGTTTGTGATTGTGGTTTTTATAATATTTTTAAAACCACAGTTACTAACTGTGGTTTTATGGTTTATTATGACAAAAAATATTTTTTATGGTTATTATAATAAAGAATATTTTTAAAATAATATTAAAATCACAATACTATTAAAACGAGCGTGGATTGAAAATAATTTTGAAACCATAGTTACTAACTGTGGTTTTAAGGAAAATTGTAAAACCATAGTCTGTGATTATGATTTTAAGGATATTTCTTAAACTTTTAAAACCACAATCACCAACGGTGGTTTTTTACACTAAAAAAAAAAATCTACGTTGATACAAAAGATTAGTTTGACAAATATTTTGAGATGAGTACTATTCTTACCATTTTTTTTCAACAAATAGATTATTTTGGACTTAAACTCCTCGAACTGCATACACAAGAACATGAGAACCAAAGTTCCTATTGTAAACATCTCTCGTATCAACAAGAAAGGGTTAAGGCTTGCATGAGACTTATTTGCATGTGGCCCTATGTTGTCTGTTTTGTTTGGAAAATTAGCCATGTCTTTGTTGTGCTATAATTATTTATGATATTCAAATCACCCTTTTAATTTGGAAGTTGCATAAAAAATTGGACTACATTTTAACATTGTTGTTCAAGAAAATATACATACTAAGATCGGTGAGAACGGAAGGCAAGACAATTAATTTAGCGTGAGTGTAGCCAGTCAATTGAGCTGTGTGCTGTTACATATGGAAAGAATAGGATTTATTTCCTATTTATTAACCAAACCAACGGCTGGATGATTCTCGGAAGATTCACCGGCCGTTGGCTCCTAATTGCATGTATAATAAGGTGTTAGATGATTCTTTGAAGATGCACTAGCCGTTGGCTCCTTGTCTGCTTATTTGGATCAGGATTTAAAAAAATGTGAATGGAAGCAGTTGTTTCCAACTTCCCATAATATTTATTAATCTTGCACTACTTTCGGAGAATGGTCCCAACTATCACATGTGAACTCTTCACGCCTCCTAATACTATATATCACTTCGTTTTGTAACACTCATTTTCACAACTTCTCCTTCTTTGCAATTGCCATATTTTCTTAGCTTTCTGCACTCTTGAGTTATTTGAAAATGGCTGAACAGATCCCTTTCAGTAGCATGGAGAATATTTTGATGAAGTTGGGGTCCCCCACCGGCCAAGCAATTGGGTTGGCCTTTGGCGTCCGCAAGGAGCTAGCAAAGCTTCAAGAGACACTGTCCACCATCAGAGATGTTCTCCTTGATGCTGAGGAGCAGCAGGAGAAAAGCCATGCTGTAGAAAATTGGGTGAGGAAGCTGAAAGAAGTTATCTACGATGCTGATGACTTGCTGGACGATTTTGCAGCCCATGATTTGCGGCAAGGACGAATAGCAAGGCAGGTTCGTGACTTCTTCTCATCCTCTAATCAAGTTGCGTTTCGTTTTAAGATGGGTCATAGAATAGCAGATATTAGAGGAAGACTGGATGATATTGCAAATGATATCTCTAAGTTCAACTTTATTCCAAGAGTCACAACTAACATGCGGGTGGAGAATAGTGGGAGAGAGACCCATTCTTTTGTGTTGACGTCTGAAATTATGGGAAGGGATGAGGACAAAAAGAAGATAATAAAATTATTGTTGCAATCAAATAATGAAGAAAATCTTTCGGTTGTTGCCATTGTTGGTATTGGTGGTTTAGGCAAGACCACAGTAGCTCAATTGGTATACAATGATGAGGATGTGGTAAAGCATTTTGATCTTAGGTTGTGGGTATGTGTTTCTGAGGATTTTAATGTAAAAATACTCGTTAGAAGCATCATAAAATCTGTAACAAGTAGAGATGTGGAGAACTTGGATTTGGATCAACTGAAAAATGTACTTCATGAACGCTTGAGTCAAAAGAGGTATTTGTTGGTGCTAGATGATGTTTGGAATGAGGACTCTGAAAAATGGAACAAATTGAGAATTTTGTTGAAAGTTGGTCCTATAGGGAGTAAAATTGTAATAACTACTCGAAGCTTTAAAGTTGCATCAATTACTGGAGTTGATTCCCCGTATGGTTTGGATGGCTTAAACCATGATCAATCTTGGGCTATGTTTAAAAATTTAGCATTTGGAGAAGAGCAACAAAAAGCACATCCAAACCTCTTAAGAATAGGAGAAGAAATCACAAAAATTTGCAATGGAGTCCATCTTGTAATTAGAACTTTAGAAAGAATATTACATTCTAAAAGTGAAGAAAATCAATGGTTGTCCATAAAAAACAATAAAAATCTAATGTCACTACAAGATGGGAACAACATATTATTGGTCCTAAAGTTAAGCTATGATAATTTACCGAGTCATTTGAAATAGTGTTTTACTTATTGTGCATTGTTTCCAAAAGACTATAAAATTGAGAAAAAAATATTGATACAATTATGGATGGCTCAAGATTACATTCAACCCTTAGATGAAAATGAACATCTAGAGAATGTTGGTGATCAATACTTCGGGGAGTTATTATCACGGTCATTGTTTCAAGAGATTGAAAAAGATGATAACAATAACATATTAAGTTGTAAAATGCATGACCTTATTCATGATCTTGCACAATCTCTTGTAAAGTCCGAGATCTTTATTTTGACGGATGATGTGAAAAATATTTTGAAAAAAATGTATCATGTGTCAATTTTCAAATGGAGTCCAAAAATAAAGGTTTTAAAAGCAAATCCCGTAAAAACCTTATTCATGCTCTCTAAAGGTTATTTTCAATATGGTCAAAATGTGGATTCTATAGTGAACAATTGCAAGTGTCTACGAGTGTTGGACTTATCTTGGTTAATGCTTGAAAAGCTGCCAAAGTCTTTGGGTAAATTGGTTCATTTGAGGTATCTCGACCTTTCCAGGGGTGGATTTGAGGTGCTTCCTAGTGGAATTACAAGCTTACAAAACCTGCAGACATTAAAACTCTGGGAATGTCATTCTCTTAAAGAATTGCCAAGAAATATAAGAAAAATGATCAACTTGAGGCACCTCGAGATAGATGCATGGACTAGATTGAGTTATATGCCTTGCAGATTGGGAGAATTGACTATGCTTCAGACCCTACCATTCTTTATTATTGGGAAAGGTGACCCCTAAGGGAATAGGTAGGCTGAATGAATTGAAATGCCTTAACAATCTAAGAGGAGGGCTACGGATTAGAAATCTTGAAAGGGTAAAGGGTGGGGCATTAGAATCGAAAGAAGCAAACTTGAAGGAAAAACACTACCTTCAGTCCTTGAGATTAGAGTGGGAATGGGGGGAAGCTAACCAGAATGGAGAGGATGGTGAGTTTGTGATGGAAGGCCTGCAACCACACCCAAATCTAAAGGAGCTCTACATAAAAGGTTATGGAGGTGTGAGGTTTCCGAGTTGGATGAGTTCCATGCTCCCTTCTCTCCAGCTTCTGGACCTTACAAATCTGAATGCGCTGGAATACATGTTGGAAAACTCTTCATCTGCAGAGCCATTCTTCCAATCTCTTAAAACACTCAACCTGGATGGTTTGCGTAATTACAAGGGATGGTGTAGGAGGGAGACAGCAGGACAACAAGCTCCTTCATTTCCTTCTCTTTCCAAATTACAGATCTATGGGTGCGATCAGTTAACAACCTTCCAGCTGCTTTCATCTCCCCGTCTTTTTAAATTAGTTATTGAGAATTGCAGTAGCTTGGAATCCCTGCAACTGCCTTCGTGTCCTTCTCTTTCTGAATCAGAGATCAATGCGTGTGATCAATTAACAACCTTCCAACTGCTTTCATCTCCCATTCTTTCTAAATTACCTATTTGTAACTGCAGCAGTTTGGAATCTCTGCAACTGCCTTCGTGTCCTTCTCTTTCTGAATTACAGATCATTAGGTGCCATCAGTTAACAACCTTCCAACTGCTTTCATCTCCCCATCTTTCTGAATTATATATAAGTGATTGTGGTAGATTGACAACCTTCGAACTGATTGCATCCCCTCGTCTTTCTAGATTAGGTATCTGGGATTGCAGTTGCTTGGAATCCTTGCAACTGCCTTCTTTACCTTGTCTTGAGGAACTAAAGCTGGGTAGAGTCCGTGAGGAGATACTATGGCAGATAATTTTGGTCTCTTCTCCACTGAAGTCTCTCCATATTTGGGGCATAAATGATCTGGTATCTCTGCCAGATGATCGACTACAACACCTCACTTCTCTCAAGTCCTTACAAATTGAGGATTGTGGTGGACTAATGTCTCTGTTTCAAGGGATTCAACATCTCAGCGCCCTTGAGGAGTTAGGAATTGATAACTGCATGCAGCTCAACTTGTCAGATAAAGAGGATGATGATGGTGGCTTGCAATTTCAAGGCCTTAGAAGCTTGCGTCAACTATTTATTGGACGAATTCCAAAATTGGCGTCTCTCCCAAAGAGGCTTCGACACGTTACCACACTCGAAACTCTCTCAATTATTGATTGTTCTGATTTCACCACTTTACCAGACTGGATAGGTAGCCTAACTTCCCTTTCAAAGCTGGAAATTATCGACTGCCCTATATTCAAGCTTGAAGATCGGTCCAAATCCAAGATTGCTCATATTCCGACAATTGACATCCGCTGAGATGTATCTCAGGTCTGAAATGCCAACCATTCTTCTCATTTTTATTATTTTATAATCAATTTTCTCTATTTTAGTAAATTCTTCATTTTCACACTTTGTCTTTGATAACATGTTTTGATTAGTAGAGTTTCAAATTTTTGTGTTTTTGAATCAATTATTAATGCTATAAAAATCAGTTTGGTTAACTCTATTCTCCTGACTTTCTCCTTCCTGGGCATCTAATTGACTTGGAATGAATGGATAGCAGTGATGATGCTTCTTCGTCTTCATTTTCATTGTGAGGCAATTTAGTTTAGGAGAGGGAGAAAACAAAGAGGACCGGTTCTTCCCATTCTTGAAAGTGCACTAGCTCAAAAATTGGAGAAATTCATGGTGCTATGTCAAAGCTAGAGCAACAATAGTTATCCCTACCACGATTTCTTTTTCTTTCTATTCACCTTGATCTCACATCCATACTTGTGCATCTGTTTCTTCATAATCTAGATTTGTATAGCTAAAGAGTATCTTCTTTGTTTCCATTCTCCTTCCCACTTTTCCCAATTGAAGTATCATATTGTTTCTTTTTTTAAGTAAATGCTATTTTTTTCTTAGAGAGGTGCTGGATCTTCTTACATGCCATAGAAGTAGGTTTGGCATCGAAACAGAAGCAACTAACATCTTTTGGATTCTCATCTACTATAAAATTTCGCTCAATTTGTTGCTCATTTTGGTGGTCTGTTGATCATTGTGGGTTATAATTTCTGCCCTTGTAATTCCAATTCTTTTATGTTTCTTCTATGATGAGGCTGACTTGTGTGTATGTTGGGTTTTCTAATACTAGTCTACTTCAAAATTGTAACAACCACTTGTTATGTAGCAGTAGAAAACAACTTTTGGTAAAGATGAGAAAAGATAGAAAATGAGCAACCACTTGTTGCTCTTTTTTTTTTTTTTTTTTTGTATGATACACATTTCAAGGGCTCAAACTTTAAGTTTAGTATATACCAATCCAATGTCTTTGCAATTTTCCCATTTGATATCTTTGCATTCTTTAATGAAATTGATTAAAAAAAAAA
This sequence comes from Vitis riparia, assembly GCF_004353265.1. NCBI lineage: Eukaryota > Viridiplantae > Streptophyta > Magnoliopsida > Vitales > Vitaceae > Vitis > Vitis riparia. The sequence continues at coordinate 3,093,874 of NC_048443.1, forward strand.
AAGTTACACACTGACAAGAAGAAATAAATTATACAAGGGTTTTAATATTGTTTTCCTAATATTATCCTCTAATCTTACTTCCATTATTAGTCTACCCAATGTTGATAAAGGGACTTGACTAAGAATTTTTCTTTCAAAAACAAAAACAAGCAGCTATAAAGAAATTTTATGTTATTAATTAGTCTACCTAATGTTAACATCTTACTTAATTTTAACTAAATTGGTAGCAAAATCAATACTAAAATGAATAATACTAATAATAATAACAATAATTTTAAAATAATAATTTTTAGAAATATTTTATTTAAAATAAATAACTAATGAATTTTAATTTTTTTTAAGATGTAAATGAGTCATGTATTCAATTACGAACATAATATTTTAAAATGTTATGATTTAATATGAAATTATTTTGATCAATTTTTTGAATTCCGAATTATTCTTAAAAAATAAAAAAGTTCATTTAAGAATTTAATTTTTTTAAATATGTCTCACTTAACTTAGAATCTATTTATCTAATAAGAAAAATTAAAAAATATAGTTGTATCTACAAGAAAAATAGTAAAGTTATGACTCATAATATTCTGTTTTGCTTTAATATTTTTTGAGTTTAAAATTATTTAAAAAAATTGTTAGACCCATTTTTCAATATGAAGAGTTGCTTGATTTAAAGTTCATTTGATAAATGAGAAAATTTACAAAAATATAATTATATGAAAAAATAATAATAATAGTCATTGTGAAGAAATTTTTAATGGGTTCACTATTTAAACTTCAAATTATTTTAAAAAATTACAAGACTTGTTAATGAATTTAATACATTAAGTCTTGTTTAATTTAGAATTTATTAGCCTAGTAAAAAAAATATCCGAAAATATGGTTCTATATGGAAGAGAGACAATAAAGTCCTAAACCAATTTTTATTTATAAATTTCTAATATTAAATGAATCACTAGCTATTTGAGTCTTACATTATTTTTTAAAATGACTAGAATTGTTAATGAATCGAATACATTAAGAGTGTGTTTGACACTGATTTTGTGAAGTGTTTCTAATCTTTCTAATACTTGAAAATTTTTATCTTTCAAAATATTATAGATGTTAGAAACACTTCTTAAAATCATTGTCAAACACACTGTAAGTCTTGTTTGATTTATTCATTTAGTAAAAAAATAATATATATATATATATATATATATATATATATATATATATATATATATATATATATATATATATATAAAGAAGAAACTAATCAAATCATTTAGAATTGATTTGCTTAATAAAATTTTTTGGAGAAATTAAAATAAATTCATAAAAACACTTGTAAATTAAAATAAGATTATATTTGAGGAATTTCGATTTCAACATTGGATCATGGAGAGAATAGAAGAATGATGTCATGTTTAATTTTAAAAAAAAAAAATTCAAAATTAAAAAAGGATTTATACTTGATTATCAAATTTTATTAAATGTAATAATTTCAAATTTTTATAAATTCAGTTTTGAGAGTTTATTACTTTTATCTGAAATGGAATTATTATACATATGTAGTAAACATTGTTTCTCGTATTTTAAAAGCAAGGAAGAGTTGCAGTCTCAATCACAAACTGCTATACTTGCTTATACTTTTTCTGGCACCTCCCATCTACGGTCTCGATCACAAACTCTATTGAAAATATATCCACCGGTCGTCTTTTTCACCGCATCATCATAATTACTACTAGTCAACAAGTGCTTAAAAATCATCTCTAGCACATACACCTCATCCTCCTGGTGAATCTCCACTGGCACACCATCCCCATTGTTGTACACACTGATGCAGTTCTTCTCCACATCGATCACCACCTTCACTGAGTCCATCGACGAGTCTCTTAATACTATAAATTAAATTTAATTGTTAAAAAATATTTTATTATTACTAGAATTAAATTAAGGTGGACTTGGGGTTCGAGGCTTGGATTGGACAAAAGGCTAGGTTAGGTTGAGCTATAGCACAAATGAGTTTCGATTTATGGATTGATTGGTTGATAGAGATAGAAAAAAGGGTTATTTGATTAAGTGACATGATATATAAATATCAAGCAAAACATATATTCTTGGTTGACACAAAAGTATGCATATATTCTTTGTTTGATACTTGCTACCAACTTGTTCCTTTCTTCTACAACAAGAGATCCTTTTCTTTGCTTCCTTCCCTATAGAACTAATGCTTTTCTCATTGCCCATATATATTAAGAGCATACACCTCTCACACTACTTTTGTTCTTGTTCTAATTTCTCCCACAATTATCTCAACTTCCGTCATTTTATAATTTTTCATTGGCCTTCTCCATCTCAGTTTCTTTGAAAGATGGCTGACCAAATCCCTTTCAGCATTGTTGAGAAAATCTTGACTAAGTTAGGCTCCTTGGCTGTCCAGGAAATTGAACTGGCTTGTGGTGTTAGAGAGGAGCTAAAAAAACTTGGGGACACATTGACCACCATCAAAGTTGTGCTTCTGGATGCTGAGGAGCGACATGACAGGGAGCATGCAGTGGAGAATTGGGTGAGGAGGTTCAAAGATGTCATCTATGATGCGGACGACTTGTTGGATGACTTTGCAACCTATGACTTGAGGCGAGGAGGAATGGCAAGACAGGTTAGTCACTTCTTCTCATCTTCAAATCAGGTTGCATTTCATTTTAGAATGGGTCATGGAATCAAAGTTATTAGAGGTGGACTAGATGGCATTGCAAGTGATATCTCTAAGTTCAATTTTATTCCAAGGGTGACAACTAGCATGCGAGTAGCGAATAGGGGGAGAGAGACCCATTCTTTTGTGTTGACGTCTGAAATTATGGGAAGGGATGAGGACAAAAAGAAGATAATAAAATTATTGTTGCAATCAAATAATGAAGAAAATCTTTCTGTTGTTGCCATTGTTGGTATTGGTGGTTTAGGTAAGACTGCTTTATGTCACGAACTTAGTCATTTCCTAAGCTCGTGTGGCACTTAGACAAGTCAAGAAGCTTGATCTTGCTAAGTCAGCCTTGCTCCAACGCTTAGCTTGCTAGGCTAAGATGCTCACGACTCGAAAGCTTGAGAAGGCGTAGTAGGCAACACTTAGAGAATGGAAGCTCTTATTACTTAAGGAAGCCTTTACAAGTACTTTAGGAACTCACTTGCTTGGTGCCTTGGCCAAATGAGGCCCTCGCCTATTTATAGGCACCAATGGAACTCTTTGGAACCTTGGAGGGTTCCTTACAATTCAAGTATATTCTAGAATGTCCTACATCATTCTATGTACAAACCTATGTACAAGAATATACAAGAGACCTTTGGAATTCTCTAGAAGGTTGTAGACTCTTCTCATGTCTTCCACCATAGTGTAGTGTTGTGTGGATTTCTCCAGACATCTCTAGAACCTTCCACACTCTTCCCACTCTAGGTGTCTCTAGAAGCTTTCTGGCTTTATATAAGCCCATGGGGAGGCTCATTTAAATCATCCTATGACACTCTCCTCCACCTAAGCCACAGACATCTTCGTCGCACCTTCTGCCCGGAACCGCTCAATCTGCTCCTGGAACTGCCATAGTGCATCTACTGGCTCCCAGCGAGCGTCGCTCTCTGGTAGTCCCTTCCATTTCACTAAGTACTCCGTAGCAGGAGGTACACCTCATCTCCTGATGACCCGATCAGTGAGGGCGTGTTCTACCTCCTTGTCATAGGAGGTCACGACCTCTGTAGGTGTCCTCTTAGACAACCCTCGGCTTAGATCATCCTTGTTTTCGTGATAAGGTTTCAAGTAACTTACATGGAAGACGGGATGAATCTTCAACCTTGGTGGTAGCTCAACTCTATAGGACACCTTGCCGACCTTCCCAAGTATGGGGAAAGGTCCTTCATACCTCCTCACAAGGCCCTTGTGTACCGGCCTTAAGGATTTGAATTGTTGAGGAAGGAGTGTGACAAGCACCATGTCTTCGACTTTGTACTCCGTGTGACGTCGTTTCTTGTCAGCCCACTTCTTCATTTTCTTAGCGGCCTTGTCCAAGTATGAGCGTGCTATGTCAGCTTGCTCGTGCCACCCCTTTGTGAACTTGAAAGTCATTGGACTTCTCCCCGTATAACCTATCGTTAGAGTGTGAGGAGTTAACGGTTGTTGCCCTGTGGCTAGCTCGAACGGACTCTTATTGGTTGTCTCACTCCTTTTCAGGTTGTATGAGAATTGGGCTATGTCTAGCAACGCAACCCAATCTTTTTAGTTGGCTCTCACAAAGTGCCTTAGGTAGAGCTCTAGTAAGGCATTCACCCTCTCTGTTTGCCCATCCGTTTGTGGGTGAAAGCTTGTGGAGAAGTGAAGCTCCGAACCCATAAGCTTGAAGAGCTCCGTCCAAGACTTCCTAGTGAAACATGGATCGTGATCACTGATGATGAACTTAGGCAACCCCCAATACTTGACTACGTGTTTTAGGAATAGCCTCGTCGTCTCTTCCGCAGTGCAGTCAGTCGGGGCTGCTATGAAGGTCGCGTACTTAAAGAACCTGTCCACTACTACTATGATAGAGTCGCTATCCTCCGACTTGGGTAGCCCTATGATGAAGTCCATGGTGATGTTGTCCCTTGGGCGCTCTGCTATAGGTAGTGGCTCTAACAGGCCTCTAGATTGTCGTTGCTTCACCTTGTCTTGTTGGCATATAAGACAAGTCCTCACATAGGCCTCAACCTCATCCCGTATTTGAGGCCAGTAATAAGCTGACTCGAGTAGTGCCCTTGTGCATCGTTGTCTAGGGTGCCCTGCCCACTTGGTGTCATGGCACTCTTTTATCAGATTCCGCCTTATGTTCCCCCACTTAGGCACATAGAGTCGTTTCTCCTTAGTGTAGAGTAGGTCGTCTTCCACCCAAAACCGCTTAGTCTTCTCTTCACGAGCCAGAGCGATGAGGCTCTTTGCCACTGGATCATGTTATGTCCCTCCCTTAGAAGATCCATTATGTCTCCTTGGGTCTGACTCATCATGGACGCTAGCTCCGCTTTGTGGCTTAGGGTGTCGGCCACATGATTAGCACTTCCTGGCTTATACTCCAGCGTATAGTCGAACTCGGCCAAGAAGTCTTGCCACCTAGCTTGTTTAGGGCTTAGCTTCTTCTATGTCTGGAAGTAGCTAGTGGTAACATTGTCAGTTTTCACAATGAAGTGAGACCCCAGAAGATAGTGCCTTCAGGTGCGCAAGCAATGGATGATGGCGGTCATTTCTTTCTCTTGCAGCGTGTAACGCCTCTCTGTGTCATTTAGCTTACGACTCTCGAAGGCGATCAGATGCCTATCTTGCATAAGGATCCCCCAATAGCGAAGTCTGAGGTATCTTTATGTACCTCAAAACCCTTGGTGTGGTCGGGTAGTGCCAACACCGGCTCCTCAGTCACAGCCTTCTTAAAATCTTCAAAGGCTTGTTGGCACCTTTCGTCCCATTCCCATGCCTTATTCTTCTTAAGAAGATTAGTGAGTGGAATGACCCTTGTTGAATAACCTTTGATGTATTGTCAGTAGTAATTAACTAAACCAAGGAAAGATCTAAGTTGAGGCACCTTGGTTGGTGGATCCCATTCCTGGATGGCATTCACCTTTCTATCATCCATCATCAACTTGCCATCTTTGATGCGATGCCCTAGGAAGCTCACTTTCTCCTTAGCAAATGAGAATTTCTCCTTCTTCACATATAGCTTGTTCTACCTCAAGATCTTAAAGACCTTTCTCAAATGTTCCACATGCTCTTTTAGGGTGCTATTGTAGATTACTATGTCATCCAAGTATACCACCAGGAATTTGTCTAAATATGGGTGGAAGATCTTATTCATGAGCGTGCAGAACGTGGTTGGGGCATTGGTGAGTTCGAAATGCATCACTAAGAATTCGTATGAGCCGTACCTGGTCACACATGTGGTATTCGGCTCGTCCCCCTCCGCAATCCTGACTTGGTAGTAGCCTGACCTTAATTCTAGCTTTGTGAAGTATCTTGCCCTTCGAAGTTGATCGAACAAGTTAGCGATGAGTGGGATAGGATACTTGTTTTTTACCGTCACCTTGTTGAGTGCTTGGTAGTCTATACACATCCATAAGGACCCATCGTGCTTCTTCTGAAATAAGACCGACGCGCCATAGGGAGCTTTGGATGGTTGGATGAACCCTGCGTCAAGCAACTCCTTAAGTTGTCTCCTTAGCTCCTCCAGCTTAGGTGGTGCCATCTTATATGGCCCTATAGCAGGGGGTTTGGCTCCCAGCTCCAACTCAATCTTGTGATCTTCCTCTCTCCTAGGAGGAAGTCTCTTAGGCAACTCAGGCGGCATCATGTCCTTGAACTCATCAAGGACCCCCTCGATTTCCTTAGGCATGGGTTCTCCTGACCCATTATCCCTTTCTTCCTTCAGGGTTGAGAAGTAGGTCACCTCTTTCCTCTTTAACCCCTTCTTAACTTGCATAGCTGATAACATAGGGGTCTTGGGCGTACCTTCAGTGACCATAAGGACCATGCATGGCTTCTCCTCCTCTAGGATAGCCATTGAGCGTAGGAAAGGTAATGGCACAACCTTGACCTTCTATAGGAAGTCCATTCCTAATGCCATCTTGAAGTCATCCATGGGTGCCACTATGAAGTCGACCCTTCCTTCCCATGAGCCGATATGCATGGTCACCTCACAAGCTACTCCGTGTGATGGCTTGGCAATTGAATTAACTGCCTTGAGCCATCCTCCTTCCTTAGATGCTTGGAGCTCTAGCCTTTTTGCCTCATCCTCCGAGACAAAGTTATGAGTGGCACCAGTGTCCACCAAGGCCTTGGTGGCCTTCCCATTCACAAGGGCCTCTACATACATTAGGCATCGGCTTGACCTTAAGGGCATTTAGGAGCTGCAACGATCCCCCCTGAGCATCGTCTTTTTTCTCCTTTTCCTCGATCATAGCATTTAGAGCTTTCCTCTTAGGACAGTCCCGCGCCCAGTGTGGACCATCACATAAGAAGCAGTTGGTCCTGGGTGTGAACTCCTTCCGTTTATCCTTGTCTTTGCCATCCTTGCCACTAGGGCCTTTGCTTGATCCTTCCTTAAAAGTGTAGCTTCGTGATCCCTTCTCTCCCCCACCTTTGGTCTGGTTACCCTTGGATGGTGGCTTGGGTTTGAAGGAGTCTCTCCTTTTATAATCTACCAAGGACTCTACTACCGCCATGGTCGTAGCTAAGTCTTGGACACCACGTCTCCTCAACTCTTGCTCGACCTAGCTATGCAAGTTGTCCATGAAGTTAAATAGTAGCTCCTCCTCGGACATGTTGGGTTTCTCAAGCATAAGCGTAGAGAACTCCTTGACATACTCACGGATTGAGCCCGTGTGCTTAAGATGCTTCATACTCTTCCTTGCTAGGTAAGCCACATCTTCGGGATACAATTGCCTTTTGATTTCTCTCTTAAAGGCGTCCCATGTGTCTATGGTGCACGTCTCTTTCTCTATGTCGGCAAACCGTTGACGCCACCATAGAGTAACATTATCAGTGAGGTAGAGGGTCGCGGTGCGTACCTTAGTGGCTTCATCCGTCAGTGTGATGGCCTCAAAGTAGCGCTCCATGTGCCACAAGAAGTTATCCAACTCCTTAGCATCCCTCTTGCCACTGAACATGTGTGGCTTGGGCACCTCCACCCTTGGTGCCTCATGAGTGGCCATGACTCGTGCTGATACCGCAGTCTTATAGATGGCTAGCTCTTGACGAATCTCTTGGTCTCGGGCCTCCTTGCGCCCAGCCAAGGCCTCCATCCTTGACTCCACACTAGCGAACATGCTCATGACCTTGTCTTGGAAGGACATGAACTCCTCATGTGACACCAGCTGAACTTGCGAGCCTGGCACCCCCTCGCGAAGGTCTTGGATCTGCTCTCTTAGATCCTCTAAGCCCTTCTCCATGCCTTGCTCGATCAAGTCCACTCCTTCATTGGTGTCTACCATGGCTAACTCCATCTTGGCTAGCCTTGCCTCCATGTTGGCTAAGGCGTCACGAGACTTATCCTTCCTGCCTCTACCCCGTCTAGTAGGCTCAATCTCCCTTCCACGAGTTTGCTCGCTAGTCTCCTCCACATTAGAGCCCGACATGCTTCCTTCACTATGCCCATTTCGTAGCCGCGCTCTAATACCACTTGTCACGAACTTAGTCATTTCCTAAGCTCGTGCGGCACTTAGACAAGTCAAGACGCTTGATCTTGCTAAGTCAGCCGTGCTCCAACGTTTAGTTTGCTAGGCTAAGATGCTCACAACTCGGAAGCTTGAGAAGGCATAGTAGGTAACACTTAGAGAATGGAAGCTCTTATTACTTAAGGAAGCCTTTACAAGTGCTTTAGGAACTCAATTGCTTGGTGCCTTGGCCAAATGAGGCCCTCACCTATTTATAGGCACCAATGGAACTCTCTGGAACCTTGGAGGGTTCCTTACAATTCAAGTATATTCTAGAATGTCCTACATCATTATATGTACAAACCTATGTACAAGAATATACAAGAGACCTTTGGAATTCTCTAGAAGGTTGTGGACTCTTCTCATGTCTTCCACCATAGTGTAGTGTTGTGTGGATTTCTCCAGACATCTCTAGAACCTTCCACACTCTTCCCACTCTAGGTGTCTCCAGAAGCTTCTTGGCTCTATATAAGCCCATGGGGAGGCTCATTTGAATCATCCTGTGACACTTAGCCCAATTGGTATACAATGATGAGAAGGTGGTAAGGCATTTTGATCTTAGGTTGTGGGTGTGTGTTTCTGATGATTTTGATGTGAAAATCCTAGTTGGAAACATCATAAAATCTGCAACAAATGAAAATGTAGATAATTTGGTGTTGGAACAATTGAAAAACAAACTTCATGAAAAATTAAATTCCAAGAGATACTTGTTAGTAATGGATGATGTTTGGAATGACGATTTTGAAAAATGGAATCAATTAAGGATTTTGTTGAAAGTTGGTGTTAGGGGGAGGAAAGTTGTAGTGACTACTCGAAACTCTAAAGTTGCATCAATTATGACAATTGATCCCCCATATGTTTTGAATGGTTTAAACCATGATCAATCTTGGGGTTTGTTTAAAAGTTTAGCATTTGGAGAAGAGCAACAAAGAGCACATCCAAACCTCCTAAAAATAGGAGAAGAAATTACAAAAATGTGCAATGGAGTCCCTCTCGTAATCAGAACTTTAGGAAGGATATTGCATTCTAAAACCGAAGAAAGTCAATGGTTGTCCATAAAAAAACAATAAAAATCTAATGTCGCTTCGAGATGGGAACAACATATTATTGGTACTAAAGTTAAGTTATGATAATTTACCAAGTCATTTGAAACAGTGTTTTACTTATTGTGCATTGTTTCCAAAAGACTATAAAATTGAAAAAAAATGTTGATACAATTATGGATGGCTCAAGGTTACATTCAACCTTCGGATGAAAATGAATATCTAGAGGATGTTGGTGATCAATATTTTGAGGAGTTATTATCACGGTCATTGTTTCAAGATATTGAAAAAGATGATAACAATAATATATTAAGTTTTAAATGCATGACCTTATCCATAATCTAGCACAACTTGCTGTAAAGTCTGAGATCTTTATTTTGACGGATGATGTACAAAATATGTCGGAAAGAGTTCATCATGTGTCATTTGACGAATGGAGTCCGAAGATGAAGGTTTTAAAGGCAAAACCCATAAGAACATTATTTATGCTCTCTAAAGATTATTTTCATTGTGGTGACAATGTTGATTCTATAGTGAATACACTTATTCCAAATTGCAAGTGTCTACGGGTGTTGGACTTATCTTGTTTAATTCGTGGAGAGCTGCCAAAGTCTTTAGTTAAATTGGTTCATTTGAGATATCTCGACCTTTCTTGCCGTGGAATGAGGGTACTTCCTAGTGGAATTACAAGCTTACAAAACCTGCAGACATTGAAACTCTCGAAATGTGATGATCTTAAAGAATTGCCAAGAAATATAAGAAAAATGATCAACTTGAGGTACCTTGAGATAGATGGATGCCAGAGATTGGATTATATGCCTTGCAGATTGGGAGAATTGACTATGCTTCAGACCCTACCATTATTTGTTATTGGGAAAGGTGACCGTGAGGGAATAGGTAGGCTGAATGAATTGCAATGCCTTAACAATCTAAGAGGAGGGCTACATATTAGAAATCTTCAAAGGGTGAAGGGTGGGGCATTAGAATCCAAAGAAGCAAACTTGAAGGAAAAACACTACCTTCAGTCCTTGGCATTACAATGGAGGTGGTGGGAGTGGGGGGAAGATTACCAGAAAGGAGAGGATGCGGAGTTGGTGATGGAAGGCCTGCAGCCATGCCCAAATCTAAAGGAGCTCTATATAGATGGTTACACAGGTGTGAGGTTTCCGAGTTGGATGAGTTCCGTGCTGCCTTCTCTCCAGCGTCTGTATCTTACACATCTGAATGCGTTGGAATACGTGTTGGAAAACTCTTCATCAGCTGAGCCATTCTTTCCATCTCTTAAAACACTCAAGCTGGGTGGGTTGCGTAATTTGAAGGAATGGTGTAGGAGGGAGATAGCAGGAGAGCGAGCTCCTTCATTTCCTTCTCTTTCTGAATTACAGATCTATTGGTGTGATCAATTAACAACCTTCCAACTGCTTTCATCTCCTCTTCTTACGCTATTGCAAGTCGAATATTGTGGTGGATTGACATCCCTCCAACTGCTTTCATCTCCCCGTCTTTTTAAATTACTTATTTTTAATTGCAGAAGCTTGGAATCCCTGCAACTGCCTTCGTGTCCTTCTCTTTCTCAATTATGGATTGGTACGTGTGATCAGTTAACAACCTTAAAACTGATTTCATCCCCTCATCTTTCTGAATTATTTATTGGGGGTTGCAGTTGCTTGGAATCCTTGCAACTGCCTTCTTTACCTTGTCTTGAGGAACTAAACCTGGGTAGAGTCTTTGAGGAGATACTGTGACAGATAATTTGAGTAGAAGTTAGAAATTGCTAACTGCGGGCAGCTCAACTTGTCAGATAAAGAGGATGATGATGGTGGCTTGCAATTTCAAGGCCTTAGAAGCTTGCGTCAACTATTTATTCAAGGAATTCCAGATTTGGTGTCTCTCCCAAAGGGGCTTCAACATGTTACCACACTGGAAACTCTCTCAATTAGAGAGTGTTCTGATTTCATTACTTTACCAGACTGGATAAGCAGCCTAACTTCCCTTTCAAAGCTGGAAATTGGGGGGTGCCCTAGATTCAAGCTTGGAGATCGGTCCAAGATTGCTCATATTCCAACAGTTGACATCCAGCTAACATATATTTCAGGTCTGAAATGCCAACCATTCTTCTCATTTTTATTTTTTTTATGGCTTCATTTTTATTATTTTACAATCAATTTTCTCTATTTTAGTAAATTCTTCATTTTCACACTTTGTCTTTTGATAACATGTTTTGATAAGTAGAATTCCAAAATTTTGTATTTTTGAATCAATTATTAACACTATAAGAAATCACACTTGTAGTCATTACTTTGTAATGAAATACCAAATTAATTATGTTTCACGTCGAAAATTTTCCTTTCACTTTAATCCTATCTTTAGTTTTTGGAAATTTTGATAGAAAGAAAATAAAAGATTTTTTTTTTCTATTTTGTACAATAATTAAATAATTTATACATATTTCTAACTAATTTAATTATATTTATATTTTCATGCTAAACCAAATATGACAAAATCATTTTCCTTAATTTGTTATTCTTTTTAACTTTCATTAATATTTTCATGTCCCTTCTCAGAGTTGTAATCTTCAATTGTCCACTATTGTGAGGAAGTTGCCAAAAGAAACATGTGCAGATTGACCTACGATTGCTCATGTCCCAACAACTCTTATTGGCATTCTATCATGCTCTGCTGCATGAAGGAATCCCACTCTATTCGATTCAAGACCGCCATCCACAATTTTCAGGTTTGCAATGCTACATCATTTCGCACTTTTGATGGATTCATCTTTCATGATTTTTCTATAAAACCTATAAGTGTGTTGGACTCTATTTTCAGTGCTAGAAATCCAAGAAAGAAAGTCTGAGGGAAAACAAAACCTTCAATGCTCAAGACTATATTGGGGAAGCCCGATTATTGGTGAGAGACAGATCATTGGTGGCTTCAAGAATATGGGTGGTCTCTAAACTATTGGGATGGCCCAGAACCAGTTGCCAATAAGGGGATGAAGAGGTTGAGTCAATGATGAGGTTCTACCACTGTATGGTCAACTTTCTTCTTTACAATTTTTGAAACTTGAGAATCCAACTGCAGTTGGCTACATCCTCAATTCCTTATTTTTCTAAATTTTATATATCAGAAAATGCCATCACTTGAATTTCATCTTTGAATTTGCTTTCATCTCCCTGCCTTTCTAAATTAGATATGTATCACAGAATGCCATCACTTGATACCATTGAGTTTGCCTTCATCTCCTCGTCTTTGTAAATTAGACATCAACTATAGCACTAACTTGACATCCTTAGCACTACTTTCATATCATTTTTGCTTGCTCCACCTGCCATATAAAATGCTTAGATTAGTAAATTTTGAAATTCATCATCTCTTCAAAGAGATCAATTGTTGGTAGTTGTTTGCCAAAATGTCTACGTACTTGGTGTCTGTATTCTACATGTTTGGAAAATTTCTTAGATTAATTATTTTATTGCAGATGTAATTACGATCAAGTCAAAGAAAAATGGTATAATGGTAGCACTAAACACTTCTGTCAAGTATGCGTAAGGTCAAAGGTGCTGATAGCCTAATTTGCAATTTCATAATCTAGAATTCTCCATACTTATTTGAAAGATGTCTAAAAGGTAAACTGAAGATTGAGTCAATATTTCTTAGTTTCTTGAAATTGATGTTGACTAGCAATGGATTACCGATTCATAAAGGAGAGCTCTTTAATTCTAGTATGTCACATGATAGGTTTCAGGTTTGCAATTCTACCTATATTCCTTTTTTGCTAGTCACACTTTTCATTATTTTACAATCTATCTTCTAAGAACATTATACTCCACTTATAGTTCTATCAATTATAATCGTTTCTCTCTTTTGCTTTTGATCATTTACTTTCTCTTGTTTGATTTATTAAAAATTGTTATAATTTGTTTTAGAGGAGGGGTCAAAAGAAGGAGAATTAGTAGAACCATTCTTCTCATTCCTGCCATGATGGAAAAACTCAAAAGTTGAAAAAACCGAAACAAATGGTGGAGGGGCTAGTTACACTGCTAGAACAACAACGACGTCCTTCATTCCTACCACAATTTCCTTTTCTTTCTATACTCCCTGAGCTGACATCCATGCTATTGCGTGAGTGTCTTGAGGATCAACAGTATCTATACTTCCTTCTTGCATCGCCTTTAAAGTCAATGCGTATTGAAGGCATCAATGGACCTAACATCTCTTCTAGAAAAAGGGTAGCAACACCTAACGTCTCTCTCAATTTTTGGTAATTACAATAAATCTTTATCTATTTGTCCGAGTCTAGATATCCCAAGTGTAGATATTAGTGATTTTGAATTCTATGTCCTTGTCTTGGGGAACTTTTGCAAGTCAGAGATTTTTTGGGATAAATATAGCATCCAATTTTTAGGTTTTGAGAGTTTGTGCCAAATATGTATTCCCCTTATCCAAGGTTAGTACCCCTCCCAAGGACCTCAGCATATTACTGCATTGAAAATCTAACACTTTAGGACCATGCTCATTTTCTGACTTGGGCATACTAGATTCATTTTACAATTTCATTCATCCTTCTGTTCTTGATCGTATATCTCTTATTCATTTTCTAACTGAGTTAGGCAATCTAACTGAGCCGGAGTATATGAAGGAGTCTTCATCAGCAATGCCATTCTTCCCTTCTTTTAAAGGACTTCAAATTTTTGAGTTGCTGAATTGGAAGGATGGTGGAGGAGAGACATATCACATAACTTGTCTTTCAGAATGAGAGATCAATGATTGCCATAACTTGACTTCCTTGACAATGTCTTCATCTTCTTCTCTTTCTCATTTAGATTGACATCCATTGTTTGTCTTCATTTCCTTGTCTTGAGGGGTTATACCTTTGTGATGTCCATAAGGAGCTATTGTGGCCAACAATGTTTGCCTCTTCTTCATTGCAGATGCTGGATATTTGTGGAAGAGTTGATCTAATATCTCTGCCTGAGGAAGGACTGTGATCGACTTGTCTCAACAATTTGTCAATCACGGATTGTCATGGCCTATTTGTGTCAAGCAGGAAGCTTGGTTTTTCAGATAATGAGGATGATGATGACACTGTCAAGAAATTTCAAGGACTTAGAAGCTTTTTCACAATATGTGGAAATTGTTTCAATTCCACAGTTGTCTGTCTCCCAAGGGAGATTCAACATGTTACCTCCCTGGAAACTCTCTCAGTTATTCTGGTCTAGTAGCTTTGCCAGACGGTAGGAAGCGCTACATCATTTTCAATGCCTCAAATTGAAATCAGTTCCAATGGATGTGTTCAATCAACCCTTTATAGAAACTGATAATCTATGGTTGTCGGCACTTACTGGAAATGTGCTAAAAGGAAACATGTGAAAATTGGCCTAAGATTTTACATGTTCCTAAAATTGATATTGAGGAGCCATAGTAGGATGATAGTGAGGAGCCATCAGAAGGATGCCTGCTCTTCAATGGTCTCATTCACAATATATTTTAGGTTTGCAATCCAATCTCTCCTCCAGCTTCTAATTGCTTCGTTTCTTGTTATTTTACGATCATTATTAAGCTAAGAGTGTTATACTCTGTTCTATGTGCACATATACAATCTATGAATACAAATCTGCAGTGCTCTTGCTGTCTGTCAAAATATCAATTTATTTTGATATCCATAATATCTTTCTGGTTTCACAATACTGAACTGTTAAGAATCTTATAAAGTAGTTTATATTTCTGTTTGACAATAAACTGTGCTTTTTGTTAATTTTGAAGATATCACTCTAGTTAACCAAAACAAAAAATAGACAAGAACACTTATTATTATGTTAGTCCTCTCTGGTGTTATGAATTATAATTTGGCGAATAGGTTACAGATCATGCTTGTAATTATGTTAAAGGGTAGCTGTTGAACAAAGTAACTGTTTCATTTTTCTTTTCACTTAACTTGTTCTACAACATACTCAGATTAGTAAAGTTTGAAAATTGTCTTCTCAAATATGGCATCATGCTTTCAGCATACACTTTCTTTAGGCTTTGCAGTCCATCAATAACAAGTGTTTATTATTCAGGTTTACCTTCATTTCTCTCCTTTTTCTTTTGATCATTTATTCTCTCTTATTTAACATGTTTAAAAGTGATGTTATACCTTACTTGGAGTTTTGATGTTCGATTCTCATTTGCAGTAGAACCACAACATACCACTTGAGCAAGGAGCAAATTTTACTGAATCCATCTAACAGTTGGTCAATTCTCTTCTCTCAAGTCTCTCGACCTTGGGAATCTAAATCATCTGGAGCACATGGATAACAGGGTCATGTCTTCTTTATTTTCATTGAGAGACAATCTGGTTTAGGAAAAGCAGCAAACAAGAAGAATTAGTTGGACCATTATTCCTATTCCTGCCATGATGGAGAAATTCATGCTGGAGAAGCTTCAAAAGACATGGTTGAAGGGTAGTATCACTAGCAGAGCATGTAACAGCACCAACATTCAATATCCACGTCTTGATCAGGATTTTGATTTTTTATAACATCTCTTCCAGAAAAGGGTTTCCAACACCTCAATTTTTCTTAATTGTGGTAAGCATGACATGTCATTGCCTATTTATATGGAGTCTAGATATCCAGTTTTTAATGATGGCAGAAATCTGTCTCACATGTCAGACTTGAAAACTTCTAGAATTTTTTGTTGCTGAGAGATTCCCCTGTTAGAGACAAGAATGAAGGTAGCATGCAATTTTGAGTACTTGACCCGGTCCAAAGTTGATGCTTCTCTCAAAGACTTCAACATGTCAATGCTCTGGAAATCTAACACCTTAGGACTCTACTTGATTGGCTGCTGACTTTGACATACTAGAATGGTACTTCACATCACTAAGAGGGTGTTTGTTTTTTCAGCTTTTTGCTTAAAGCAATTTGCTTTCAGATTTTCGGTTATTTGTTTTTCTATTTTTTCACGACTTATTATAAACTTTTTACTGAATAGAAAAAATCAAAATATTTGATTTCTAAATATAAAAAATATTGTGTTGGTTTTTCTTTACTTTTTAATATTTAATAGAAATAAAATATTAAAAAAAACAAACAATCTAATACTTCACACTATTAAACATTAAAGTTCTATTTAGAATTAAGTACAAAAAACAAACACCACCTAAGTTTGTTATCATTCATTACCAAGCTTGAAATCAGAAGCAGTTGTTGATTGGCCTCATGGCTTCTCATTTCTTAGGAATTCATTTCTACTACTCACAAATTGCTAATTCATGAAGAACTTCCATCTTTTCAGTTCTAATATGTTTTCCACATATATTTCAAGTCTACAATGTTAACCTCTTTTCCTACTTTTGATGGCCGTTTCTTTTGTTTCCATTACATAGGTGGATAATAAATTTCTTTGTTCCTTCCTTTCTTCTTAATTTCATAGGAGGAACAAGTTGGTAGATGCAAAGTGTAAAATTTTCCCCATAAGTGTTCTTTGTCATTGTGTTCCTATGTGTATAATTATGATTGATTTATTTTTTAATAATAATATCTTAGTTGTTTTAGTTTATACGGTTCTTAATATCAGAAATTTCAAAATAATAAAGGATATGCTTCATCCAAGAGCTTGTTCTATGTCTCATACAATTGAAGATGCTTGAAAAGTATATCACTAATATCTCATATTATCATTTTATATATTTGTGAAGGAAGTACTTTTATAATTTGGAAATTATCAAACATTTTTATTTCAAGGTGAATTATAGGTGTCCATAAGTTTGATCAATGCCTTTGGAAGAGTTTGTGCCTGAATATCGCCTCATGTTGGATGGTATACTTTCGTCCCTTCTATTAGCAGTTTTTTTACACTTCTCCTACTACCATTTCTTGTATTTCCAGGAAAGGATTTTTCAAGAAGACATTTGAAATCAAATATGGGAGACCGTTGGCCCCTATATGCATTCTGATTTTGCCATATCTCTCTAAGTCAAGCTCACTCATTTTCCCAAGTTGACTCATTCACTACCCTGCTCCTCTCATTCCTAACTCCATCAGCACTACTGACGCCTCAATGGTTTGATGGTTTGAATTATGAAGAATTGAAATAGTAAGTGAAGTATCAAAGTAAATGTTTCATGGATTTTATTTTACCAAATAAAATATTCTAATTATTGCTGAAAACACCCCAATAAAAATATATATTGATGATAATGGTGGAAATGAACCTAAAACCCCTAGATTATCATAAGGAAATCAAATGCAAAAATCATAAACTTCATGGGGTTGAGATTGCATTTTGAAAAACTAAAAGAAAATTTCATTATCATCATTCATTTGCATTGTTGGTGTGAGGACTCTTCCATACTATTTGTATAGTACTGATGTTGAGTAGAAAGGCATCCCACACCTGGATTTCTTTTCTTGATTTTGATATGCTTTGCTTGCTTATTCCTCGAGATATTCTTTGCTTACTCCTCTTAGTTTAGCCATGTCCTATGCAGTCTTTATATACTAGATCAATCGGAATTCCATTACCCTTCAAAGGACTATCATATCTTATTCTGATATATCTAACAATTCTCTCAACCCCCCATATTTTTTAATATTTCCTTGCCCTTCTCCATTTCAGTTTCTCTAAAAAGACGGCTCAACAAATCCCATTTAGTATTGTTGAGAAAATTTTGACCAAGTTGGGGTCTTTAGCTGTCTAAGAAATTGGCTTGTGGAGTTCAAAGGAACCTTACAAAGTTTACAAATACACTGTCCACCATCAGAGTTGTACTTCTCAATGTTAAGCAACAACAGGACGAAAACCAAGCAATAGAAAATTGGATCAAGAGTGTGAAACATGTTATCCATGATGCAAATGACTTGGTGCGACCTATCATTTGTGGCAAGGAAGAACAATAAGACAGGTTAGTGGTTTTTTTATATCTTCAAAACAAGTTACATTTTATTCAAACATGCACAACTAACAAGGGGTTAAAAATAGGGAGAGATAGAGACCCATTGTATGGTGTTGACATCAGAAATTAGGAGAAGAGATGAAGACAAAGAGGACATAATAAAATTGTTATTTCAATCTAACAATGAAGAAAATCTTTCCATTACTGCCATAGTTGGTATTGGGGGGTTTAGGCAAGACCACCCTCATTCAATTGGTATACAATGATGATAAGGTGGTAAATTACTTTTATCTTAGGATGTAAGCATGTGTTTATAATGAGTTTGATGTGAAAATACTTATAAGAAATATTATGAAATCTGCAACTAATGAAGATGTGGAGAACTTAGAGTTGGATCAACTGAAAAAAATCCTTTAGAAAAGCTTAAATGAAAAAAGGTACTTGCTTGTGTTAGGTGATGTGAGGAACAAGGATCCAGAGAATTGGAATGGATTGAGACCTATGTTGATTGTTGGTGCTAGTGGGAGTAAAATCTTGGTGATCACTTAAAACATTAATTAGAGTTGCATTAATTATGAGAGTTAATTCTTTATATGCTTTGAAATATAAAAGGAGATGAGTCTTAGGATATGTTTGAAAGGCTCATATCTAAAGAAGGAGAAGAAAAAGTGAAACCAAACTTTGTAACAATAGGAAAAAAAATTGTAAAATTGTGTGATGGAGTTCCTCTAGTCACTAAGACTTTTGGTAGAATCTTGCATTATAAAACTAAAGAGTCACTGGTTGTCCATTAAAAATAATAGAAAATTGATGTTGGTTCAAGATGGAAACAATATATTATTGGTGATAAGATTAAGTTATGACAATTTGTCAATCCATTTGAAACAATATGTTTTTCATTATGCATTGTTTTGTCAAGAATGAAATTGAGAAACGAATGTTCTACAATTATGGATGGCTCAAGGTTACATTCAACTTTCAAATGAGAACTAGCATTTAGAGGATTTTGAGGATCAATATTTTGATGATTTACTGTCAATGTCATTATTTGTTGTCTTTTGGAATGTTTATTAAAGTATGTTATGCACAAGAGATATCATGTTCATAGTGCTTTAGTGTAAAAAAAAGTGTTATACCCTTGTTTACAATTTTGTTTATTAACTGTCATTATTCATTAGCACAATGACCATGTTGAGCAAGTGAGCTGATTCATGCCTAATTGGTGTCTCAGCTGATTCGTGTCCAGCTGGTGCTCCTTGATGGCAGGAGTAATCAACAAAATTTATAACCTATAACACCATGAACTAGGGTAGCAAAGAAAAAGCTACTATAGCATAGTGGCTCTAGGATCGTTCACTAGGAAGGGTTTTCAAACTGAAAATGATACCAATTCAAAGTGAATTGGTGTTGTTTCATTGCAAGGTTAGTTTAAGAAGTAAAACACAAACTTTAGTTGAAAAAGGTTTAGACTTAGACTAACGACACAGCAAGTACTGGAAATTACTTATGAAGAAAAACATTCCTTGGAGATTCAGGTTCACAGGGGAGGTTCCTCATGCAAAAGCATAACTCCGGTCAGTTGGTTTATTTCCTCTCATTAGAGAATTAACATAAAGTCAATTCTCTAATCGGTGCTGGTACAAATGCATTCCTCAATTGGATTTCAGCTTTAATTCTCTCACTGATGCAACTTGCAATGGTTCGAACCTCTCACTTAGCCTTTACCATTCAAGGTGATCTTTAACCTTAGACTTCCTTTCACAAGATCGCAAGAGATAACTAATGGATGTCTCCTTAGAGTCTAAAAGCTTACCAAGTGTTGGCAATTCTAGAAAATCCTACCTTCAAGTCACCTCCCAGAGGCTCGCAAGGGGTAAACTAGTGCATCTCCATGGATAGAGATCACTTGCCTTACCAAGTGTTGGCCCAGGTGACTCCAAGGCGTTTTAAGTTAACTAAAAACATAGAAACCATTCACGGGACACACTTTCTCTTCATTCCTAGCTGAAACCACAAAGCTTCTGATTCTTGCACTTGGAACCTTTCCCGACAACCTTAATTCCAAGGAACTAAAAGGTTTAGTTACTCATTCTCTGGGGAAAATTCCTCAGAGAGTGCATAACTAAGTAAATGAAAAATACAATCAAAGTGAGAAGGTAAGGTAGAGCTCAAGCTCTGTATTTTACTTTCTTTGAAACTTACAAAAGGTTCATCACCCTCAGAACAGGCTCCTCGGGCTCTATTTATATCAAAATTACATTAATAGCTATTACATGGATATTTAGCCTTTTTCCTAACTTAAAAGCTAAGGAATCCTATAATTGGTGGCTTACAAAGAGAATTTGGGGATTTAGACAACAAAAATCTAATGAAAAATATCTCCAAGTGTCGGTTACAAATATCGGGAAGCACTAAGGGCCATTTCGCAGGTGAAAAAGAGGTCTGCGAAATCACTTCGCAGCAAAAGGCTGATTTCGCAGCGCTACAAAGTTGGCTTTCGTCTTGTGGTGTTTGGCTTCCATCGCGTCATGAGACTTCAGGGGAAATCCATAGCACTGTGCAAAAAGGCTGCGAAATCATTCCGCAACAAAAGGGTGATTTCGCAACACTTTGCTAAATCCTTCCTTTAGCTTGGAGTGATCGGCTTCCAACGGCTGTAACTCCTTCATTTCAACTCCGAATTATGTACCGTTTGAAGCATTGGATTTTTGACTTCCTAAGCTTTAAAATGAAATATAGCATGCATAAATTGGACATCAGGAAGTGCTCCAAAAGTGGCTAAAATGACTGTCATCAAGAATGCTTCATGAAAGATTTCTCTTTGCTTCCCCTCCTTGTATTTCAACTTTGCTTATGGCAAAAGGGCTTCAAAGCTTTGATTCTTCATGCTTCTAAGCTTCCCATTGCTTTGCCATGGATTCCAAATAACTCTCCTAAATCTCATATTGCTTTGGTGATCAAAAAGCTATCAAAACACCAAAACTTAACACAATTTGATTAGAATTGATTGCAAAGGGGCCTTAACATGTTAATTGGGTTAAAAGGCAATAACTACTACTCAAAAGTGTTTAAAAGGATTAATTACAAGTTATCAAATAGCACTTTTTGAGTAGTAATCATGAGCATTACTTACATGTTGTGTATTAAAAGAATATATAATTAGGAGTTCACTCTAACCAAAGATTACCATGGTTTTTTTTTGTTTTTCTTTAATATATCATTCCAATCAAAACACAAGTTCGACAAAAACTTCCTTGTTCAGTCCTCTATTGTGAATTATAATATGATTTTTTTTTTGTTAGAGATTATTTTTGTAATCATATCAAACGTAGCAATTGGGCACAATAATGGGGTCATGGTTGTTCACACCGCACCAATTTTGTAAATGCTTATATTTGTGAAGTGTGAAATTTGCATCTTCGTAGATGTCAAATACTTGCAATTGTTCTCCAAAGTGATCTTGTCACAGGGTGTTTCCATTTTACTTGTTTGAAATGTCTTAGGTTAATTATTTTTTTGCAGATGTGATTGCTATCAAGTTAATGCTAAAGGAGTGATGGTAGAGATGAACAATTTACCTTTTGGAAAGATGTGATTGGAGCCAAAATATGTGCTCTAATGGCACATATTCTATATGATTTGTGCACCAAAGGACATTCAAATCACCCAACTTGACCTAAATCAATGCTAAGGCCCTAGCCATGAGTTTAATTTGTACTTTGGAGACTTATCTCAGGTTCAAGGGAAGAAAATGGTGCAAATTGAATGACTTTAGATTTTGAAAGATCAAGAAAGGGCTAAATGAAGAAATAAGTGAGTCAAGACTCACTGAACGTAAGGAAAGGCAAGACGAGGATATCATGAGTTTAGAAGATGAGAAATGACCATTGTGGAGTAAGAAAGAAGGCAAGAAAGCATGGGAAATGAGGCATGAAGCAAGATTCAGCTGCATGGAAATTTAGAACTCAAAAATCTGATGGCATTATATACTCTGACTTTGAAGACAAATTTGGAGCACTTTATGGAGTCCATTATAGACATACTATATATCGTTTCGAAGCTAGGGAAGTCAGAAGTCCAACGCTTCAAACGGTTTGCAAATCGGAGCTGAAATGAAGAAGTTATGGCCATTTGAAGACAACTGCACCAAGCTGGAGGGTCATTTCGAAATGATTTCAAAATTCAACTTATGATTTCGAAATTCAACTTATGAATTCGAAATCTACTTCGAAATGACACCAATTTCGAATTCACCCACTGCCACTTTGATGTTCCGCCTCCTCTACCCCGGGAATTGCATCTATTCAACTTATGAATTCGAAATCCACTTCGAAATTACACCAATTTCAAATTCACCCACTGCCACTTTGATGTTTCGCCTCCTCTACCTCGGGAATTGCATCTAGGGCTCTTCATCCACCCTAAGTGGGCCCCACATGACTAGAAATCACCATTTTATTATTTTTTAATCATTTTTAGGAAATTATTTTGTAATAAGTGGCCAATGAGAGTGTGCCACATGTTAGGTAATTGATGATATTATATAAACTCTCTCAATTCTAGGTTTGAGGGATCTTGAATTTTTTTTCTAGAGAGTTTGACATTGAAGGTCGAAGAAGACGAGAACTTTGGTTTGTTTTCTTTTTCTTCTTTATTAAATATATTGTTTTTAGTTTCTTTTGATTCAAATTATGGATTTTTACCCTATTATGGATTGTGAATGTGACATCACCCCCATGAGAGGCTAAGAGCCAACTTGGAGCTTGAAGCATGAAAACCTAAGGGCTAAGAAACCTATAGGGACAATGGGTAAATTATTATAGCAGTGAGATTAATTATTGGTTGGGTGACAATTTATCATTTTTTTTTTATCCTATCCTTGTGAGTTCGTTTAGGGAATGATACGGTAGGTTATTACCTGATACTAGTGATTCTTGGTAATTCTTGATCATTAGTTATCCTCGTCTTCCCTATCGTTATTTGCCCCTAAACAAAGCTATAAGGAGTAGGAAGGTTTAAAAAGCCAAATCTTAAATTGGTAATCAATCTCATTCATTTGATGGTTTTAGGAATCTATTTTAAAAAGGAAAAATTAGGTTTCGGATGCAATTTTGAGTTATAGAACTCAACTTGATCGCGAGCGGTCAAGGATCCCAAAACCCTAAGATCATATTACTTAAAAGACCCTTGTTTTCTCTAATTTCTATACCCTAGGTTGGATTGTGGAAAACCCCAAACTTGAATCAATTGAATTTAAAATCAGTATTCATTTTTTTATTAATTTAATTTTTTTTTACTTGGTTTCACATTATTCACATATTGTTTTTCACTTTAGGATTTAAAAAAAAAACAATTCATTTATTCTAGTATTGACAATTTTCATAAGTCAGTCCTTGAGAACGATACTCGGAATACTACAAAAGTCGTAGTGACTCTTTCTCTAGTTTTTCTTGACCAAAGTTACTACGTAAAAAGGCTAAGTATTTTGGTATAATAGAGAATTTCGGTCAAGAAATTGGCGCCGTTGCCAGGGATTGGCAATCGTCATAACTAGAATATAGTGCATTACTTTGTTTCAGTTCCTTTATTTTTTTATCTTTATACATATTTTTCTTCTATTTTATGCTTGGTTGGGAAAGAGATCTTTCAGGTAGACTTCAAAGAACAACTGAGGAATCTCAACCGAATATGGAGGACATTGAAGAATTCAACAGTAATAACAACAGGCCACAACCACCTGTGCAGGGCCAAAGAACTATGAGAGAGCTTCTAAATCCTCCCAGGTTGAGCACACCATCGTGTTTTATGCTATCTCCAAATCATGATCATGTTACCATTCGGCCTCAAGTGGTGTCTCAACTCCCCATTTTTACGGGGACAGAAAATGAAAATCCATACTCTCACATCAAGGAATTTGAGGACATCGTTTCAATTTTTCGAGAAGCCAACACTCCTTTGGAGATCTTTCGCATGAAGCTATTCCCCTTGTCATTGAAGGATAAAGCTAAGACTTGGTTAAATAGTCTTAAACCCTATAGTATCAAAAATTGGGGTGATCTACAATAAGTGTTTTTGAAGAAATTCTTTCCAACACATAGAACCAGTGCATTGAAAAATGAGATCTCGAATTTCAAGGCTATGGAGGATGAGAAATTTTTTGCATGCTGGGAGAGATTCAGGGAGATTGTTGCAGCATGCCCCCATCACGGATTTGACAAGTGGATGCTAGTTTCGTATTTCTATGAAGGCATGTCACCACCAATGAAACAACTTCTCGAGACTATGTGTGGAGGAGATTTCATGAATAAAAACCCCGATGAAGCATTTCAATTCCTTGATTATGTTGTCGAGGTATCTAGAAGTTGGGAAGAACCAATTGTCAAGGAACCATCTAGAGATAGAACAATGAATAGGGCAAGAACTAGTGGAGTGTATACCTTACCAGAGGGTTTAGATGTCCAAGCAAAGTTTGCAACCGTTATGAGAAGGTTGGATGATTTGGAAGCCAAGGGAGTTCAAAAGGTACAAATAGTCAATGAGGGGGTAACTCAACTGTGCTTGATATGTAAGTCTACGGAACATGGTGTGCAATCTTGTCCCACTCTACCTGCAGTGCAAGACATGTTTACGGAGCAAGCCAATGCCTTAGGGACATACAAGCAATATTCTAGCAATTCTCCATGTTCCAACACTTATAATCCGGGTTGGAGGAATCATCCAAATCTATCATGGAGGGAAGGTAACAATGGCCAATTTCAATAGCAAGGAAACCGATTTCAGGGTAATCAGACTCATGGGCAGCAAGGTTTTCAACCACAAGGTATGCCATCTCAGAATTTTCAATAGCAACATCAAACCTCATCATCTAATTCAAGCCTGGAAGACATGATGAGAGAGTTTATACAGAAGCAAGACAAGCGTAATGAAGATCAAAATAGGACAAATGCTCAAACATCTCAAGAACTAGTAGATATTCGAACCACTTTGAGCCAACTTGCTGTAAGTTTATCTCAAGAGAAAGGAAAATTCCCAGCTCAACCACAGAAAATCCGAGATGAGTAAATGAAGTTTTTGAAGTGCAAAAGGAAGATTGCAATGCAGTTATCACACTCAAAAATGGGAAAGAATACGAAGGGCCCAAGTTACCTGTAAGTGACGATATTCCTGCTAGAGATGAACCAACTGTGGAGAAAAATGTTAGAAATGAGAAAGTGTCTGAAAAATATGAGGAAGTCATTGTGAACAAAGATAAAATGAGTGTTTCCAATCATTTGCCTTTCCCTTCAGCTATGCAGAGACACAAAGTGAGGGATAAGACTTTAGATATTTTGGAAGTTTTGAAGCAAGTGAAGATCAACATTCCACTCTTGATATGATCAAGCAAGTTCCTGCTTATGCAAAGTTCCTCAAAACTTATGCACTGTGAGAGAAGGATTAAATTAAGCAAGAAAGCATTCATCACCGAGCAAGTCAGTGCCATCATTGAGAATAAGGCAATGGTGAAGTACAAAGATCCAAGTTATCCTACCATCTTAGTCCATATTGGAGATTCATTCGTGGAAAGGGCTTTGTTAGATTTGGGAGCTAGTGTGAATTTGCTTCCATATTCAATCTATAAGCAATTGGGATTGGGAGAGCTTAAGGCTACTACCATTACACTCTCTTTAGCAGACCGTTCGATTAAAGTACCTAGAGAAGTAGTCGAAGATGTTTTGGTGCAAGTTGAAAAGTTCTACTACCCAGTGGACTTTGTGGTGTTAGATACAGAACCATTGAAAAAGGGTGTGAATTCTGTTCTAATTATTCTTGGGAGACCCTTCTTTGCTACAGCCAATGCTTTCATTAACTGTCGAAATGGATTGATGCGGTTATCTTTTGGGAACATGACAGTGGAAATGAATGTCTTCAATTTATGCAAGCAGCCAATGGACCATGATGATGTGGAAAATGAGGAAGCATGCCTTATAAAGGCCTTGGTGCAAGAACACACAGAAAAGTTAATGGAAGAAAATATAGATGAATTTTTCTCTACAATCGTTAAGGAATAATGTGTTCAAGTTGCTACAAAATGGAAAGAAAAATATATGATTCAATCTTTGAACAGTGTTGAGAATGATGAAGAAAGCAAAAAGGAAGAGGTTGAGATCAGCAAACCAGAGTTAAAGCCCCTACCACATGGTTTAAAGTATGTTTATTTAGAGGAAAATGAAGAAAAACCTGTGGTCATTTCAGCTACATTAACTGAAGAGCAAGAAATTAAACTTTTGAATGTGCTTAAAGAGAATAAAAAAACGATTGGTTGGTCCATTTCAGATTTGAAAGGGATAAATCCCTTTATTTGTAGGCATCATATTTATTTGGAAGAGAATGCAAAACCAGTAAGGCAACCACAAAGAAGGCTAAATCCCCTTATGCAAGATGTAGTCAGAAATGAGGTATTGAAGCTTTTAGATGCAGGTATTATTTGTCCTATCTTTGACAGTAGTTAGGTGAGCCCCACTCAAGTAGTACCTAAGAAAAGCGGGATAACTGTGATGAAGAATGATGAAAGAGAGCTCATTCCTACAAGGTTGACTACAGGTTGGCGAGTATGCATTGATTTTAGGAAGTTGAATACAGTCACCAAAAAATATCATTTTCCATTACCTTTCTTAGATCAAGTTTTGGAGAGAGTAGCTGGTCATGACTATTATTGCTTCTTGGATGGCTATTCAGGTTATTTTCAAATTGCCATTGCATTGGAGGATCAAGAGAAAAGCACATTCACATGCCCATTTGGCACCTATGCTTATAGGCGCATGCCTTTTGGTCTTTGTAATGCACCGGCCACTTTTCAAAGGTGTATGCTTAGTATTTTCAGTGACATGGTACAAGAATCATGGAAGTTTTCATGATGATCTGACGTTTATGGAAGAAACCTTTGATGATTGTCTCTTAAATTGAAAAAAGTTTTGAAAATGTGCATTGAGAAGGATTTGGTCCTAAATTGGAGAAGTGTCACTTCATGGCAAACTCAGAGGTAGTACTTGGTCATATCATCTCTAAAGAGGGCATTCAGGTAGATCCAGCAAAAATTGAGCTCATCTTAAAGCTACCTTCGCCTACTACTGTTAAAGAGGTGAGACAATTTTTGGGACATGCAGGTTTTTATAGAAGGTTCATACAAGACTTCTCAAAAATCTCTCAACCTCTTTGTGCTTTACTACTTAAGGATGCATAATTCATATGGACTAAAGCATGCCAAGAAGCTTTCAAGAGGCTAAAGTTATTCCTCACTACTGCACCAATTGTGAGACCTTCCAATTGGTCTCTCCCATTTGAGTTGATGTGTGATGCTAGTGACTATGCAGTGGGAGTCGTACTAGGTCAAAGGGAGGATGGAAAACCATATGTGGTGTACTATGCTAGTAAAACCCTCAATGATGCTCAGAAGAACTACGCAACTACTGAAAAGGAGCTCCTTGCAGTGGTGTTCGCACTTGATAAATTCAAGAACTACCTTTTGGGAACTTCAATAGTAATTTTTACTGATCATTCGGCCTTGAAATATCTACTAAAAAAAAAGGATGCCAAAGCAAGACTTATCAGATGGATCCTTCTCCTTCAAGAATTTAACATTCAAATCAAGGATAAGCAAGGGGTAGAGAATGTGGTTGCTGATCATCTTTCCCGAGTTAAAGTAGAGTCACATTTCGAGGAAGCACAAATTAATGATGAGTTTCCTGATGATGCACTTTGTGTAGTGAAGAAGTTGCCTTGGTTTGCAAATATAGTCAATTACTTGGCAACCGGAGAGTTTCCATCAGAATGGAACATGGAAACAAAGAAGTATTTTCTTTTGCGGGCAAAACACTATGCTTGGGATGATCCATATTTGTATAAGTTTTGCCCAGATCAAATTATGCGGAGAAGTGTTCCAGAGGATGAACAACAAGACATATTGTGAATGTGCCATGAAGGAGCTTGTGGAGGTCATTTTGCTTCAAGGAAGACTTCAGCAAAAATTCTACAAAGTGGATTCTATTGGCCAACTATGTTTAAGGATTGTAACACTCACTGCAAAAGTTGTCCACAATGTCAACAACTGGGGAAAATCAACACAAGGTATCAAATGCCTCAAAATCATATTTGTGTTGTTGAAGTCTTTGATTGTTGGGGCCTTGACTTTATGGGACCATTCCCTCCTTCTTTTGGTAATCTCTATATTTTAGTGGGAGTGGATTATGTCTCTAAATGGGTAGAAGTAGTGGCATGCAAGAGCAATGATCACAAAGTGGTGCTCAAATTTTTAAAGGAGAATATTTTCTCTAGGTTTGGCATTCTGAGAGCAATCATTAGTCATGGAGGTTCACACTTTTGTAATAAGCCCTTTTCCACTCTTTTGCATAAATATGGAGTGAGGCATAAAGTGTCCACCCCATATCACCCTTAAACGAATGGGCAAGCTGAGCTAGCAAATCGGGAAATTAAGAGAATCCTCACCAAAGTAGTCAATACTACAACAAAAGATTGGTCTACCAAGTTGAGTGATGCACTTTGGGCATATAGGACAGCCTATAAGACTGTTCTTGGCATGTCACTGTACCAGATTGTTCATGGTAAAGCATGTCATTTGCCTGTAGAACTCGAACATCGTGCATATTGGGCTATAAAGAAGATGAACTTTGATTCAGATCAAGTTGGAGCTAAAAGGAAATATGATCTAAATGAACTTGAGGCATATCGAAATAAGAGTTATGAATGCTTACGTAATGCAAGGGAAAAACACAAATTCTACCATGACAAGCTTATTTTACGAAGGGAGTTCAAGCAAGGTGAAAATGTGTTGTTGTATGACTCCAAGCTTCACATTTTTCCAGGAAAGCTAAGGGTCAAGGTGGAATGGGCCTTATGTGGTAAAATAAGTCTTCCCTTATGGCACCGTGACCATTCGAAATCCGAGGGATAGGTAATGAATTCAAAGTTAATGGTCAGCACTTAAAGCATTTCATTGAAAGATTTGAGACACAAGAGGAGAATCTCCATTTTCTTGATGGGGATGTTCAAAAGGGTTGAAGCATTTTCTGAAAATCCAGTAGGTAAAAATTATATTTAGGTAAAACTTTTATTCATTTAATTTCTCTTTTATTTTGTTTTATTTTATTATTTATTTTCCTTATTTAGTTTTGCATTTTCAATTAGTCATTAGCAATATGGTTAGCATTTTTTATTTTTATTTTATTTTAGTTGTTTTTAACTTACTAATGAGTTTATGAGTTGTAGCAACTTAGCTTGCAAACATCCGAGTGATATAGGTAAATGCGAACTTCAAGGGAGTAAAAAGGTAAGTCTCACATGAGTTCAAGGTGACAAAGCTCCTACAGTTTATATGAAGTCCTCATAACAAACTTCTCACTTGATGATCTTGAGGTAACATATTCATTTTTCCTTTCTTTTGACCCATTATCCTACACATTGGGGACAATGTGTAATTTAGGTTGAGGGAGGAAGGCCTATTAGCCTATTAGCCTTAATTTTTTTCAGAAGTTTGCATGTCATCTTTGGTTAGCTAATGAGATTCTTGATTTGCCTTGGTAACTCATGGTTTATTTGGCATGAGAATGCTTTAAGTAGTATTATTTCTTTAGAATTTGAGAAAAAATAATGTTAGAGCAAGAGTATTAGTTCACTTACCTTATCTTTATATACCTTTAAGTGCAAAAATAGTTAGGTTCAATCCTTGGAATACCTTCAATTTTTCTTTGATGGTTATTTTCTATTTAAGACTCAAAGCAAACACAAAGCACGTATACCCTTATAGTATCTTGATTAAGATAAATTCTTTAGCTTAAAAGAAGTTGTTCTTAATCAATAAAATGAGGAAATGAAAAAAAAATAGATTGAAAAAAAAAATTGAAAATGACTGATTTAAGCTTGAGAAATTATCTGAGGGGGTAATGGCCTTGTTGTCTTCAAGCCCTGATGTCTGAAACCAACTGGTTAGGAGTCATCGATATCTTGCTTGTTACATAAGCTAAACTCAGTTTTTAAATAAATAAATAAATAAATGTTTGGGAAATTTGACTTTGTTCTACCTTGAGCTAGGGTGATACCTGAAGGGTAAGTGGCCTATAAAGGTCCTCAATAGCTGGTACCTTAGGTGAAAACTCGGGAGTTGCCGGTGGATCCCTATTAAGCCATATAGAAGGAGATTTCCTAAACGAAGAAAGAAAAATCAAAATAAATTTTCCTCCTTTTTAACTTAAAGAATGATGAAATTTAAGTTTAAGAAAAGTCTTAAGAAAAATACTATGAGGAGACACCAAAATTAAGCACATGAGGTTTAGGTGGAAAGAACCAATCAAGGGAAAATCAAGAGACACTAAGGGGAATGCTAAACATGGATGCACATTTATGTATACGAAAATAAGGTGAGAAAACTAAGAAATTGCATATCTTGTGTCATCTTGCTCAATTCTAGGAAATTTGTCTACTTGGGTACCTTGTGTGTGAAACATGTTATGTTGAGTTAATATGGTTCCATAAATCTCATTACATATTTTTCATTCTTTTTTTACTCTTTTCATTTGCTAAGGACTAGCAAAGTTTAGGTTGAGGGGGATGATTGGAGCCAAAATATGTGCTCTAATGGCACATATTCTATATGATTTGTGCACCAAAGGACATTCAAATCAAGATGCCAAAAGAAAAAAGTGAAGATTGGCTCAAGATTTCTTATGTTCCCAAAATTTATATTGCATAGCAACAGATGAACAATTCGTAAAGGTCTAAGCTCTTTAGTTCAAGCATGTCACTCTTGAGCTTTCTTCTTGTTTTGGAACTAATCCATGGTTCACTCATTATTTCACAATTGATCTTTATGCTCTCTTAATTGTTCTAGTTCCTATTTGTTCCATCAGTGCATATAAAGCAATAGGTTCCTTTTACTGCACTTTTGTGTGTTTTCCTTAACCACCCATGAATGCAATTTGGACTAAAAATAGTTTTTTGTTGTTGTTATTGTTGCTTCTTTTGTTTTTTTCTCAACATCTCACATGTATTTTGCATATCAAGTCTAAAACATTTTGATATTATGCAAGTCATCTTCTTGGTTATAAGATGATTTTATTTAATATTTTTTTAATAGAACGATGCTTGTAATTCTTTTGACTAGATTGAGTTGAACAATTTATTTTATATCAGGTCAATGCCAAAAGGGTAACATTGAGGATTGGTTGAAGACTGTTCAACATCCCAGAAATAAATGTTGATAGGTTATAGAAAGGGCGAGCTCACTTGCATCATACTCCAAAGTTATGCTCTCTTTGGGTTTTACATGAGATCTAAAATATGTCTTTATAATTTAGTTTTATGATTCATTTTTCTCTTTTGGCTTTTAATAATGTATTTTTGTTTATTTAATTTGTTAGAAATTGTTGTATTTTGAGTTTTAATGTTTTCATTCTCATGTACAATAGAACAACAATATATCACTTGAGCAAAGAGCACATGGATAATCAAATTCTTCATTAAGTAGCAGTTTGGTTTTGGGGAGAAAGCAAAACAAGGAGAATTAGGAAGATCAGTCCTTCTCATTCTTGAAAGTACACAAACTTAAAAACGATGGGTGGATGGGGTAGTGGCATTAGCAGAGCAACAACAACAACAACAACATTTATTCTCCCTACGCTGACATCCATGCCATTGCATCTGTATCTGGAAGATCTAGATCTCTATAATAAATCAATATCTTCTTCATTTGCATTTTTTCATTAGGCAATGAGGATGAAGATCACACACTTTTCCAAGGACTTAAGAGATTGTGCCAAATATGCTTCATCTTATGCAAGGTTGATGCTCAATGTGTTAATACACCAAAAAATCTAACAAATTTGGGATTGTGTTTTGGTAGACAAGGTAGGTACTTTATACAACAAAGTTTGTTATTGTTCATTTTTGAGCTTGAAATCTCTACCTTAAAGGATGTCAAATCGAAGCAAGTGCATATTGGCCTAATGACTTCTCCATATCGCAAGAATCATATCTACCAGCCACAGACGACTAATTCACAAAACACTTTTAATTCTAGTGTACTATCCACGATATATTTTGACTCTGTTTGGTTCCCAAAAAATGCTAAGGAAAGAGAAAAAAATGTAGAGGAAAATGGTTTTCTTTAGTTTGGATGACATGGAAAATAAGATGAAAAAAAAATATAAAGGAAAGTATTAAAGAAAATATTGCAATATTTCCCTATTATTTTCCTTAAAAAATAACGAGGAAAATAAGAGAAAAAGAGAAGGGCAAATGGGGGAAAAATTTTATCGGGCTCTGTTCACCGGTTCACCTTTCACTTCCTCTTCATCGGTGGCTATGGCTTCTTACCATCGTCGACCCTTTCAACAGCCGCCACAATCACTCTGACCACCTTCTAGGGCCGAAAACCTACCATTTTTAGGCACCCAAGTTCCCATGGATGAAGTGCGCTCTTCAAATCAAGTTCCCATTGATGAAATGGATTCTTCAAATGCAGTGAATGTATTCGGATCCATGTCTTCAGATCAGGTATGAATTGAACTCCAATCCACCTCATCTTGTGAAAACCCAGAACCCAAGGTAATCGTTCTCTCTTAGGTTCTCTGTTTGGGTTTCTAGGTTGCTTTCGCCTTTCCCGTTTCTTAAATTTCACCAGAATTTTTCTAAACTTTTCTGGCTTGTTACTTTCTAGATTTGATCTGATTTTTACCCTTGATGTTCAGCTAAATGTTACACCGTTTCTTAAATCACCTCAATTGATATCATTCCAGGGGATTCCCAAATGACTCTCTGTATTTCTTGATTTGCTTACATTATGAGTGTAGTTGCAGAACTTAAGTTGTACAGTAAGCATCAACTAGTAGGCTATGATCATTATGACTCTCTAGGTTGTGATTGGGGTTGTGTTTTCAAATGAGAAGTGAGGATTGTGATTGGGGTTGTGTTTTCAAATGGGAACTAGAATACTCAAGTTTCAAATGGCTGACATATTCTGGTGCAATTAATAACTCGTGAGTGTGTTCAAGAATAAGGATTCTCTTGAGGAAATTATTGGAATCAATAATCTTAGTATGCAGAATTAGAGCTTGGTTGAAACTTTGGAGACTAGTGGAATCCTTAATTTAATTGGAGCTTGAGGAGATGGGATATTACCAGGATCTAGAAACAATTAAACAATTAAAATAAGCTTATTGTCTTTCAATAAATAAGCTTATTTGAGGTAGTTTTGGTGTCAGCAGTGGCTTCTCGAAGTCTGGGAAATTTAAGCTTCCCAACACACATTTATTCGAAAACCAAATTTGTTTTTGGCTCCAAACCTCAATTTGTGTCTTTCTCTGGAGCTCTAAGAAAACCCAATAGGCTTGCATCAAATCACTATGACCAAGAGATGGATCTTAGAGCAAGCTTGTGCTAAAGTACCAGAAGGGTTTGTTGAAGGGTTCTTGGCCTTTGCTTATTCCTGATAGTAGTTAGCAGTAGATTGGATAAGCATAAATGATTGGTCCTTGAGGCACCTATTTTAGTTAGATTTTTCCTTGATTTAATCTCAACTTAGATTCTTTCTAAACTGAATAGTTAGGCATGCTTTTGATTTTCCGCATGGGTAACTTTCTAATAAGTTCATTAAATCCACGGATTCTTTAGTACATGAATGCTTTGTAACTTAGTGTTGAAATAAATGACGAAAGCTGAGGTACATGGCATTGATGTAGGCAACACATAGTGTGGGCCTATCATACTACTTCTTAAATAGTAGTAAAGAACTCCTATGTGTGCATGATGGTGTTA
This sequence comes from Vitis riparia, assembly GCF_004353265.1. Taxonomy (NCBI): domain Eukaryota; kingdom Viridiplantae; phylum Streptophyta; class Magnoliopsida; order Vitales; family Vitaceae; genus Vitis; species Vitis riparia. The sequence goes on from NC_048443.1 coordinate 3,127,792, forward strand.
GCACTCAACAGCTATCTTATCTTTAAACAAGGGGTCTTGTGGGGAAATGATAATAGTTGTTAGCATACAAATGGGGGCTGTGGCCACACAATTGGTACTGTTTCAGTGGCAGATATAGAGATAGAGGATGTCATAATGGCCTTTGCAACAGTGGATGATACAATAGCGTGTCTAAGCTGCTACCATTACAGTAGATTGCTTCTGCTTTCCTTAATATTGGTAGAATTCAAATATTTAGTAATAACTGAATTCCTTTTGGTTCTGAACACAACATGGTTGATTCTGCAAACATGCTTAGGATATCTCTTAAAGCATGCTTAGGATTAGCTTCAAGTTTATAGGGATAACGAAATATAAACTTTAGGTAAAGAAGTGAAAAAACAATCTTAGCATCCCCTTTCAAGTTTGAAAATACCAACATGTTTTACAATACTAAGTTAAGTATTTAGGATGAGTAATATTATTTGTCATGGTTTAACATAGTATAAGAGCTCTGATTTTTAGTGTCTTCTGTTGTTTTTTTATCTTTTTAGTCTAACATGATATTAGAATTTTGGGTTTTTATTATCTTTAATGGGTACCTATTCATCTGTTTTGTCTGCTTCTACACTTGAAGAATTGATTCGATATGCATTGTAAGAGTTTGCCATGTTTTTCTTAGTTGTACTTGTAATGAGAATTCTTTCTCTGGTGACACGGTGTGATACATAATATGTAAGGTGACCAAAACCATAAGGCAACCTTGTTAGTTGATTAAGTTACTAGTAATCCTCATGTCCCATACGTATACATACTATCCCAGTCTTAGTCTCAGTTCTACATCTTCTTGGTGTGTAGACCCTCAATTTTGTCCCTTTAACACATGTCTTTAAGTTCGTTTTCAGTGCTCCACAGTAGTTCCTTGGTGGCCCAGTACTACTCACCACTTACCTTTTTCTGAGTCACCTTGGAGACTTTGGTTGAAGGATTATTTGATCCCTTATTGTGACCCTTGGCAGCCCTAACTTAGACTTAGGCTTTTCTTGTTTTTTTAGGATAGCTTTTAGATACACTTGGCCAATTAGGCAGAACCCTAGGCCCACTTAGGCACCCTAGGCCCGTTAAGGCCCTCTAAGCTCACTTAGCCATCCTAGGCCTACTTAGACAATTTAGGTTCGCTTAGATACACTTAGGCACTTTAAGCCCATCTAGGTGCACCTGGCCAATTAGGCAGAACCTTAGGTCCACTTAAGCACTTTTTCTAGGTTTAGTTTCACTGAAATTTGTTTTCTCGTTTTTTTTTTTTTTTTTCCTTATTCATTTATTTCATTGATTAGTTTTAGGTTAAGTGAGTTTTGATTTATTTTATATCATTATTATCTGTATTATTATTATTATTATTATTATTATTTTATTTTTATTTTTATTTTTATTTATTTTTGTTTTTTGTTTATTTATTTTATTTTATGATTGTATGAAAGGATTTTTTTTTTTTTTTATTACTATTATTTTGCATGAGGAAACGGGCTGCTATTGACTTTCGAGAGAATATTCACATCTTTGAAAGAAAGAAAATTACCAAAGCTGGTTTTGGTAAATGAAAATAAGAAGATGAAGCGTGTACATGGACGGAAAAGTGAGTTGTGTTCAGAATGAAGTGAAATTCTGAGCCGCATAGAAAAGGCATATTCGGCTGGTCAAAGAGGGACGCCTATGGGAAGGGATCAAGATGGCTTGAAGGTGATTCCCGACATGTAAAGAAAACATATTCAGCGGCTCAAAAGAGGATGCTCATGGGAATGAATGAGGATAGTTATATGGGAAAGATACAAAGGAAGAGAAGAGTTTTTTTTTTAAGGAAAGGAAATTTTTAGAGAAGCGTGATGAAGGGGAGGGGCTGCTGTTCCTTCCATTACCATGGCTGGAGAGAGGAGTTAAATGGGGGATTGAGAAGAGATTAAGGAGAGGAAAAAGGAAAGAAAAGAAAGGATCGGGAAAAAACAGAGAAGGGGATTGATACAAGAGGGGTTTTTGGAAGAATTTTGGCAAGGAGGAGCAACGTTCTGAGGGGGAAAAGACGTCATTCTTTGTGATCGTGAGTGCCATCTTCATAGTTGATCATCACTCACATCTCCATCATTGACTTGGAAAGAAGGGCTACAACTAAAGATTACCACTTGTCTCTGTCTTGAGAAGTTCATCAGCAGTGTGCTTTCTCTCAGATCAACCAGACGTCTCACCACGGGAACACCGACTTCACCACTGCCAGTCCGCACGACTTGATCATTCTCCCATCGCCATAACAAGAAACACCTGCAATGCCGTATTAATCATCATCGAACCGGTATCTCCTCATCTCGGCATCTGCATCTCAAAAATCTTTTGGTTTTTGGGTGCATCAAATCTCCATAGAAAGGCTGAAGAGTACGCCTTCATCTAAGAGGAGGTTTCAAGTTTCTGTTGGCATCTCCTTTTCCGACGTCTTCTTCTTAGGAAATTTGAGATTTTTGTTCACACCTTCAGTACCAACTCCACGCTGCAATTTGCAGCTGCATGCCTTCCCCCCACGATCTGTATCCATCGCCAGTTCATGCATCAGGTCTTCATCCCCACGGGCTGCATCCACCGCCAGTCTACACATCAAGTCTTCATCCACACAGCTGCCACTTTGAGGAGAAAACAATCCACGTACTGTCATTTTGGTAAGCTAGGTGAGTCATTTTTATATATATATGGCAGCATGTGTTTCGTGTAAAGTGCAAGTTTGGATATTTTTTTAAGTGGAAATATTATTATAATGGTAAGTGGTTTGACTTTTACAAGTTCTGGCACGTATTGATTTTGAATATGGTAGCATGAGTTTAAAAAGACTAGAATTGTTTTTAGGTTTATATAACAATGCAAGTTTGGACATTCTTCTTTAGTGGAATTATTATTATAATAGGTAAGTGAATTTACTTTTATTACTAGTGCCGGCATATATTTGTTTCATTTTAATATGGCAACATGGGAATTGTGTTTAGGGTTAGTTTTATTATATTAAATTCGGAAAATATATTTTTTTATATGTAGTTTTACTTTAAGAAAAAATATATATATTTTTTAATCTTCATTTGATATGGTTTTATTTTAGCTAATTATTGATTGTTTATTTATTTATTTGTTACCAATTTAATGCTTTGTAATTATTTAATTATAAATAAAATTGATTCTATAGGATAGAGATTTAGTTTTAAAAATCATTTTTGTTAGTTTTTAATTTTACTTTAGGTTTAAGCACTCTTATAAAATCTTAGTTCATTGAAATAATCGATCATATATATGAATTTATCTATTTATAAATAAAATTGATTTTATAGGTTAGGGATTTAGTTTTAAAAATCGTTTTTATAAATTGATTCTATAGGATAGAGATTTAGTTTTAAAAATCATTTTTGTTAGTTTTAATTTTACCTTAGATTTAAGCACTCTTATAAAATTTTAGTTCATTAAAATAATTGATCATATATATATTTATCCAACTATAAATTAATTAATTAATTAATTATTATTGATTTATTATTCCATCTTGGAAATTATGATTTTTGTCTAATGAGGTTACAATTCATTTTCTTAGTTTGACAAATTAGTTTTTTTTAGTATTGGTTTGGGCAATTTTTGTTAATAATGGAAAAGTTAGGATTTTTTTTTTTAGAGTTTAGATAATTTGTGATGATAGTTAAAAATTTAGAATTTTGATTAGCATTATTTTTGTTCTTAATTAGGAAATTCATAATTTCATGCGTTTTAGTTTTAATTTATCTTTTAGTTTAGATGTTATTAAAATTCAGTTTATTAGTTCAATTGATTCCATGCCACTCTTTTCATATCTAAAGGTTGTTAAATTTAATTCATGATTCATCCTTCTAGTTTATTAGTTTTAGAATTTAAGTTGGTTAATTTATTTCATTCCGCGTTGATATATTCATGTTTTAAGATAAATAAAGAAAAAAAAAATTATTTTAGTTTTGATTGATCTTGCTTTAGTCGATATTCTTTAGAGTTTTAATTAATTCGATTGGTTTCATATTGTTTAGTTTAGATTAAGATTTTTTAATTCCATTTTTCTATTAATTCTATGCTTTCAAATTGTAGGCTATTAGTTTAATCTATCCCCATGTTGTCATTTTGTGTTTAAAAATAGTTGATTTTATTTTTTGATTAATTTTATTTATTTTATGTGTTTGTTTTCTTATTTTTTTGTTTTTATTATTCATTTGTTTAGTTAGTCGATTAAATTTATGACTCCAAATCGTCAATATTAGTTGATACGTATCGTTGTACTATTTTAAAGGTCACATAATATTTAGTGCTTGATTAAGTTTATCTTAAGATTAAATGTCGTTAAAGTTTCAGTGCTTGTAAGGTCTAAGGTTTCGGTTTATCACTTTGGTCATCCTTTGTCAAATTCAATTTTCGGAGGCTATCGGAAAATAGTGAAGATTGGCCTCCATTCTCACTTTCAATTTCATCGGTTGTCAAAAATTCTACTTTGTGATTTTGTTCTTTTTTCTTTGTATTTTGATTCATACATTTTATTGTTTTCAAATTAACTTCTTTTATCTTTAAAACATAACAATATTCTCCAAATCTCATTTTCCTTAAAAATCCATTTCAAAAATTCATTTAGAGTTTCTTAGAGTCAAAAGATCCCCTTAATAATCTATTTCAAAAATTCATTTAGAGTTCTTAGAATCAAAATCTCATTTTTTAAAATAATGTGCAACCATGTTTAGATCGGTTCACATCTTTCAAATAAAATTATAGTTTTGAATAAAACACGAATCAAAGCTTGTGGTCCCAAATAAATGGGATAATTCTAAGCTAAATTCGTGTATATCGATTGGGGAATTGGTGAAACCCCTACATAAGAAAATCTTTTCAAAAATTATTTTTGTTGCCACTTTTGCCACTTGTTGAAATTATGTCTATCTTTTTTTAGGAATTGTATACAAAATGAGTGTGATAATTAGTGTTTTCATATACTTTGATAATTTCTGCTATGCTAATTAGATAAAGAACATGCTAGGACTTCTATATTTTATTATTTATTATCTAACCCCTCATGTCTTATGGAAGCGCATTGTAAGTTATTTATGTTATCCAGGTACGTCTCCTATCACCTACTTTCTAAATTTTGTAAATAATCATGTCACTGTGAAATATGCATATGTTTGATAATCCTTAGGTGCTTAGATGTATGCTAGATTTACTATGATTAAATACATGTTGTGTGCTATAATTCTATACTAACTCTGATGTTTTATAATAGTGCTTGAGAAGTGGTCCAGGTACGTATACTAACCTTCCTTTATTGTAATTTGATCTTGTTTGGCATGCTATTTTTTGGAACCACCTAGCCTACTTAGGTATCTATAATTAGCCGATTAATTGCCACATTCCCCTTAACTCAGTTAGTAGAGACCTTTATAGGGCTTAGAGGTTTGCTACCTTTTAAAGGTACCTTCCCAATAGGTAACCTGATCCCCGGACCTAGACTCGGGTTTTTCAAAGACATGCCTTTTTTCCAAAAATTATGGAGTCACATTTTTAGGGTTTTCTTTCTTGTTTTATTTTCCCTTTAAAATAAAAATAAAATAAGTGGCGACTCCAACTTTTCCAAAAATTATTTTTCACAAATAAAAAGCGAGTCTCGCCGATCGAGTGGGGGCGCACGTGAAAAATGCGGGTCCACATGGTGGTTCAGGATACTGTCGCAACACTGCATCTTGTCAATGAAACAGATCATGAGTGAAAATGGGGCTTTGGAGCTTTCTATTTTTGGGTTATCTTTGCAAAATTAACATGTGCTTGCTTGGATGCAACAGAGCAGCTTCATAAGAACAACCACATGGGGCCAATATTGAACCTGACCAGTACAAGCTTAGCTTTAAATGCTGAGCCATGTGGTGTCTCCCTTACTTTCCAATCATACACCCACTTGGGTCCTACCATTTCTTCACATTTTCTCTGTTCGAAAGGACACTGGAATTGGGCTGCTCTATGTTCACTTTCTTTTTTTCGAAAGTTTCGTGTGAAAATATGATTAATTTTTTTATTTGATCATAGGAATCATCTTCCTCAGTTGTAAATGAAATTATTTTTGCATAATCAAAGGTCGGTTCTATAAAAATTAAGGCCCATTCAGTTTATCTACTAGAAATACAAAAAAGATAGAAACAAAATAAACACCAAAAATCAAGGCCATGTTTGGGATTGCTTCCTAACATAGTTTTTTTTTGTTGCATTTGAACTAAAATAGAGATTCATTTGAACTAAAATAGTGTATAGGTTTTCCATTTCTTTTTACCTAATTTACTTTTCTATTATTTGTGCAGGCAAAGCAAGTTCATCCTGATAAAAATCCGAGTGACCCTTTGGCAATTGAATGATCTCAGGTAAGTTCACTTCTTTGTCATTCATTCATCATCTTCTTCTTAATACTCTACTCTCCTTCATTCATCCCAAAGCCAAGTGGAGGACCAAGTATTCTTAAGTAATCATGCAAATTTCAGACCGAATAATGAACTTAGAAAGAGTTTCATTTTGTTATCATGCTTTAAACTAGACATTTCAACTCTAGTAAGGTCTATTTTACCATAAGGGGTAACTTGTCATTAATTTAACTATCATAAATAGTCATAATCAATCTTAGATTAAGTTAATTTAACTATCACATTTCAAGACTGAATAATGACTTTACTAAATCATTCCCCTTACTTTGCTATCATGTAGACTTATAATGAAGAGTGGCAAAGACTTAGAAGATGGGCTGCAACTTATGTAGCTATGTATGCTGCATATGCAGCAATTCTTGTTTCGGTTTATCATCGCTCAAACTATTTGGAGAGATCAATCTCTAATGAAAGAGATTATGAACGGCATGCTTTGATGGAAAGACTTACACTAATGGATAATGAAGATTGTTATAATCAACTATGTATGGGGAAGGATGCATTCGCAAGACTAGTAAACATTCTTCGGGAAACAGGTCATCTTAGAAATAGTGCACATAGTAATGTTGAAGAACAAGTTGCCAAATTCCTTCACATTGTTGGTCATAATTTAAGGAATAGAACTATGAAATTTTATTTCAAGCGTTCTAGTGAAACTGTTAGTCGTCACTTTCATCAAGTTCTTAGAGTTATAATATCTTTAGATGATGTCTTCTTAAAGCAGCCTGATGGATTAAAGTGCCCTCAAGAAATCAAGGACAATACCAAATTTTGGCCCTACTTTAAGGTAAACTTACTTATCTAATAAACATCATTAGAATATTATTTATATTTTAAAATAAACTAATAATTTTATTTCTTTATAGGATTGCATAGGGGCGATTGATGGGTCACATTTTTGTGTAAAAGTGTCAAATGATGTTGTACAAAGGTATCGAGGGCGAAAGTACTATCCAACACAAAATGTTTTAGCAGCATGTTCCTTTGACTTGAAGTTCACATATGTTTTACCTGGTTGGGAAAGATCTGCGTCAGACTCGAGAATCCTAGATAATGCATTAATGAGAGATTTTGATAAATTGATTGTTTCACAAGGTGATTATTGGTGATTAGATAATAATTTATTAGCTCAAGTGACTATAACTAATAATAAATATCCTTTGTCTATGCTTCTTAGGTAAATATTATTTGGCCGATGCGGGTTTTCAGCTAAAAACTAGATTTCTTACCCCATATAGAAGCACTCGTTACCATTTAAAAGAGTATAGTGTTCATCAACCAGAAAATGCTAGAAAGGTTTTCAACCTTCGACACTCGTCCTTGAGAAATGCAATTGAAAGGGCATTTGTTGTTTTGAAGAAAAGGTTTCCAATAATAGCTAGTGGGACGGAGCCACATTACCCTATTGACACACAATCTGATATTATACTAGCATGTTGTATCCTCCATAACTATCTCATGGGTGTTGATCCAAATGAAAGATTAATAGTAGAGGTCGATAGAGAGCTTTTCAGCGAAGAAGCAGAGTTTGAATCAATGGTCTTGAGTTTAGCTGAAAAATGCAACGAATGAGAAATCTTAAGGGAGAAAATAGCCATGGATATGTGGAAAGATTACAATAGAAACAGTTGATAAGTCCTTTTATTTTATAGTTCTTTTCTTGTATAGTTTTTTGTGTTTCATATTAAGTACGATGATTGTATTTAGAACTATAACTCCTCTAGTTAAAATCACACTTTGAATGAGTTACAATGAAGTTATTATTATATATCCTCCTCTTGACTTTTCATTTTAAACATATATATATGTATTATTATTTCAGATGGAACATAGTGAAGGCTTTGAAGTACACAAAAGTGTAAGTGAAAAAAGAAACTTGATTTGGATTGATGAAATGGACAACTTTTTGGTTGATCGATTAATGGAGCAAATGCATAAAGGGCAAAAGACAGGAGGAGTCTTTACCAAGACAGCTTATGCAATGTTTGCGCGAGTAATTGGGGAAAATTTTGAATTGAGTTGTAACTCTGAGCACATAAAAAATAGAATGAAAATTTAAAAAAAAAAAACTTTTATGCTAGTCAAGAAGTTTTACAAAATGCTAGTGGATTTGGTTTCAATGAATCAACTCAAATGATCAAAGCTACCATGGAAGTATGGACTACTTACACTAAGGTGAGTTAATTATTATTTTTGAGTTATTAGAAATAAAAATTTTGCATGTAATGTAGAGTTATAAATTTCTAATAGACATTATGGAACTCGAGTTTTGTTAATATTTGTTTTTTCTGATGTTAAAAGGCACACCCAGGAGCATCTCAGCTCAGACACAAACCTATTAGAAATTATGATAAGTTGTCCATTCTTCTTGAAAAAGATCAAGCAATAGGAAGTCTTGCTGCAGGTGGTTGGAATCCTTGCTACAGTCTTCTTTACCTTGTCTTGAGGAACTAATTCTGGGTGGAGTTCATGAGGAGACACTATGGCAAATAATTTTGGTATCTTCTTCATTGAAGTCTTTGCTTCATTGAAGTCTCTACATATTTTGCGCATAAATGATCTAGTATCTATGCCAGATGATCGACTACAACACCTCCCTTCTCTCAAGTCTTTGGAAATTAGGTATTGTGATGGACTAATGTCTCTGTTTCAAGGGATTCAACATCTCGGCGCCCTTGAGGAGTTACGAATTTATCACTGCATCCAGCTCAACTTGTCAGATAAAGAGGATGATGATGGTGGCTTGCAATTTCAAGGCCTTAGAAGCTTGCGTAAACTATTTATTACAGGAATTCCAAAACTGGTGTCTCTTCCAAAGGGGCTTCAACATGTTAACACACTGGAAACTCTCTCAATTGCTGATTGTGATGATTTCACCACTTTACCAGACTGGATAAGCAGCCTAACTTCCCTTTCAAAGCTAAAGATTTTGTGGTGCCCTAGATTCAAGCTTGAAGATCGGTCCAAGATTGCTCATATTCCAACAATTAACATCTTCTAAGATATATGTCAGGTCTGAAATGCCAACCATTATTCTCATTTTTTATGGCTTCATTTTTATTAATTTACAATCAATTTTCTCTATTTACAATCATATTTTCGTAAATTCCCATAATTATTTTATTCATTTTCACACTTTATTTGTTTGATAACATGTTTTGATCTATAGAATTTCAAATTTTTGTATTTTTAAATAAACTATTAATTAATTATGTTTTACTTTGAAAATTTTACATTTACTCTAACCTTTGTGTTTGGTACTTTAAAATTTTGAGGGAAAATATGAGGTCAAGAAAGGAGTTATTTGATTAAAAGGGTCCATGAAAACCCAATTTTTGAAATTTTTTATATAAAAATTAAATAATTTAAAAATACATAAGTTTCTAACTAATTTTAATTAAATTTTATTTGCTTTTTTATTTTGATGATAAACCAAACATGATAAAATCATTTTTCTTAACATTAATTTTCCTCTCATTAGTACCCTCATGAAACCAAACATAGGATTAAAGTTTTAATTGGTGAATCACTACAAGAAAATGTACTTTTCGTGACAAAAATTTAGGGGCGAATTCTAATTTTGTCGCTAAAAGTAACTTTTACCGATGAAATTTTAGATGTTGTCAATAATGCCAATTTTCTACAAACTTTTCCTAACGAATTTGAAATTTTTGTCGGTAAAAGAAGTGGCGGGAAAATTTGGAGCTTTTTTTTTGGCGCAAACACTTTTGTGACAAAAATAAACTATTTCCCTACGAAAATATTTATCACTAATTATAATTTTTGGTGATGAAAATAATTTCCTCACTAAAAGTTACAACCTTTTATCTATTTTTGCTTACAAAATGGTTTCGTCGGTAATTATATTATTTCTTGACAAATTGAGTAATTTTGTCACCAAATAATGTTATTAAATTGTGATATTAATAAAGAATATTAATAAATAAGTAGATTATTTATACTATGAAATAATACAATATATATTTGTTGACACTTAATATTTATACTATAATATTTTATTTATATAAATAATAATAAAAATTAAGGATCCACAAAATTAAATACTAGAATGTAGATTTATTTAAATTTAAATGTTCTATTATGTAATAATAGTATTGTTATGAAATAACAAAAATGTAAATTATTTAAGCAATTAATATTTATAGTGTAATATGTTATTTATATTTATATATATATATAATAATAACAATAGATAATCCAAGATATGTAAGATTACATCCTATGATATAAATTTATTTAAATTTCAATATTATTATATGGTGCTACACATACATAAATACTACTAAATGATTTTTATTATATTAGGTAAAAATTATCCATACAAGTCCAATGTAGTATTAAATTTATGTTAGCTATGAATAAGTAAATTTATTCAAAATCATACCTTATCCACTCAAGAAGTAAATTTATACTAACATTTAGTTACCTAGTTTAAATTAATAGATTTTTTTTTTAATTATTACTTGGTTTTTAAATAATTGGTCAGAATTAACTTTCTCAAATAAATTGTCTAGTATCTATAAAAACATTCTACCTACATAAAATTCCAAATATTATTTATGTGTACGAAGATATCATATATTATTAATAAATAAATAAGTATAAGTTAAATATTATATGATATAATATATTGAAAGTACTATATGCCTAGCTCTATTTTCATATTTACAAAATAAAAAATGTCTGATATATATAGCACATATGAAATTCTATATAAATATAAAGTTTTTTAAAAGTTTTCAACCACATCTTATTAATAATTGGTTATTTTATTTTTTATTGATCAATTATATATTTATTATTTTTAATTATTAATTACTAATTTATCAAAATTGATTAGTTATTAAGAATAAAATCTTAAATTATACCGCAAAATAGTAACTTCTATGGCTACTAACTTGTAAAGGAGTTTTTATACTTGTATGCATTTTTAATCAAATATTTAAAACAAATGTAGTTATAAAAATAATTGAAATATATCATAAATTATTATATGATTTATATTTATAGTGTTTCATTATGTTTGATATTTTTGTTTGGAATAGATGAGAAAGGGAAAGAAAAAAAAATGATGTAGAATTCTAATTTCATTTTGATCATTATTTTATTAATGTCAATATGAGTATTACACTTTGACATTCTCCTAACGTTGTCTTTCAATTATACTTTTATTTTATATTTCAAATTTATCACTTTAATCCATAAGTCTGGAATTGAATTTATTCTAGCTATTAATAAACTATAGTCCTCTAATTTGTTCTCATTCAACATTAGGTTTGTTTAGAGGTGACAAAATTTGATATGACTTGTCAATATGACTTGAATCTAACACCCTTTCATGATTTTGGGTTGAGTATAATTGAGTTCAAGTCAAATTCATGTCGACTATGGAGAGTGACCTTAAATAATATAAGGTCCCAATTCTGATCACCAATTGGTTTTCAGAACAAATGGGGGCCTTGTCATAAAATACTCTGTGGTTAAGCGTGCTGCAGTCAAAGAAATCTTAGGATGAGTGACCCACTGGGAAGTACGGAGCACCTCGATCTACAAGTGGTATCAGAGCTTGGTCACATGTTTGACGGGTGAGCTAGCACTGTGGGTGAATGGCGAAGGCCTGGGGCGTGGCCAAGACAACTAACAAAGACAGTAGACTATCACCGACGAAATTAATTTGTTACCAAAAATATTTGGCAATAAAAATAAAATTCGTCGGCATTAAATATTGACAACTTTTGGGACAAATTTTATTTTTTTCGTGACAAAAATTCTTACTTTTGTCGATGAAATATTTCGTTGGAAAACACCTTCAGTGACAAAATTTTATTTCATCAAGGAAAACTTTGGGCGACGAAATAAGATTTTTGTCACTAAACTTTTAGTGACGGGTCTAGGGCGACGAACAAGGCACAAAAGAATTTTCGTTGGAGAATGTTTTTGTAGACGAAATTTAGACTTTCAGTGACAAAATATTTTGTCGCTAAAAGTCAATTTTCTTGTAGTGAATGTCTTGTGTTGAAATGCTAGAAGGGATTCATCCATTCAGCCCCTCGTCATTGTTGTAATCTTCAATTGTTCGCTCTTGTAAGGAAGATGCCATAAAGAAATGGATGCAGATTGGCCTAAGATTGCTCCTGTCCTAACAACTCTTATTGACATTCTATCATGCACTGCTAGATGAAGGAATTCTGCTTCATTTGGTTCAAGCATGCCATCCATAATTTTCAAGCTTGCAATGCTACATCTTTTCCCACTTTTGATGGATCCATCTTTGTGATTTTTCTATAAAACCTTTCAGTTGGTTGGACTCGGTTTACAAATATGTTCTGTAATTATCAAATACATTAACTCTAGTACTTTGAAATTTGAGGAAGAAAATATAACGGAAAGCAATACCTTCAATGCTTAAGATTATATTAGGGAAGCCTAATTATTAGTGGGGGACAGATCACTGGTGTCTGCCGTTGGGGTGCCCAAAATCACTTGCCAATAAGGGGGATGAAGAGGCTATGGCAGTGATATGGTTCCACCACTATATATATGGTCAAACTTCCTTCTTTACAAGTTTTGGAACTTGAGAATCTTACTGCAGTGGAGTACATCTTCATTTCGTTATCTTTCTCAATTAGATGTCAAAAAATGTCATCAGTTGACAACATTGAATTTGCCTTCATCTCCTTGCCTTTCTCAATTAGACATCTATCATAGAATGCCATCACTTGACATCATTGAGTTTGCTTTCGTTTCCTCATCGTTTTAAATTAGAGGTCAACTGTAGCACTAACTTGACACCCTTGGAAATACTTTCATCTCATTTTTTCTTGCTCGCCATCTGCCCTATAAAATGCTTAGATCATTACATATTAAAATTCATCATTCCTTCAAAGATATCAATTGTTGGTAGTTGTTTTCCAAAATGTCTAGTTACTTAGAGTTTGTATTCTTTAGGTTTGGAAATTTTCTTAGATTAACTATTTTATTACAGATGTAATTACTATCAAGTCAAAGTAAAAGGTATAATGGTGGGGTTGAACAATTCTCCTAAGTATGTCTAAAGTTAAAGGTGAAGATTGGGTCAATATCTCTCATGTTCTTGAAATTGATATTGAATACCAACAAATGACTGATTCATGAAAGACAACTCTTTTATTCTAGCATGCCACATGATAGGTCTCAGGTTTGCAATTCTATCTCTATTCTTGTTTTTCTTGTTACAATTTTCATTATTTTACATTCTATCTTCTAAGAATATTATACTTTACTTACAATTCTATCAATTACAATCATTCCTCTCTTTCGCTTTTGATAAATTATTTTCCCTTTTTTGATTTGTTAAAAATTGTTATAATTTGTTTCAGAGGAGGGGTTGAAACAAGGAGAATTATTAGAGAATCATTCGTCTTATTCCTACCTTGAATGAAAATCTTAAAAGTTTGAAAAACTTGAACAAATGGTGGAGGGGCTAGTGCACTGCCAGAACAACAACAATGACCTTCATTCCTGCCATGATTTCATTTTCTTTCTATACTCCCTGAGCTGACACCCATGTCATTGCATGAGTGTCTTGAGGATCAACGGTATCTTTACTCCCTTCTTGCATGCTGTTAAAGTTTATGCATATTGAAGGTGTAAAAGGATCTGACATCTGTTTTAGAAAAAAAGCAGCAACACCTCACTTCTCTCTTGATTTTTGGTATGGTATATCATTATCCATTTGTCCAAGTCTAGATATCCTAAGTGTAGATATTAGTGATTGTGAATTCTGTCCTTGTCCTAGGAAAATTTTGTAAGTCAATTTTTTTTTTTTTTTTTATGAAGATAGCATCCAGTTCTTAGGACTTGAGAGGTTGTGCTAAATATGTATTCACCTTATGCAAGGTTGGTACCTATCCCAAGGACTTCAACATGTTATTGCAAAAAAAAAAAAAAAAAAATCTAATACTTCAGGATCGTGCTCATTTTCTGACTTTGGCAGACTAGATTCAGGCTTACAAGTTCATTTTTTTATTGTTCTTGATCATTTATCTCTTTGTATTCATTTGCTAACTGAGATATTGAATCTAATTGTGCTAGAAAACATGAAAGGGTCTTCATCAGCAATGCGATCCTTCTCTTCTTTTAAAGGACTCCAAATCTGTTAGTTCCTAAATTGGAAGGGTGGTGGAGGAGTGACATGGCAATAGAACAAGGTTCTGCATTTCCTTGTCTTTCAGAATCAAAGATCAATGATTGCCATAATTTGACATCCTTCGCAATTTCTTGATCATCTTATTCTCTTTCTCATTTAGATTGGCATCCTTGTGTCAATAAGGAGCTATTGTGGTAAATAATGTTTGCCTCTTCTTCATTAAAGATGTTGGATGTTTGTAGAAGAGGTGATCAGATATCTCTGCTTGATGAGCGAAACCATTTTTCAATCATGGATTGTCATGGTCTAACATTTTTCTGTCATGGGATTCAATATCTCACTGCACTTGATCTTGAATACTCCAAACTTCAGGAAGCTTGGTTTTTCAAACAAGGAGGATGATGATGACACTGTCCATCAATTTCAAGGTCTTATAAGTTTACGCGCAATTCTAAGAAATTGTATCAATTCCAAAGTTCATTTGTCTCCCAAGGGGGCCACAACATGTTACCACTCTAGAAACTCTCACAATTGGTAACTGTTCTGGTCTAGTTGCAAAAGTAAATAGGTAAAGACTGGCTTAAGATTTCTCATATTCCTAAATGTGATGTTAAGGAGCCATCACAAGATGATAGTGAGGAGCCATTAGAAGGTATGCCTGCTCTTTAATGGTGTCATCCACAATATATTTCAGGTTTGCAATCCAACTTCTTCTTCTGCTTTTGATTGCTTCATTTCTTGTTATTTTACAATCATTATTATACTAGGAGTGTTATTATACCCTGTTGTGTGTGCACATATACAACCCATTAATATAAATCTGCAGTGCTTTTGTTGTCTATCAAAATATCAATTTATAATGATAGCCATAATGTATTTCTGGTTCACAATACTAATATGTTAAGACTAATGTTTATATTTCTGTTTAACAAGAAACTATGTTTTTTGTTAATTTTGAAGATATCACTCTAATTAACCAAAACACAAAATAGACAAAATACTTCTTATTATGTTGGTCCTATCCGATATTATGAATTGTAATTTGGTCGAATAGGTTAGAGATCATGCTTGTACTTATGTAAAAGGGTTGCTGTTGGACAGAGGAATTGTTTCATATTTTTTTTAAACATACTTAGATTAGTACAGTTTAAAAATCCTCCTCAAATTTGGCATCATGCGAGCATATTGTCACTGACTTAGTCATTCACTAAGCTCGTGCGGCACTTAGACAAGCCAAGACGCTTGATCTTGCTAAGTCAGCCTTGTTCCCCAATGCTTAGCTTGCTAGGCTAAGACGCTCACGACTCGAAAGCTTAAGAAACTTAGTAGGCAACTCTTTAAAGAATGGAAGTTCTTATTAACTCAAGGAAGCCTTTACAAGTGCTTGGAAGCTCACTTGCTTGGTTAGGAAGTGGTTTGGGTGGTGCCTTGGCCAAATGAGGCTCTCACCTATTTATAGGCACCAAGGGAACTCTCTGGAACCTTGGAGGGTTCCTTACAAATCAAGAATATTCTAGAACATCCTAGAACATCCTACCCTATTCTATGTACAACCCTATGTACAAGAATATACAAGAGATTCCTAGAAGTCTCTAGAAAGCCTTGGACTCCTCTCATGCCTTCCTCCATAGTGTAGAGATGTGTGGACATCTCTAGGCATTTCTAGAACCTTCCACATTCTTCTCACCAATGGCTTAGTGTAGATGGCTCCAGGAGTCTCCAGAAGCTTCCCTCCTCCTATATAAGCCCATGGGGAGAGTCATTTGAAGCATCCTGTGACACTCTCCCCCACCTATGCCGTCGACGTCCTGGTCGTTGCCTCTTTCTGAAACCTCTCGATGTGTTTCCAGAACCTTCTCAAGGCATCCGCATGTTCCCAGCTTACCTGCCTCTTAGGTAGTCCTTTCCATTGGACTAGATACTCTATCACAGGAGGGACCCCTTGTCTCCTGGTGACCCGTTCAGCCAGGATATTCTTCACCTCCTTCTCCCGTGAGGCTTCAGATGGATGCAAACCCGTGCGCTTTTGATGCTTAGAGTGTTGCTTCCTCTTACCCATTGAGTTCACCTTTCCCTTGGTGACCTCTTCCATGTGTGTGCGGGCTACCTCAGCTCGCTCCCCTTTTTCCTCCTTTACTTGCACCCCTACTAGTAAGGAGGTCTTAGGCGTACTAGGCTTTGGGTTGAATTGGAGGGCACCTAGTAGCTGCATTGAGCCCATATGTGTTTCGTCCTCCTGCTCCCTCTCCTCGATCATGACACTAAGCGCCTTCCTCTTTGGACAATCCCGTGCCCAATGTGGTCCGTCACATAGGAAGCATTTGGTTTTATGCGTGAACTCCTTCCTTTCCGCCTTACCCCTTCCTTCTCGGACGTTAGGCGTCTTGCCTGATCCATTTTTAGGAGCATTGTGGTCCCTTGGAACCTCGTCTCCCCCACCCATGGCGTGGCTATCCTCTAAAGACTCAATCTTGGAGGAGTCTCCCCTCCTATAATCCGTTAAAGACTCTGCTACTGCCATAGCGGTGGCTAAGTCTTGAACGCCTCGGCGCCTTAATTCCTGCTCGGCCCACCCTTGCAGGTTATCCATGAAGTTGAATAACAACTCCTCCTCAGTCATGTTAGGAATCTCAAGCATGAGCGAAGAGAATTCCTTGACATAGTCGCGTATCGAGCCTGTGTGCTTGAGACGCATCATGTTTTTCCTAGCTAGGTAAGCCACGTCCTCGGGGTAGAACTGCCTCTTGATCTCCCTCTTGAAGTCCTCCCACGTCTCTATGATGCAAATGCCTTTCTCCATATCGGCAAACCTTCGACGCCACCATAGAGTAGCTGTGTCAGTAAGGTAGAGGGTTGCAGTTCTTACCTTAGCCGCCTCATCCATCAATGCGATAGCCTCGAAGTATCGCTCCATATGCCATAAGAAGTTGTCCAATTCCTTGGCATCCCTCTTACCACTGAACCCATGTGGCTTCGGCACCTCCACCCTAGATGCCTCTTGTGTGGCCATGACCCGTGCTGACACAGCAGCCTTGTAGATGGCCAACTCCTGCCGAATCTCCTGTTCTCGGGCCTCCATGCGCGCAGCCAAGGCCTCTATCCTTGACTCCACACTAGTGAACATGCTCATGACCTTGCCTTGGAAGGACATGAACTCCTCGTGTGACACCGGCTGAACTTGTGAGCCTAGCACCCCCTCGTGAAGGTCTTGGATCTGCTCCCTTAGATCCTGTAATCCCTTCTCCATGCCTTGCTCGATCAAGTCCACCCTTTCCCGGGTGTCCGCCATGGCTAGCTCCACCTTGGCTAGCCTTGCCTCCATGTTGGCTAAGGCGTCATGAGACTTATCCTTCCTACCCCTGCCCCGTGCAGTAGGCTCAGTCTCCCTTCCACGGGTTTGCTCACTAGTCTCCTCCACGTTAGAGCCCGACATGCTTCCTTTGCTATGCCCACCTCGTAACTGCGCTATGATACCACTTGTCACGGACTTAGTCGTTCACTAAGCTCGTGCGGCACTTAGACAAGCCAAGACGCTTGATCTTGCTAAGTCAGCCTTGTTCCCCAATGCTTAGCTTGCTAGGCTAAGACGCTCACGACTCGAAAGCTTAAGAAACTTAGTAGGTAACTCTTTAAAGAATAGAAGTTCTTATTAACTCAAGGAAGCCTTTACAAGTGCTTGGAAGCTCACTTGCTTGGTTAGGAAGTGGTTTGGGTGGTGCCTTGGCCAAATGAGGCTCTCACCTATTTATAGGCACCAAGGGAACTCTCTGGAACCTTGGAGAGTTCCTTACAAATCAAGAATATTCTAGAACATCCTAGAACATCCTACCCTATTCTATGTACAACCCTATGTACAAGAATATACAAGAGATTCCTAGAAGTCTCTAGAAAGCCTTGGACTCCTCCCATGCCTTCCTCCATAGTGTAGAGATGTGTGGACATCTCTAGGCATTTCTAGAACCTTCCACATTCTTCCCACCAATGGTTTAGTGTAGATGGCTCCAGGAGTCTCCAGAAGCTTCCCTCCTCCTATATAAGCCCATGGGGAGAGTCATTTGAAGCATCCTGTGACAATATGCTTTCTTTAGACTTTGCATGTCATCAATAGGAAGTCTTTATTATTCAAGTTTCCATTCATTTTTCTCTTTTTTCTTCTGATCATTTTTTCCCTTTTATTTAACATGTTTAAAAATGTTGTTATGCCTTACTTAGAGTTCTGATATTTTGATTCTCATTTGCAGTAAAACGACAGCATACCACTTAAGCAAGGAGCAAATTTTATTGAATCGATTTAATAGCCAGTCAATTCTCTTCTCTCAAGTCTTTGGATCGTGGGAATCTATATGTTTTGGAGCACATGGATAACAGGATCGTATTTTCTTCATTTTCATTAAGAGGCAATCTGGTTTAGGAAGAGCAGCAAACAAGAAGAATTTGTAGGACCATTCCTGTCATGATGGAGAAACTCAAAAGTTGGAGAAACTTCAAGACATGGTTGAAGGGTAGTGTCACTGGCAAAGCATGCAACAACGCCAAGATTCGGTACTCCCTGATTTCCTTGTCTTTTGATTTGTGTTGAGCTGATGTAGTTTTGTATAACATCTCTTCCTGAAAAGACGCTAAGCCTCGGATTGAGGTTTATCATAAGGAGAAGAATTATAACCAAAGAAGCTATTGCAATCTCCAGTTGTAATAGTTACAACCTCTCACAACTCCCTCCTGAGATTTCACTAAAAAAGGTAGAACCCAGACTGAAATTGAGATCTCTCCTTAATTCACTCTCTATTTCCCATAATGGAACCTTCTCAAACTCATATTTCCCCTTTTTACACAGGAGCTCTACAAAAAACCCAAGAAATAAAGTTCCCAGAAGAGTAGAAGTCGTTTCTAGAGGTCCAAAGGTTCTCTCTCTTCCATAGTTCCATTTATAAAGTAAAAGTTCTTTCTCTGTTTATTCTTGTCTCCTTTTATAGGTAAATACCCAACTTCACCTCCACACAAAAAGCTCCTCAGCCATACCCATCTTCACCACGTGTCCTTCTCTTTACTTCCTCATTTCAGGCTACTTTGATCACAAGTAGCTATGTAGGTGAGCTCCTGAGATGATGCCACGTGTATGGCCTCAATCCGAGGCTTAACATAAGCATATTCCTTCACACGGGTGATTACTACTCAAAAAGTGCTATTTGATAGCTTCTAATTAATCCTTTTAAACACTTTTGAGTAGTAGTTAGTGCCTTTTAACCCAATTAGCATGTTAAGGCCCCTTTCAATCAATTCTAATCAAATTGTGTAAGTTTTGGTGTTTTTGTTAGTATTTTGATCACCAAAGCATTATGAGATTGAGGAGAGTTTTATGGAATCCTTGGAAAAGAATGGGAACCTTAGAGGCATGAAGGATCAAAGCTTTGAAGCACTTTTGCCATAAGCAAAGTGGTAATGCAAAGGGGAAGCAAAGAGAAATCAGCCATGGAGCATTCTTGATGACAGTCACTGCAGCTACTTTTGGAGCACTTCCTGATGTCCAATTTATGCATGCTATATGTCATTTGAAAGCTTAGGAAGTCAACAATCCAATGCTTCAAACCGTGTGCAATTTGGAGCTGAAATGAGGAAGTTACAGCCTTTGGAAGACAACTGCTCCAAGCTGAAGGAAGGCTTCAGAAAAGTGCTGCGGAATCAGCCTTATGTTGCAAGATATTTCGCAGCACTTTTGCACAGTGCTATGGATTCCCCTTGAAGCTTCATGTCGCGATGGAAGCCAAACTCCACAAGATGGAAGTCAATTTCGTGAAGGTGTTGAATCAGCTGGTTGCTATGAAGAAATTTCGCAGCTCTTCTTGTGCACCTGCGAAATTTCGCAGACCTCACTTTTCACCTGCGAAGTGGTCCTGAGTGCTTCCCAATATTTGTAACCGACACTTGGGGATATTTTTCATTAGATTTTTGTTGCCTAAATGCCCAAATTCTCGTTGTAAGTCACCAATGATAGATTTCCTTAGCTTTTAAGTTAGGAATTTGGCAAAATATCATGTAATAGCTGTAATTGTATTTTTGGTTTAAAGAGAGCCCGAGGAGCCTGTTCTGAGGGTGTTAGAGTGTTGAACTTTTTGTAAGTTTGAAAGAAAGTAATATACAGAGTTTGAGCTCTTTTCTACCTTACCTTCTCTCTTTGATTGTGTTTTCATATTTCTAAGTTATGCACTCTCTGAGGAGCTTTCCCCAGAGAATGAGTAGCTAAACCTTTTAGTTCCTTGGAGTTAAGGTTGCCGGGAAAGGTTCCAAGTGCAAGAATCAGAAGCTTTGTGGTTTCAGCTATGAATGAAGAGTAAGTGTGTCCCATGAATGGTTTCTACGTTTTTAGTTAACTTAAAACGCCTTGGAGTCACCTGGGCCAACACTTGGTAAGGCAAGTGATCTCCATCCATGGAGATTCACTAGTTTACCCCTTGCGAGCCTTTGGGAGGTGACTTGAAGGTAGGATTTTCTAGAATTGCCAACACTTGGTAAGCTTTTGGACTCTTAGGAAACATCCATTAGTTACCTCTTGCGAGCTTTTGACGGGTAATCCAAGGTTAAAGATCACCTTGAATGGTAAAGGCTAAGTGAGAGGCTCAAACCATTGCAAGTTGCATCAGTGAGAGAATTAAAGCTGAAATCCAATTGAGGGATGCATTTGTGCAGCACCTGTTAGAGAATTGACTTTAAGTTAATTCTCTAATGTGAGGAAATGAACCAACTGATCGGAGCTATGATTTTGCATGAAAAACCTCCCCTGTATACCTGAATCTCCAAGGAATGCTTTTCTTCTTAAGTAATTTTCATCACTTGTCGTATTGTTAATCTAAGTCCAAACATTTTCCAACCAAAATTTGTGTTCTATTTCTTAAGCTAATCTTGAAATGAAACAGCACCAATTTACTTTGAATTGGTATCATTTTCAACCTTGAGTACCCTTCCCAGTGGAACGATCCTAGAGCCACTATGCTATAGTAGCTTTGTATTTGCTACCCTAGTTCATGGTGTTATAGGTTAAAAATTTTGTTGATTACACCTGCCATCAAGGAGCACCAGCTGGACATACATCAGCTGAGACACCAATTAGGCATGAATCAACGGGTGCATAGTTTTAAGAGTATTGAGTCATTACATGTCTTGATCGGATTTAGATCTTTAATTCTTAGTTTTGGTAGGCATGACTTGTCATTGTCTATTTTTATGGAGTCTAGATATCCAATATTGAATAATGTCAGAGATTTGTCTCCATCTTATACATGGAAACTTCGAGAATTTTTTTGTTGCAGGTAGATTCTTTTGTTAGAGAACAAGGATGAAGATAACATGCAATTTTTAGCACTTGACCTTGTCTAAAGTTAATGCTTCTTTCAAGGGCTTGAGCATGTCAATGCTCTAGGAATCTAACACCTTAGGACGCTACTGATTGGTTGTTGACTACAGTAGACTAGAGTCGTACTTCACATCATTAAGCTTGTTATCATTTATTGTCAAGCTTGAAATCATTGCTAGAAGGGATCCTAAAAGGAGGTCGTTGCTAATTAGCCAAACGGCTTCTCATGTCCCAAAAATTCATATCTACCAAGGACAAATTACTAATGCATGAAGGACTTCCATCTCTTTAGTTCAGGCATGTTAGTCACAATATATTTCTGATCTACAAATCTAACCTCTTTTCCTACTTTTGACAGCTGCTTCATTTGCATCTATGATATGAGAGGATAATAATTTCTTTCTTCCTACCTTTCTTCTTCATTTAACAGGAGAAACAAGTTGCAAGATACAAAGTGTAAAACTGTCCCTAAGTGTGTTATTTGTCGTTGTGTTTCTATATATAAAATTATAATTTTCTGCTTTTTAATAATTATTTCTTATTTGTTTTAGTTTCTTTTGTTTTAATATCAGGATTTTCAAAATGGTAGAGAATATGCTTCATCCAAGAGGTTGTTGTATGTCTAATATGATTGAAGATGCTTGAAAAGTATACCACCAATATCTCATATTATCATTTTATATGTTTTTGAAGGAACTGCTTTTGTAATTTTGACATTACCCATATTTTTATTTCAGGGTGAATTATAGGTGTCCACAAGTTTGATCAATGCCTCTAGAAGAGTTTGTTCCACTTGAATATCGCCTCATGTTGGATGGTATACTTTCATCCCTCTTATTTGTTCGTTTTTTCACGCTTCTCCTACTGCCAGTTCTTGTATTTCTAGGAAATGATTTTCTTGAATACATTTGAAATCAGAAGGAATGGCAGCATAGCCCTCTCCTTGGTTACCAAGTTCATGTATCAAATCAAGTGGATGATCTCACCACCACCCCGGAAGACTTCATGTTTCACTCAGAACTGTTCACATGTCCAGTTCTTCGGTCTCTAAACTGTAAGCATATGAAAGATGTTTCCCAATATCTGTAGTGTTCAAAAGGCATCTTAAGCAAGACCTACAATTTTGCTGCATAGAAAATTAGTTTACTTGGTGTCAGGTCAAGTAAACAGATGTAGTTTTTGATGCAGGTCATTGAATGGGTTGTTAACAAAACCCTTAGAAATAGAAATTACAAGTTGATCTGAACTTTCAAAACTAGTTATTTTTTCACTTCAAAATTGAATATAAGACTTTGTTAAGGGACAAATTGCATTTCAATATTGCAGGCTCGATCTAGTGTAGTGCCAACTTGTTGGCTATAAGAAAAGCTTTCAGTATCACTATAGCTGTTCTATTTTGCTGGGGTTGTCTCGAACCATGTGCTGTAAGACAACAATAACTTTCTCGAAGCCCTTTCAGAAGCTTATAATAAACCTGAAAAGTTCCCATGGCACAGTAAGGTAAGGAAATGGGATTGCACCTGTGACCTATTTCATACTCACACTAGCTCCCGCTGAAATAATTTTTTTCCTTCTCTACTTTATTAGACATTCGAATCCTTGAGACCTACATGGATGAGTAAGTGGAGATTTGGAGGTCTCAGAGGTGAAGCAAACACAGTGCAGAATCACTAATGTGGTGGGAGCAGAACGTGCAATGCTACAGCTAATTATGAAGAGTAAGAAATGGCAGCAAAGTCCTCTCCTTGGTTACCAAGTTCATATATCAAATCAACTGGATGATCTCACCTTCACACTGGCAGACTTCTTGTTTCACCCAGAAGGTTTCTCTTACTATTGGCATCAGAACTGTGTACATGTCCAGTTCTTCGGTCTCTTAACTGTAAGCATATGAACAATGTTTCCCAATATCTGTTGTGCTCAAAAGGCATCTTATGCAAGTCCTACAATTTTGCCGCTTACAAAGTTAGTTTCTTCTTCATGAGGAATGAGATATTTGAAAGTTGTACTGCTTTTACTTGAATTCAATGGAATAAATAACATTTTTTCCCTTCCCCTGCAGCTAATTGAGATTGTTACTTTTATGAATGGAGATAAATATGACAAGCTACAGAACTTAATTTTAAAAGGGGCTCCTGCAGGCTCATTGCTGATGTTTTTTCCAGATAGTCTTGATCATGATTGCAAGGTTCAACAGTTAAATTCTAGCTTTCAAGGTAGAGGCAAAACCGGCTTCCATCTATGCTGTTGAAATAAAAATAGTGCAGCAATTTGTTGAACTGCTTAGTAACTAAAACCAAACAATCTCCAGGTTAAGGAATAATATGAAAATAACGTTAATTGTGCATATATTATATATAGATAACTATGTCTAAATTGTAATAATGGACTGCCAAATACTTTGATGGATAAGAAAATGGTATTCCTGAATGCATTCAGAAAATACCGGGGGTCATGAAAGAGAAAGCATTGTACACCTGAAAAAGAAGTGTACAGTTCTTATTCTAACTTGCTCATTGATTTGATATATAATTCCTTGGACGTGAAGGTGTATTTGATTATCAGGATGCAAAATTTCAATTTGTGTACAAGGCAGATAACCTTGATACTCATTTCGATTGAAATGGACCTCTGAATGAATGATGTTATCCTCCTATTTTCAATCACTACCCTTGTTTTCAGGTTCTTTATCCAGTTCTCTGGTTTATATATGCTGCTGAATTGCACCCCTTGTGCCCTCGGTTACAAATGTAAACTGATCATGCTTGGGCTTTAGCTCTGCTCGGATGGGCATCTGGTGGGACTCCTCCTCGGCCAGGATAGGGGTGGCTCATGAGCTGAGATTAATCTCAAAAAACCAGCCCAAACCCTGCCCTA
This sequence comes from Vitis riparia, assembly GCF_004353265.1. Classification (NCBI taxonomy): domain Eukaryota; kingdom Viridiplantae; phylum Streptophyta; class Magnoliopsida; order Vitales; family Vitaceae; genus Vitis; species Vitis riparia. The sequence continues at coordinate 3,152,639 of NC_048443.1, forward strand.
GGGTGGACAGAGCTTGGACTTGGGCTAAAAAAATTTAATGCTGAGGTCAGGCTTGAACTGGCTCACACCCCTAGTTGAGGCTGGTAGTCCATTGTAGCATAAAGCTGAAGAGGAGGCTGATGTGCCCTTCCTTAACCCTGTCCCTTTTTCTCTACTGCAAATGCATACCATATACACGCTCCATGTTACTATACTTCCTATCATAGCCATATGGAAGTGTGGCTATGATATGAGTCATATGACGTGGGGTCTCCCTGGATTTCCTTGACGATCTTCAACTATTAGATTGCCTTCCCACACACTTTCCATCACAAAACCCAGTTCAATTTGGCTAGGCAAGTCGGTTACAATTCGCGTAGCCCATTTCTCGAGTCAGGTCACTGGACACAAGCACATGGGTGCAGATGATACTATCATTTTGTTCATCTTATATGGACCCCATATTTGGTTAAGGTCACTTTCAAAATCTTAAGCATATGAACACTTTTCCCATGGAAGGATCATACCCTTAAGAAGTTTTTATCATAAAGCTCTCTCTTCCATGGACTCAAGCTAATCAAAGGAGAAGATATCAACCAACTTTTAGCTAGCGTCTTCCACCGGTACAAAAGCTAAGAAAATGATACCCCCAGCAAATAGAAACTTTCACGCAGAGACCGACCGACCGACCGACCAACCTACTGATCTATCTTCACTTGTAATCCGTAATTGTGACAAACTCATGGCCTGTCGGAAGGAGTGGGGCTTGTAGATGCTTCCTTTTCTTAGAATGTTGTCAATTGAAGGAAATGAGGAAAAAAGATTGGAGTCGTTTCCAGAGGAGTGGTTACTACCCTCAACTCTTACCTCTCTTGCAATTAAGGGTTTTCCAAATCTGAAATCCCTGGACGGTAAGGGGATTCAGCACCTCACCTCTCTTGAAATGCTGGGGATAGAGCGGTGTAATAAACTCAAGTCCTTGCCAAAACAAGGGCTACCCCAAATTTTAATACTATAAACTGACGTAGACCCCAAATTTTAAGACCTTATCAATGGGTTTCAAAATGGGTAGCCTTCTTTTTAAACTATAACACCTGTTATTGAGTTGTTTATTGGCTTAGGCTTTGTTTGGACTTGTCTTTGGTTATTGGGTTAGAGATATATATTGCTTTGGTCTTGCTTTGGTTGTGGCCATGGGCTTGTTTGTTGGGATATTGAATTTTTCAACTTAGGCCTACTGGTGAGCTCTTAGCTTATTGACATTTGGACTTTGTTTCTGGGCTTTTTAAGTCTTTGTCTTTGGGTTCGGCTTTGTTATTGCTTTGGACATGAATGTGGAGAAGTGAAGGTCTCAGAGGTGATCCAAATATGGTGCAGAATCACTAATCATTGGAACTAGCAGGCTACTGTTAAAAGTGAGGAGTTAGGAATGGCAGCACAGCCCTCCTCTTGGTTTCCAAGTTCATATATCAACCTAAGTGTGGTGGTGTCATCACCAAAATGGCCTTTAACACCTGCAGCTGTTGGAAGGTTTCTCCTATTTTTAGTAACAGAATTATTTGCATGCCCCGTAACAAGAAAATTTAGGCTTTGTTTCACTATGATTTCAATGATCTACAGTTTTCTACAAACTTTTTTTTTTCTTGTAAAGATATAATGTTTCTCTCTTTTTTAGCTAACTTAATTAATAAATCTTGAAATTTTACTTATTTAATTTCTTTATTTGTATTGAAGTGTGTGATATACATTTTGGATTTAAATCTTATAAGTTTAAACTTTTATAAAAATTGGTTGTCTTATATAGTATCAGAATCTTATTTTATCTGCGGTTTCTATGCGTGCTTATTTGTCTCTTCATGTGTTTGCGTGAAGTCTCAAGTGAAGGAGGGTGTTGAAGTACAAGATATGAGCTTAAGTTTTCAGGAAAATTAGCAGCTTACCTGTTCGCATTTTTATACATTTGTTGACTATTTCCTATTTCAAAGTAGTTTTAATTCCTTTATAAATTGGATTCATTCTTTTATTGTAAAAATATATATTTTTTAAATCTACATGTAAATACTTAAAATAATCAAAGACATTTACGTAAAAAAAAAATGGGTTATTTTTCAAGCAAAAACATATTAAATGTTAAATTTACAAATATAAGAATTATTTAATCCATTTTAACCAATTAATTTTTAATTTATTATATTTTTATTAATAACATTTTATCAAAAAATTAGGTGATACTCAAATATAAATTTCTTCTTGATAATATTTTTAACAATATATTATCTATAAAAAAAAATACTTTAAAGAAACATATATTAAATTCTAGTTTAGGAATCAAAAGAATTTTTAATCCTTTGAAGTGATTTTCATAAATTTTTTAAACATACTTTTGAGCATTAAAAAGTACTTTAATTTAATCCCACTAGAATGATTCTCAAGCAAGTTAAAACAATTTTATGTTCCATTTTAGTTATTAAATATATTTCTATTAATTTATTAAAAAACCTAAATAAATAACTGTGGACCCCGCATTTCGGCTCATGCATTTCTCACTCGATGACGAGCTCGATTTTTATTTGAAAAAATGATTTATTGTTATTTTTTAGAAAAATGACTTGGAGTCGCCACTTATTTTTGTTTTATTTTTAAAATGGTAAACAAAATAAGAAAGAAAACCCTAAGTGTGACTCATTGTTTTGGAAAAGATGGTCTGTGAGAAACCAGATCAGGTTCGAGGGTCAGGTTACTCATCGGGAAGGTACTGTAAAAACCGTAACACCCTTCTAAGTCCCTAAAGTCGGGTCTCTACTAATAAAATGAAGCAATCCTGGCAATTGATGAGGGAATCAATGAATACTCAAAGTGATCATACACATGTGAGAATCTAAACATGCATATAGAAATACCAGAAAGGGAGTGGATGCGTACCTAGGCGGCAATCCACAATGCGCTATCAAGAGAGGAGGTTAATGCACAATTAAGGAATAATTTCATGCACGTCACATAGCAGAATAAAATCAATTATGCATGACAATTAAATCAATAAATCAATCATTCAATTATGAAATCAGTTATGTGGGGCCCCCACCAAAGCCCGTTTATTTTTGCATGAATTAATTCCATAAATTCCATTATTCGGAATTACATTTTTGGGGTTAAGAATGCTTATAATCTGCTGGTTGTCCCCAATGCATGCATCTTCCCCATTAAATGCATTTGGGTGGATAAGGTCCCAACCAAAGTTGTTTTTTTTTTTTGCTTGGGAAGCCATGTGAGGGAAGATTCTCACTTTGGATAGGCTTCAAAAACGGGGGTGGCAGCTCCCTAACCGCTGTTTTTTGTGTGGTTGTGAAGAGGAAAATGTAATTCACATTCTTTTACATTGTATAGTGGTAAGGGCCCTTTGGGAGATCGTCCTTGCCCTTGTTGGGGTTCAGTGGGTGTTTCTAGAGTCAGTTAAAGAGGCGTTATTTAGTTGGAGGAGCTCTTTTGTGGGGAAAAAAAGGAAAAAGATCTGGAATTCCATCCCATTGTATATTTTTTGGATGGTATGAAAGGAAATGAATAAATTAGCTTTTAGGGGGGGTTCTTTAGCTATACAGAAACTCAAAAATTCTTTTGTATATAATTTGTGGAGTTGGGCTAGGGCGTACATTGGAGAAGAGTCATCTTCGCTCTTAGGCTTTTTGAAGTGGCTAGTGGCCACTTAAGGGTTGGTGAGGTTGCTTGTTTTTTGTGTTCTTGTGTTAGGCAGCTGTGTATACTCCCTGCATGCTTTGTGACCTTTTGCCCTTTAATATATTTGTGCTCATCTATCAAAAAAAACATCATGGACATTCATTCCATGATTTTGCTCCAAAGGATTGCCTTTTAACTTACCACAGCAGCTATTAAAGGACTGTAGCTTCACCAGTCAGCAGGTATTAGTGCTTCTTTAAGTTCTTTTGACTCACATAATCTTGGAGTTTCAATAATCCTCCTCTGTTTATTTAAAAAGGAAAAAAATATATTTCATTTTACATTACGAGATGCTCAAGAAACTCTTTTGAATTTTGGCGTAAACTAGAGCAGTTTTTTCCTTTGAAGATGCATTCAGATATTAGAGGAATTTACACAGATATTCTCTTAAATATGTGAGCTACCATTAGCTATTTCTTTCTCTCCATTTCCCCTGAACAATCCTTTACTTATCAAAGATCTACCAGTGTCTCTACCACTGAAAGAAATCTAATGTTGCACCATCAGTGATGCTAGACATCAGTTGTGACAGTGCTTCTTGATGCACCAGTTTCATTTTTTTTGCCTGCAGAAAAATGGAAGTGAAATCATAGTAACTGTCAAGCATTTTCAATTAGGAAATAATTGGGTCCGTAGCACAAATAATTATAATTAAGGCCAAATGTTGATTTAAGGCTTCCTTTCAAAAAATTTATCTGTGCCTTATTCAATTTTTGGTGCCAATTTTATCCTTTATCGTACTGTAGTTGTGATCAAGTATTGTTAGTGTAGATGTTTTGAGTCATATTATGACAAGCTTCACTGTAACCATAGTATTGGTAATGTATTAATGCATAAAGATGATCGGTTTTCCAAATTGGTTCTCTTGAAATTTTGTTTTACTTTGGAATGATATTCCTGTGTTTTGCTTTCACAAACAGCATAATCATTCTTAAAAAAAGATTTGATTGGGTTTATGGCAAGAAAATATGTCTTTTAGTATCGTAATGATTCAGTTTTGCTTGGTCAATATGCATGCTGCAATGGGACTAAAACAGGGGCATGAACTATGTGGATGCTACAGGCATTGGATGGACTTCTCACTTCTCCTCCCTGTCCTGCATGGTACTCAGGTATGCTCTTTGGCGTGGTAGAAGAGCTCCCTTCTTGTTAGTGGGTTCATTAACTAACTTGTATAACTCTAAGAAATAAACTTATCTCATCTTTCTGAAATTATCTGCAGGTGGAAGCTGGATGAACTTTTTTTTGGGTTGTTGTCAGTCGCATCTGTGACATGTAATGACTAAAATGCCTCTCTTCTTTTTTATTCTTACATTGGGAGCATAGTGATATTTTGAGTGTATAAGGGTGATCAAGTAATCAAACAAGTAAGCTCAAGCTTTGAGGGTGCGGAAGGCAACCGCACCTCATTTGGGCTTTTTCCGTTTGGGTTTTCTTCATGAATTATTTGCATGTCCAGTATATGTATATGAAAGATGTTTATCAGTATCTGCTCTGTTCACATGGCATCTTCTTTTGTGATCATTTTTTAAAAGTAGTTCTTAAAAATAAAATAAAATAAACAATAATTTTCAACCAACAAGCTGTTTTAAAAAATCAAAAGAAAAATATGGAGAAAAAAAAAATCATAAAAGGCAAATAATGTTATATGCAATTCTTTCCTTATTTTATTCTAGCATCATCGTCTAATATCCAAAATCTTTAAATATTATCTATCCAAATTATACATGTGTTTTTAGGGGTGCAACTTGGATGAGTTGATCCAACCTAACCCGAACCCAACCTAATATTTGGGCGAGTTTGGACAATCATTTTTAATACTTGAGTTGAGCTTAAATTATGTGTTTTTTTTTCAACTTGAGCCTAATTTGGGCTGAGTTCGAGCTAAGATTCGAACAACCTAAGTTTAATTCAAACATGATTTAATGTTTTTATAATATTTATAATAATATACATTTTCTTTTTCTATTTTAAGAAAAAATATCAAATTCTATTATGTCGTTTTTAAAAAAAAATTAGAAAAAAATATAAATTTATGTTTATTTACTATCTTGAAATTTTGTCTTATTTTCTATTTAAATTTTCATATAACTATATTTAAAAAGTTTTTAAAAGCATTATAGATGGATTTTAAAAGATGTAACCCTAACAACATGAACTCAACTTTACCAAACCGAGTTTTATTTAAACAACCTAAACTGAACTTAAGTTTAGAAAAATAATATAGTTGAGTTGGACTTGGGTTGAATATCTTCGGTTAAAGTTTGAGTTAGATTAAACTTCTATTGATTGTTTTTTAATTCGGATTGGGTTTAGGTTAGTCATCAATTTGTTCAATCCGCCCAAGTTGCATCCCTATGTGTTTTTATTTTTAAATTTTTATTAATTTTTATAAAATTTTCATTTAGTAAATAGATGCTAAATCAAGTAACATTTCATAAATAGATTACTAATTTATAAAAATAATTTAAAACTAAAAAACTGATTCAATTAATATTAAAAAGTTATAAAACTCAAAATCAATCCAATTAATATTTTGAGAAAGTGATAAATCAAATTGTTCATTTTTCTAATATTATTAAATGTAAAAATCAATCTTCACCTATTAAATTTAATGTTGAGATTGATTTTCAAATATCGTAGCATTGAAAATTTGAAAATACAATACCATAGACTTTATTATAACACCCTAAAAAAGACATCATATTATATGAATTTGAGTTTGAGAAGTTAGAAGAAAACAGAATTTGTCACGCGTCACAAGTTAAATTTATATTTTTCTTCTTCTATCTCTTTCTTGCTTATTTGAACATCTAGTTATCAGTTGTCAACAATGTTTATTTAAAGGTCATTTGCGGTAGGTGTATTGAAAAATATTTGCTTATTTTATGAGATGATTCTTCCATATTCAAACCCGTATTAGCTGTAACCCAATTTTGAAAATGAGCCTCAATCAAAGCACCCATGTTCTGATGCTCTTCAGGTTCGAAAATCAGTTATTGATAGATGTGTCCTGATCAAAGCACACACCTTCTGATGCTCTCTGCACCGTTTGATGGGTTTTTAGAGCATCAACTTCAATGCATCCTAAAGAATAAAGAAAAATATCAATTCCTTTCATTTTAATTCTTAATACCATCATGGCCATGTGTTGACTCATCCTTCTGTCCGTGTAACCAATCACCCAGTCAAGCCCATGCCCATGTTATTGGCTTATGGAGTCCGGATTAAGATTGTTGTGGTTCATTCGGGGTATTGAGGATTAAGCTCATATCAATTCGTGGGGTCGATGGGTAATGATGGATAACTTTCCCTTATTATATATTTAACATTTTTATATTTAAGAATTTATTTTTATAAAGAGTATGGCTGCAATTAAAAGGTTTCTTTTTTTTTAGAGTTTCACAACGGTAACTCTTCTCATTTTGATTAATAGATTATTAAGTGTTGATGTACTTTATAGATTCTGGGATCACATTAATCGTTGAACCACGTTAAAAATTTTATTTTATTTTTATTTTTTATATGTGTGTGTACGTGTTTTGGTTAACACATGTGACACACTGTCCCACAAAAACATTGAATAGGTGCCCTAAAAGAGTTCATGGAAGACCCCTACAAGCTTAGAGGGTTGGAGTCATGGGAAACCTAACATTACAATTTAAGATTGTTTAGTTATATAATCTATACTTATATATTTGGTGCATTATAAAATAAAATAAAATAAAAATTGATAATAAGGTAAAAAATTAATTTTTATTGATTATAATTAGGTGACAAAAGACTATAATGTATATAAGTCGTAAATTAATAAATTAAGAAAGTTACTATTAGTCATGATGTGATATTTGAAAAGCAAACAATAAAGAATTGATTTTTTTTTTTAATGAAAAAGGATCATCAAGTGTTTGTTTTTATGTTGAAAAACAAAGTGAAGATACACATGCAACCTACTTACTCATCCATTGTGACTTTATGCCTTACAGAGTCATCAAGGTGTCCACAACGTCCATATGTCTTACTTGCATGTTTATAAGATTATATGGTTAATGATAGCAATGACATAATAGGTGAAGAGTTTTGGAATTTTGTTTTATTTATATATTGTGATCCATTCACATACAAGGAAGTTGCTCAGGTTGATTGTTAGCTTAAACTATGGATGAAGAAATTCAAGTACATAAAAGCATTTTTATTTTCAAAAGAAGTGTGCAAGTGACATTCTTAAAAAAATTCAAAATAAAAAATCATGCAATCATATTGTAACTCCAAAAAGATTAGAATTAGAAAAAATAAATCAAGTGGTTGATCCTACAAAATTTAGAAGAATGATCGGGAGTTTGTAGTATTGAACTTATATAAAACTAGATATTGTATCTGGAGTTAGAATTGTAAATAGATTTATTGAGTCTTCACATTTCTTACACTTGCAAGCGACTAAGTGTGTCTTCTATAAACATATTAGAAGTACGCTAAGTGATGGTGTTTTTTTATGCATATGTTAATAAGATTGCGTTTATTAGATACACAAACAATGATTGGATAAGTAATATAGAGAAGTGAAAAAGTACCTCATATTATGCATTTAATCTTGGTTCCTTTTTTGCCATCAAAGAAATAAATAATAGGTAGTTGCTTTGTCAACAATAAAAGTCGAGTATATTGCAGTTATTAGTAGAGTCACTCAAATAGTATGGTTTTGTCGAATGCCTTCTAACTTAAAGCATTTTATGATAATAAATCATTAATTGCATTAACCAAAAATCAAGTTTTTCAAATACATTAACACCAAGTTTTACTACATTGGTCACTCGGTGAAAAAAATAATGAAATCATACTAGAATTTTGTTCTTGTGAAATCAAGTTGCACACATGCATTTTACAAAGTCAATTTGGAAACATTATTCAAATTGAAGAAATTGATGAATATGATAAATTTTGAGTTACTTGGTTTAATCAAGGTAACATAGGAATCTTAATTAAACCAATACTATAATTTCTTACTATATTAATTTTTTTACTTTTATCTCTAGCCTTTATTTTTCTTTTCTTTTTTATAAGTTCTATCTATCACCTCGGATTATTTGAACGGCTAGTTATCCGTAGTCAACGAGGTTACTGTAAAGGCCATTGCGAGTGGATGTATTGGAAAAGGTTTGCTTATTTTATGACATGAATCTTACCCATTCAAACCAGTCTTAGCTGCAATCCAATTTTTAAAAAATGAGTCTCAATCAAAGCACCCATGTGCTGATGCTCCTCAGGTTTTAAAATCACTTAATGGTAAATGTTTCTTGATCAAATCGCCCACTTTCTGATGCTCTCTGCACCGGTTGACGGGTTCAAGAGCATCAAATTCAATGCACTAAGAGCAGAAGAATACCAGTGGGCATGCCCATGTGACATAAGCACAAGTTTTCCAAGTGGGAAGGTCTTCACGCTGCAGACCCATCTCTCTTGGCTGTTGCTCATTGCGATTTCCTAAGCTCCTGATTCCATTTTCTCTGTTTCTCATCTTCTCCAACGAAAAAAAATGTTTGTGGGTGAGGTATTTCTGTCTTCCCTCTTTGAGGTGGTGCTGGACAAGCTGGTGGCTACCCCGCTGTTGGAGTATGCGCGCCTGCAGAAAGTTGAGTCGACACTGGAAGACTGGAGGAAGACTTTGTTGCATCTCCAAGCAGTGATGAATGATGCAGAGCAGAAGCAGGTCAATGATACAGCAGTGAGGATGTGGCTGGATGATCTCAAAGCTTTGGCTTACGACATTGAAGACGTTCTGGATGAGTTTGATACCGAAGCTAGTAGGCGAAGTTTGGTAGAAGGATCAGCTCAAACCAGCGCCAGTAAGGTACGGAAGCTCATCCCAACTTTTCGTTTTAGTGGTGTGAGATTGAATGACAAGATTGGTAAAAAGATGAAGAGAATCACTCAGGAGTTAGATGCTGTCGTAAAAAGAAAATCTGATCTTCATCTAACAGAGGGAGTTGGGGGAGTTTCAACTGAGTTGACTACTTGTTTGGTAGATGAGCTTGAGGTTTATGGTAGGGATGCTGATAAGGAGAAGATCATGGAGTTGTTGCTATCAGATGAAGTACATGATGCTGGTCGTAAAGTTAGGGTCATTCCGATTGTTGGTATGGGCGGGGTTGGTAAAACAACCCTAGCTCAAATAATCTATAACGACAAGAGGGTGGATGACAATTTCGATATCAGAGTCTGGGTGTGCGTATCTGATCAATTTGATTTGGTTGGAATAACAAGAGCAATTTTAGAATCGGTCTCTGGACATTCATCTGATTCTAAAAACTTGCCATTGCTACAAGATAGGTTACAGAAAGAACTGAATGGAAAAAGGTTTTTCCTAGTTTTGGATGATATGTGGAACCAGGAACCTATCCGCTGGAGTAGCTTAGAAAAGGCCCTCAGAGCTGGAGCACAAGGCAGTGTGGTAATGGTAACAACTCGCCATGAAGATGTTGCATCAATTATGCGCACGACTCCTTCTCATCATCTTAGTGAACTGTCCGATGAACATTGTTGGTCAGTCTTTGCAGATCTTGCCTTTGAAAACATAACTCCAGATGCCCGCCAAAACTTGGAACCTATTGGTAGGCAAATATTCAAGAAATGCAAAGGATTGCCTCTGGCAGCAAAGACACTCGGAGGTCTACTGCGCTCTAAACACGACGAGAATGCTTGGAAGAATATGTTGAACAGCGAAATATGGGATTTACCAGCGGAACAAAGTAGCATTCTTCCAGTTCTACACTTGAGCTACCATTATCTCCCCTCAACACTGAAACAATGTTTTGCATATTGCTCCATTTTTCCTAAGGATCATGAATTTCTAAAGGAGGGGTTAATTTTGTTATGGGTGGCACAAGGATTGGTGGGTGGCTTGAAAGCGGGGGAGACAATGGAAGAGGTGGGTGAAGCTTGTTTTCACAATCTATTATCAAGGTCCTTCTTTCAACAATCTGCTCGTAATAAGTCATTGTTTGTAATGCATGACTTGATTCATGATTTAGCACAATTTATATCTGAAAAAGATTGTTTCAGATTGGAAGTTGGAAAACAAAACCATATTTCAAAGAGGGCTCGACATTTATCATACATCCGTGAGGAATTTGATGTGTCCAAGAAATTTGATCCCCTTTATGAAACTAATAACTTGCGGACCTTCTTGCCACTAGACATGCCTCTTGATGTTTCGACCTGCTACTTGGCTGAAAAAGTCCTACATAATCTATTGCCAACATTACGATGTTTGCGGGTTCTATCATTGTCTCATTATAATATCAGTCATTTGCCCGATTCATTTGGAAATTTAAAGCATTTGCGCTATTTGAACCTTTCTTATACTGGCATAAAAAAATTACCTAAATCAATTGGTAAACTTTTGAATTTGCAATCACTGATATTGTCAAATTGTGGTTCACTTATTGAGTTGCCACCAGAAATTGGAGAACTCGTCAACCTGCGTCATTTTCTTATTTCTAGAACTAGCATAGAAGGGCTGCCAACTGGAATCAATAGACTAAAAGATCTTCGAAGATTGAGTACTTTTGTTGTTGTGAAGCATGGTGGGGCAAGAATTAGTGAGTTGCGAGATCTTTCATGGCTTGGTGGAGCACTCTCTATTTTAAACTTGCAGAATATTGTGAATGCTACCGATGCTTTAGAGGCAAATTTGAAGGACAAGAAAGATATTGAAAAGCTGGTGTTTTCCTGGGATCCTAGCGCCATTGTTGGGGATTCAGACAATCAAACAAGAGTGCTAGAATGGCTTCAGCCTCATAACAAGTTGAAAGGGCTCACCATTGGATACTACTGTGGTGAGAAATTTCCAAACTGGTTAGGGGATTCTTCATTCATGAACTTAGTTTCCTTAGAAATTAAAAACTGTAAAAGTTGCTCGTCCTTGCCATCCCTTGGGCAGTTGAAGTCTCTCAAGTGCCTCCGTATTGTGAAGATGGATGGAGTGCGAAAAGTTGGTATGGAGTTCTGCAGGAATGGTTCTGGTTCTTCATTTAAGCCATTTGGTTCTCTTGTGACTCTAGTATTTCAAGAGATGTTGGAGTGGGAGGAATGGGATTGTTCTGGAGTTGAGTTCCCTTGTCTCAAGGAGCTTGATATCATAGAATGTCCAAAGCTGAAAGGGGATATACCTAAGCACCTTCCTCATTTAAGAAAACTTGAGATTACTAAATGTGGGCAGCTTCCATCAATTGATCAACTGTGGTTAAACAAATTCGACTTTGTGATGCCTTGTAAAGTACCAATGGAATTGCAACACCTCCATTCTCTTGTAGAATTATGCCTTGTTGATTGTCCATACTTAATTGAATTGCCACCTGTTCTACACAAGCTGATCTCTCTAAAACTCTTGGTTATCAAGAAATGTCCAAGTCTTTCATCAGTTTTGGGGATGGGGCTGCCATCCATGCTTGAAATCCTTAAAATAAAAAAATGTGAGAGGCTGGAGTCCCTACCGGAGGGAATGATGCAAAACAATAACCGTCTTCGAGGTTTGATTATGAAAGGTTGTAGTTCTCTGAGGTCCTTCCCAAGAGTCTCTTCATTGGAATATCTTCAAATCAGAAATTGTGGGAAAGTAGAGTTATCCCTGCCTCAGGAGATCATGATGCACAACAGCTATCCTTCCCTTACATCACTTGATATAAAAAATAGTTGTGATTCTCTCACGCACTTTCCGTTGGGCTCCTTCACAAAGCTTGAGGATATTCTGTTCAGAAAGTACGCAAATCTGGAGGCCTTTTACATTCCAGATGGACTTCACCATGTGGATCTCACATCTCTCCAGAACATTAGCATCTGGGATTGCCCTAATCTGGTGTCTTTTCCACAAGGAGGATTGCCAGCTCCTAACCTCAGAGTGCTTTGGATTGGCAATTGCAAGAAGCTTAAATCACTGCCCCAACAAATGCACACCCTTATCACATCCCTTCAAGATTTGAGAATAGTTTATTGTCCAGAAATTGATTCGTTTCCACAAGGGGGTTTGCCAACTAGTTTATCTCTACTTTGCATCTTAGGTTGCTACAAACTCATGCAGCGCTGGATGGAATGGGGCTTACAAACACTTCCCTCTCTTAGAAAATTGGAAATTGAAGATAGCGATGAAGGAAAGTTGGAGTCATTTCCGGAGAAGTGGCTGCTGCCCTCCACTCTTTCCTTTGTTGGAATTTATGGTTTTCCAAATCTGAAATCCCTTGATAATATGGGGCTTCACGACCTCAACTCTCTTGAAACCCTGGAGATTCAAGGCTGTACAATGCTCAAGTCCTTTCCAAAACAGGGGCTGCCCTCCTCCCTCTCATGTCTTAAAATTATTAACTGCCCTCTGCTAAAGAAGCGGTGCCAAAGGGATAAAGGGAAAGAATGGCCCAAGATTTTTCACATCCCCAGCATTGTGTTGGAAGAAGATGAGTCATCTAAGGAAGTAATCTTGTCATGAGGCCCTTGCATCCATGCTCTTGCTTTTCTTTGCAATTGTTGATTGGGATTCAGGTACATCTTGCCTTCACCATTTACCAATTCCATGCCAGTCTCCAAGTTCTATAACTGCTTCAGATTGAACTGCCTTATGGTGTTAAAATATGCTCTTTTTTTCTTTTCTTTTTTTTAAAATAATTCTTTGCAATGAAGATTGACTTTTTAAGACATCAATTCTACTAATCAAGTGGAGGTAAGGTAGATATTCCTAGTAGATATTTTAGGTTGTAATATAATACAAAATATAACTTTGCATTTTCCTTTTTCTTGTAAAAGAAATTTTGTTATCAGTTAGTTTCTGAAAACAAACAAAAAAAAAAAAAAGAGAAAAAAAGGAAAAAATGGTTATAGATGTGATTTTCAAAATTTTAATTTTAAAAGCAAAAGTGCAACCAAATACATCCTTAATTTTTTTTTTCTTTTAAATTTGGTATTATTTCTATTGAATGAGAAACATTGTATTTGACTTCATGAATTTCAGAATGTCTTTTGGGGTTAGTTTTCAATTAACAATTGTGGTATGGTAGGAATATATGCTATTTCTCACCATTTTTCTTTCCTCTTCATTGGCACATCTAATTTTCATCAATGCTATTGAAGTGAATGTTGTTGCATATTTGGAGTCTCGTTTGATAGTGTTTCTAGTATAAAAAGCGTTTGTGAAGAAAAAATAGAAGTTTGACAAAATTTTGAGAGCACTTGTAGTGCTTCCTAGAGAAGCATTTGATAAGCAAGTCCTACAAAAACACTTCTGGATAGAACACTTCTACTAAAAGTACTTCAAGTAGAAGCACTGTTAAACACACTATTAATAATATATGTATAGATAAAATTACTTCAATTTGAGGAAAAGAAAATATAGAAGAAAAAATATGAAAAAGAAAACAACAAGAAAAATTTATAAAAATTTTCTATTCTTTAAAAGGGTCCATCGAAAAGATGATGGGAAGAAAACTAAATTGTTAAATAATCGCTTATCTCAAACTTTTTTAACATTTCTAGGAAAAATAGAGAGGAAATTTTTTAGCTTTTTCCCTTGTCTTTTCCTTAATATATATATATATTACATTTTTCTATGATATTCAAACATAAGAAAATTATTTTCGTTATCATTTTTCTTTTTTTCTTTAGCATTGTCCAAGAATCAAAGTGTAACAATTTTCTTTATCATTCTATATATTGGAAGTATCCTTTGCTGAAAAAGTTGTGCCAAAGGAATAAAGGGCAACGACCCAAGATTTCTCACATCCCGAGCATTTTGTTTGAAGAAGAGTAGATTTATCTAGATGAGTCATCTTATGACGAGGTCATCTTATCATGAGGCCCTTGCATCCAACCTCTTAGCTTTTCTCTGCACTCATGGTTGCCTAATTATTCATTCAGGTACTTTCTCCTTTCATTTTTGCTGCAATAAGTATACAACAATTTTGTGTTTCATTCTCATTTATCAATTCCATGTCATTGTAACAAGGCTATATTTTAGGATTTTTTTTTTCCAAGTATATAATATTAGCATTTTTCTACACTATGTGGTCCTTCATAGTTATATTTGTGTAACTACCAAACATTTCAATTAAGAAATAATGAAGCAGTAACACAAACAGTAGCAAGAAAGTGTTATGTTCATTTAAGGTTTCATCTCCTAAAAATTTGTTAGTTTTGTTCAATGTGGCTCCAGCCCATCCCTTGTCTGGTATTGTAGTTGCGGACAACCACTGTTATTTTGTAATATCCTCTGATATACCTCTGTGTATACTAATCCATACTCATGCACAAAGATAACCATTTTCCAATTTGATTCCCTATATATGTATATATATATATATATATATAATACACCTATTTTTACTTGTGAAATTTGGACATACTCTCCTCTTAGAAAGATATTTAATTTGGTACATTAGTCCTCTTCCTTGACTTCAGTTCTACTTTGAGGAAATTTTGTATATTAGAATATCAATCTTGTTGATGCATCTCATTAGTTGGGTACTTGGGATGATTAAGTTTTGTAGCTAGGCATCAAGTTTCCTGAATATGGCTTTGAATCAAAATTTAGTAATGCTAGGATTTTGCCCCATTTATAGTTTATATGCTCATTTTGAGGCCAACTTAGATAATGCATGGATATTCCTATATAACTGTGGAGGTAATGTATCCCAAAATTATAATTGTTTACTTCATTTGCATTTGCATGTCTTTGTGGAATCACAAAGGCATGGAATTTAGTGACTTATATTTTGTTTCTATTTTTATTTTTATTTTTTGGAGTTGCCAATGGGTTTTGAACATGTAACTGCAGTTGTGGATATGCTTCTTTCTAGGTTATTTTGGAGTTGATGTGGAATCACAAAGACATGGAACTATATGGATGCTACAGGCATTGGATAGACTTCTCACTTCTTCTCTATCTTGCATGGCACTCAGGCATGCTCTTTTGCACAGGAAGAGCTTAGGCATGGTGGAAGAACTCTCTCTTGTTAGTGGGTTCATTAACTGTCTAATAATGGTAAGAAATAAACATGTTCCATGCATCATATCTCATATCTTTCTGAAATTATCTGCAGGTGGAAGTTGGATGAACATTTTTTTTTCTGTCAACTTGAGAACATTCTGCAGACAGATTTCTGCTACCTTCCTAAGTTCTGTTGTTGCTATAAAACCGTGTAAGTAGCTTCTACTTTTGGTAACTTCACATGAGACTAAGTTTAATGAATGTATTGAAAAATATTTTGGGTTACAACCCTATCACTGCATTAATAACATCTCAATCAAATCAAATCTAAAGGGCCAAGAACCACACTTACTAGATAGTTTGTGAATCACATGTTGATGTTTGTCTTAATAGCTTAATTTTTTCATATATTAAAAACCTGTCTACTATATTTCTCAAAAATGTCTTGACAGAGTTAGAAGTTATATTTAGAAATAGGAGCATAGGAGAAGCAAGAGGAATATAGAAAGAACCAAAGTCAAGATTATGGTCATGTAGGAGGAGGAGCAGCCCTTGTTGGCTCCAAATAAAACAATAATGATAATACTGAAAATACAAAGTTTTATCGGAATTATAAAATAATATGATTTTCTACTTTAATTGATCTATGTTGCTGGAGTTTTATGCCCTACTTTGTGCTGCAGGGGACCAAAACATTCTTCCTGTCACTTGAAGAAGCCCAAACAGAGTTACCCTGATAAGGTAGGGAAATTGCAGTTTTGAATGGGTTGCCAACTCTTTTATGCAACATAAAATCCTCTCCTTTCTGACTCTGCTATACCTTTTTAAGTTGTTAATATGCCTTTTGTGTGGATGCATATTTACAGGACGTGGATGAGTGGAAATCTTGGTCCTCAAAAGTGTTGCAGATCACAAACACTTAGAACTAATCAAGTGTGAAGGAAAGCAGAAGAAGCTATATTCCTATGTGTGAAGAGGTTAGCATGGCAGGACACCAGTTCATATGTCAACTGAAGTGGCTAATGTCATTGCCAGTATGGCATGCTACCTCATGTGTCTTCCCTCTGCAGTTGTTGGAAGTTGATGCAGATTTCTCATCTTATGAACAAGCTTTCTCTTCTGTTAACACCGCAACTATTTGCATGTCCGGTTCGTTAGTTTCTCTCCTGCTGAAACTCATGCGATCTGTGAGTCTCTCACATCCTTTCCATTTGGCTTTTTCACAAATCTGAGGGATCTTTCCATCATGATTTGTTCAAATCTAGAGTCCCTTTCCATTCCAAGTGGACCTCACCACGTGGATCTCACATCCCTGAAGAACAGCTCCATCTTTCATTTCCCTAATCTGGGTGTCTTTCCCACAAGGAGGACTGTCAACTCCCAACCTCGAAAGGCTTTGGATCATTAAATGCCAGAAGCTTAAGTCACTGTCCCCACAGATGTGCAGCCTCCTTAAATCCCTTGAAGATTTGTCAAATGTTATGTCCAGAAATTGATTCATTTCCAGAAGGGGGTTTTGCCAACTAGCCTATCTCAACTTCAAATCTCAGGTTGCAGCAAACTTATGGAGGGTCGGATGAGGTGGGACTTGCAGACACTTCCTTTTCTTAGACAAATAGAAATAGGAGTAGATAAAGAAGAAAAGCTGGAGTCCTTTCCAGAGAAGTGGCTGCTCCCTCCCACTCTTACCACTTTTACCATCTGGGGAGGTGAAAATCTGAAATCCCTGGATAATAAAGGGCTTCAACACCTCACTTCTCTTGAAACTCTGGAGCTTAGGTTCTGCTATAAGCTTAAGCACTTCCCAAAACAGGGACTGCCCTCCTCCTTCTCTTGTCTTAAAATTAGTGAATGTCCTCTGCTAAAGAAGCGGTGCCAAAGGGAACGGCCCAAGATTTCTCACATCTCACGTATAGTGTTTGAAGAATTTGATGAGTAAGGTGGTTTCAGGCCATTGGATGTCATCTTATGATAACCTTGCATTGAAGCTCTTGCTTTTATCTGCACTCACTGCTGGCCACTTATTCATTCAGGTACTTTTCTGCTTATATTTTTTATGCAATCAATACACACCAATTTTGTGTTTATCAATGCTCTAGAATTGAATTTTAATCCGACCATAGAAAATAATTGTCTACAATTAAAATTAAGATTGATTTTTAAAATTGACACCTTGAAAATTTTCATGAAGATATTTTATGTTTGGCTCTAATACATGACAATTGCTAACTGCTTGAGGATCAAATTCTATGCTATTTAGGTTTCATTTTAATGCACTTCTATATACTATTTCTAAAAGTAAAAAAAAAAAAAAAAAATCAACTGTATTTTTAATTTTTTATACAGCAATTTCAACAGGTAAAGTGATTATACAAAAAGAATGAAAAAAAACTCTTTGGGTGATTTTTTTTTTTTTTTTTTATGGTTTTTGTGATTTGTAATTATTTTTCCATTTTCACAGATTTGGAAAAAGGGTTTGAGACATGTGGGTGTTAATTTCACATTCTAATTAGAAATTGAAACATTTTTTACATTTTATTTTTTAAAAAATTTTGTCATCAAAATTTTAAAATTAAAAAACAAAAGTAAAAACAAGCTACCAGACATGATTTTCAAAATTGTTTTCAATTTTTTTTTTTTTTTTAAAAAACAAAAATTGAATGGTGGAATCAAACATACTTTAAATATGTTATTTGTTATTAAGAAACATGATATGCATATTGAACGTAAATTCTGTAAGTTTAAGCTTTTAGGAAAATCGGTAGTTCAACGTTTTTCATGACTTTTATTTTCCTATTTAATTGAGAACCACGGTATTTGACATTATAAATTTATGACTAAATCTTTTTATGTTAATTTTCAAAGAGGGACTGTGGTTGTATTAGAGCATATGTATTTATTTGGATGGGCTTAAGAAGAAGTGCTTAGGAATGGTTCTGCATATTGGATTTCCTCACCAGTCTTATTGAAGAGGTTCTTGAACCTTCTGAATTAATATATTGCTGTTTGTTTTGTGGAAGGTGCAGTGAAACAGAGGGAACAAATGGAAAATTCTGTTTGGAAAAGTTTATGTACTCAATTCATCCATCACAAATATTACAATTCTGACTCTTTGGTATATTCAGATGTAATGGAGGGTTCAACAAAATGTGTTCATAGCTGCAGGGGTCCTGTTTTCGGATAAGTACTACCGGTGTCTTTTACCACTGAAAGAAATCTGATGTTGCACCAACAGTGATGCTAGATATCAGTTGGGACTGTGTTTCTTGGCAAGAAAATATGTCTTTTAGTATCATAATGATTTGGTTTTGCTTGGTCAATATGCATGCTGCAATGGGGCTACAACAGAGGCATGAACCATGTGGATGCTACAGGCATTGGATGGACTTCTCACTTCTCCTCCCTCTGTCCTGCATGGCACTCAAGTATGCTCTTTGGCATGGTAGAAGAGCTCTCTTCTTGTTAGTGGGTTCATTTACGGACTTGTATAACTGTAAGAAATAAACATATCCCATATCTTTCTGAAATTACGGTGGAAGCTGGATGAACATTTTTTTTGGGTTATTGTCACTGCATCTGTGATGTGTAATGACAGAAGTGCCCCTCTTCTTTTTCATTCTTACATTGGGAGCAAGAGTGATATTTTGATTGTTCAAGGGTTATCAAGTAATCAAACAAGTAAGCTCAAGCTTTGAGAGTGCAGAAGCCAACTGCGTCTCATTTGGGCTTTTGCTGTTTGGGTTTTCTTCATGAATTATTTGCATGTCCACTATCTGAAGGATGCTTATCAATATCTGCTCTGTTCATATGGCATCTTCTTCTGTGGTTGTTTTCTAAAAGCAGCTTTCGAAAATAAAATAAAATAGAGAATGATTTTCGGTCAACCAGCTACTTTTAAAAACAAAAGAAAATATATATATAAAAAAAAGATTTTAAGAAAAATCATAAAATGCAATACTTTTCTTTTCTTTCTTTGTTATTTTTGCATCACCACCCAATATTGAAAAATCTTTAAATATTATCTATCTAAGTTATACACATGTTTTAACTTCCCGTTAATTCCTTCATTAAGTACATAAATTCTAAATAAGTAACTATGCATACATAAAATTTAGTAATTTATAAAAATAGTTTGAAAATTTAAAACTAAATCAATCTAATAAAATTTGGAAAGTGATAAATCAAAACTCATCAAAAATGATTTTACTAATTTCTTCTTTATATATATATATATATATATATATATATTTCTAATAATGTTATATTTGAAAATTAATCTTCACTCGCCAAAAGTTAATGTTGAGATTGGTTTTCAAATATCATATCGTTGAAATTTTGAATATACGATACTTTAGAATTTCTTATAACACTTTTTTTCCTCTCTTTTTTATTTTTATTTTTACAAGTTTTATCATTCCCTAATCTTGCAAGTTATTTATCATTAGAGGTGGTAAAGTTTGATATGATTAGTTAATACGACTCCAATCTAACATGTTTTTCGGAAGTTTTGGTTGAGTATAATTGGATTTGAGTCAAATTCATATCAACATGCATGTATAACCAGTTTAATAAATAAGAGTTCTCTCCTTTTTTTCTTTTACATTTTTATAAGTTCTATCATTTCTTGATCTTGCAAGTTATTTGAATTACAAATTATCAATAAGGATAATAAAGTTTAGTACAATTCACCAATACACTTTTTGCGGGTTTGACTTGAATATAATCAAGTTTAAGTTAAATTCGTGTTGACTTGTATAATCCATTTAAATAGATAATTCTCTCTCTTTTACTTTTTTATAAGTTCTATCATTTATTGATCTTGAAAATTATTTGAATGGCTAGTTATTATCAAGGGTGACAAAGTTTGATAAAACTTGCCAACATAATTCAAACCTAACATGTTTTTTTGTGAGTTTGAGTTGTGTAGAATCAGGTTTGGGCAAATTCGTGTTGACCAATAAAGAAATAGTTTTTTGGTCAACAAAACATAAATTTAATCTGAATTAACCCATTTAATAATCTTGTTAATTAATTTAATTATAACTTTAAATTATTTAACTCATTTTAAAATAAATAAGTCTATCTAAAAATATTTAATTGAGACATTAATTTTATAAACTTATATAAGATGTAACATAACTTAATTATTAAATAGAAAGGTAACTTAATTATTAAATAGTAAGATCTAATTATTAAATATGTTATATGTGTTGTAAAACAAGGACAAATACAATGCAAATCAAAGTAGTAGAGATGAAATATATCTTACTTCGATATATAATAGGGAAGAAGAAATTAGAGAAGAGGGTTGAGAAAGTTGAGAGAATGAAAAATAGAAAGAATGAGAGAAAGTAATAAATTTCTTTCTTGCTTAAGGATACATATTACAGGGATGGGAAACCCTTTTATAGGCTTTCCAAATGGCTTCCATTAATATTCTCATTAATGAATATTAATGGAACTCATAAATAACATTAATGGCTTCCATTAATGAGTATTAATGGAAGTCATAAATAACACTTAATTAACATTTATTATAATTAATGTGGTGACATTCATTACTTCAGTTATAACACTCCCCCTTGAATGTCCACAACATTGAAGAATATGCCTCATTAAAACCTTACTAGTAAAAAACTCTATGGGAAAAACCTAGCGAAGGAAAAAGAGTGCAATATTCTTATAATTCTTTAAGTCGCTCTTGATATGTTCGGACTATCTCGTTAAAAACCTTGTCAATAAAACCCAATCGGACAAAACTTGGACGAAGGAAAAAATGAGTACAGTACACTAACACCATTTTACAAGCATACTCCCCCTCATGTCGATATCCTTGAGTTGACGCATTCCAATCCTATGTATTAACTTCTTGAATATTGAGGTTGACAACGATTTTGTGAATAAATCTGCTAGATTATCACTCAAGCGTATTTGTTGCACATCAATTTCACCATTTGTCTGGAGTTCATGTGTATAAAAGAATTTTGGTGAAATGTGTTTAGTTATATCTCTTTAATATAACCCCTTGTTATTTGTGCAATGCATGTAACATTATCTTCAAATAATATTGCCGGGTCACCTTTGATAGAGGAGAGTCCACATGATTCCCGAATATGCTGGATCATAGATCTTAGTCATATACATTCATGACTTGCTTCATAAATTGCCAATATTTCTGAATGATTTGATGATGTGGCCACCATTATTTGTTTGACAGATCTCCATGAAATAGCAATACCATTGCAATTAAACACATGCCTTGTTTGTGACCTACCTTTATGTGGATCTGAAAGATATCCTGCATTTGCATATCCAAACAATTGTTGCTTTGATTCTCTTGAGTAAAATAAACCCATATCAGTAGTTCCGCGAAGATAACACAATATATGTTTGATACTATTCCAATGACTTTGAGTTGGAGCGGAACTGTATCTTGCTAATAAATTGACAAAAAAAGCAATGTTTGGACGTGTACAATTGGCAAGATACATAAGTGCACTAATAGCACTAAGATATCGTACTTCAGGACCAAGTAACTCTTCATCTTTTTCACAAGGACGAAATGGGTCATTTTTCACATCAAGTTATTGAACAACCATTGGAGAACTTAAAGGATGCGCTTTATCCATATAAAAACGCTTCAAAACTTTCTTAATGTATGTTGATTGATGTACTAAAACTCCATTTGGAAAATGCTTGATCTGCAGATCGAGACAAAATTTTGTTTTTCCAAGATCTTTCATCTCAAATTCCTTTTTCATGTAATTTGTTGTTCTTGTGAGCTCTTCAGGAGTTCCAACAAGATTTAAGTCATCAACATACACTACAATAATTGCAAATCCGATTTTTGATTTCTTAATGAAAATGCATGGGCATATAGGGTTATTCACATACTCTTCTTTTAGCAAGTATTCGCTAAGGCGATTATACCACATGCGTCCAGATTGCTTTAATCCATACAAGGATTGTTGTAACTTGATTGAGTACATGCTACGAGGCATTGTACTATTTGCTTCAAGCAATTTAAATCCTTCAAGGATTTTCATGTATATATCATTATCCATGGATCCGTATAAATATGATGTAATAACATCCATGAGACGCATATCCAGTCCTTCTAAGACTGCTAAACTAATTAATAAACGATATGTGATTGCGTCCATGACGGGAGAATATGTTTCCTCACAGTCAATACCAGGTCTCTGCGAGAAACCTTGTGCTACTAATTGCGCTTTATATCTTATGATCTCATTATTCTCATTATGCTTTCGTACAAATACCCATTTGTACCTAACAGACTTTACATCTTCAGGTGTTTGGACTATAGGTCCAAAAACTTCTCTTTTTGTTAATGAGTTTAACTTTGCTTGTATAGCTTCTTTCCATTTTGGCCAATCATTTCTATGTCGACATTCTTCCACATTTCGTGGTTCGGGATCTTCATCATTTCTTATGATATCAAAGGCCACTTGGAAAGCAAAAATATTGTTAATAACAATATTATTTCGATCCCATTTTTCTCCCGTGTGTACATAACTTACTGATATCTCACAATTTTCAGGTACTTGTGCCTCTTCAGTGACTTCTTGTTCAATATGTGCCTCTTCAGGGGCTTTTTGCATTATTTGTACCTCTTCTAGGGTTATAGATTTATCAATTTTAAACTGATCAGTCATTTTGATGGCCTCTTCTAGAGTGCTAAGTTTTTCTTGGGTTCTCCTCTTCCAGAGAGTTACATCATTTGAGCCGACATGTCTACCACGCTTTAGGCGTATCTTAAATTCATTTGTTAACTGTCTTACAGGGACATCAATCCGTGCTGGAGTATTTGCAGTTGGGATATGTGACTTTGTCACTTTCTTTGTATCAATGAATGCATCTGGTAATTGATTTGCAAGATTTTGCAAATGAATGATCTTTTGAACTTCTAGTTCACATTGATTTGTACGAGGATCAAGATGTGTCATAGTAGATGTCTTCCAACTAATTTCTCGTCGTTCTTCAGGAATCGACTTTTCTCCCCATAATGACGGGAAAACACTCATTAAAATGACAATCCGCAAAGCGGGCTGTAAAAACATCGTTTGTCAAAGGTTCAAGATATCTTATGATAGATAGAGAATCAAAACCTACATAAATCCCAAGTCTTTGTTGGGGACCCATTTTAGTGCATTGTGTAGGTGTAATTGGTACATATACTGCACAACCAAAGATTCGCTAAGTGAGAGATATTTGGTTGTTTTCCAAGCACAAGTTGTGAAGGGGAGTATTCATGGTAAGTTGTAGGTCGAATACGGATTGAAAATGCAACATGCATAATAGCATGTCCCTAGGCAGAAGTAGGTAATTTGGTTTTCATTAGTAATGGTCGAGCTATTAATTGGAGATGTTTGATGAAGGATTTTGCTAAACCATTTAGGTATGAGTATGAGTAACAGGATGTTCAATATTTATCCCTACTGACATGCAATAGTCAATGAATGTTTGAGAAGTAAATTTGCCAGCATTATCAAGACGTATTGTCTTAATTGGATAATCTGGAAATTGTGCTCGTAATATGATTATTTGTGCAAGGAGTCTAGCAAAGGCAACGTTACGTGTAGAAAAGAGACAAATATGTGACCACCTAGTAGAAGCATCTATTAAGATCATAAAATAACGGAATGGTCCACATGGTGGATGGATAGGTCCACATATGTCCCCATGTATTCTTTCTAAAAAAACTGGTGACTCGTATATGACTTTAGTAAAAGATGGTATGACTATCAATTACCTTGTGAGCAAGTAGCACATGAGTATTCATTGGGAGAAAAAATCTTCTGGTTATTTAGTGGATGCCCATGTGAGTGTTCGATTATTTGACGCATCATTGAAGACCCTAGGTGACCTAGCCTGTCATGCCAAATGACAAAAAACTTTTGGGTCGTTGAACTTCTAGTTCACGACAACATATGATTCAATAGGCTTTATAGTTGTATGATACAACCCAGATGAGAAAGCCGAGAGTTTTTCCATTATAAGCTTCTAGCCAAATATAATGTAAGTAATGTAAAGATATTCTACATTATTTTCATTCATAGTTTCAATATGATATCCATTTCTGCGGATATCTTTAAAACTGAGCAAATTTCTTCTGGATTTGCTAGAATATAAAGCGTCATTTATATGGAATCTAGTTCCATTTGACAACGTTATGTTTGCTCTTCTAGAGCCTTCAACTAAGTTTGTAGTACCAGATATGGTACTTACATTAGCTTTTATTAATGTCAATTCGAGGAAATATCTTTTATCTCGAAGAATTGTGTGTGTGGTTGCACAGTCTGCGAGACATACATCATCCTCATTCATCTAATAACACATGGATTTTAGATATAACTAAAAAAAACAAGGCATAATGTAAATAACAAAAGAAAATCAGATGTAAATATAAGACATAATAATATACTATTTCATATATAAAGTAACATTAATCAATGTTAATTTTCTCATCATTTATCAAATGGTCTGTTTTTTCATTGGGACCTCCAAAGAAATCAATGTCATAGTAGGTTAGGTCCAATCCATCACTATCGGTGAAGTTCATCTCTATCTCTTTTCCTTTTGCTTTTATTGATGCTTGGTAAAGGTCGACCAAATGTTTGGGCGTATGATAGGTACGCGACCAATGCCCCTTCATACCACATCTATAACAATTATTCTCATGGTTCTTAGGAGGTTTATCTTGTAAACGCTTCCCATTTTCTTGTTTTGCCTTTGTATTGTTCCATTTCTGGTGGTGCAATAAGGCTTTCGTTTTCTGAGAATTATTATTATAAGAACCATGGTATTGGGGATTTCTTCCACAACCACGTTCTCATCCACGTCCACGAGTTTGGGACGATATTGCAATCATTTCAGGGAATGATTCAAATCTAGTTGGACGAGACTGGTGATTTTTCATCAAAAGCTCTTTTTTTTTTAAGCCTTCATGTAGATGATGATGAAGGAAAATCAATGTTTTTGTGTGATCCTGCAGGGATGCTTGATTTCCTTCTTTGATCATAGCTCCAAGATTATTACATCAAGATGTATTTCAACATCAAGGATCCAAGATAGAGAGTTCTTTCCTGAAATGTCAAGTGCCACAAATTTGAGTTTTGTGAGATTCGACATTGTCAAATAATTTCAAATATATGACAAAACAATATTATTAGAATCAATTATAATAAATTGATGGCATTGGTATAACTTTGATTATAAACAAAATCAAATAATTTGTTTATAACTTTTAAGAATATGTAACAAAACAAATCAATAATAATATAAATATGTAAAATTTTATTCTATATAAATAACTTCAAGTTTAAGATATGAGAATTACCTTTAGAGCAATTCGTGTTGATAATGTGTTGTAAAATAAGGACAAATACAATGCAAATCAAAGTAGTAGAGATAAAATATATCTTACTTTGATATATAATAGGGAAGAAGAAATCAGAGAAGAGGGTTGAGAAAATTGAGAGAATGAAAAACAGAGAGAATGAGAGAAAGTAAGAAATTTCTTTCTTACTTAAGGATACATATTACAAGGGATGAAAAACCCTTTTATAGGCTTTCCAAATGGTTTCCATTAATATTCCCATTAATGAATATTAATGGAACTCATAAATAACATTAATGGTTTCCATTAATGAGTATTAATGGAAGTCATAAATAACACTTAATTAACATTTATTATAATTAATGTGGTGACATTCATTACTTCAGTTATAACAATATGATGTGTTACTTATTTAATTATTAGATGGTATTTAAATTTATGTTTTTAATATGATTGTTATTAAGTCTCTAATTTGAGATGATTTATATAGTGGATTACCTATAATTTGACATTAACAGAGCCGACACATGTGAATTCGCACCCCTAGTTATAACAAGGTTTATGTAAAGTTCATAGTAGATGGATGAGTTGAAAAAGATGACGTATTTTGTGAGATGATTCTTATCCATTCAAACATGTTTTAGCTGTAATCCAATTTTTTTTAAAAAATATTTGGTTAAAAGGGATGAGATAATTGTCAAATTTTGAATTTAACGTTTTCTATGTTTTTACTTGAAAAATAACCTATTTTTGACATAAATATATTTTATCATTTCAAGTATTTACATGTAGGTTTTCAAATAAAATATTATTTAAAAAAAATGATATTTTTGTCAAAATGAGAAAAAAAAAATATGTGGTTAAATTTCAAAAATTAGGTTTTATATATCCTTTTAATCAAATAAGTCCTTGGTCAACGCACCCATGTTTTGATGCTCTTCAGGTTTTAAAATCACTCAATGGTAAATGTTTCTTGATCACAGCATCCACCCTTCTGATGCTTCCCGCACCGTTTGATGGGTTTCAAAAGCATCAAATTCAATGCACTAAGAGCATAAAAATATCAATGGGCATGGGGTGAGTCAATCCTTCTATCAGTATGACCAAGGAGGAAAATGTAGGGATATATCGGTGATATATCGCCGATATATCGTGTATCGGGAGAGGTCGACACGATATTTCGTGGAGAAAAATCGGAGATAAATCGTCGATTTTTTGGAGATATTTCCCTTCCTTCATACAATGTGATCTGACGTCCCAGATCACGCCTGTATTGATCCGACGACCTAGATGTGATTCCAATGGTAATATGGTGATCCAACGGTCATATTACTTCCAGTTTTTTATCCAATGACCAAAATTGATTTTCAACGGTAAATTAAAGTTCCAACGGCTATTTTGGCCCAGATTTCTTCTATAAATAGCCCAAATTTCATCTATTTCATCCATTTTTGCTTTCATTCTTCGTTTACTCTCTCATTACTCCAATTTTTATTAAGGTTGCTCAATTATTTAATCATTTTAAGGTATATTTTTTTAAAATTGTAATTAATTTTTTTTTTCAATTGTAATTAATTCATGTATTTTCAATTAATTAGTATGTTTGCAATATGGATGATTTAATGCTATTTTTACATTCAATTGTAATTAATTTTTATATTTTTATTGAATTAACTTAGGTTAATTTGATTATTTAATTTTAAATTGATATGTTTATTTTAGATGATTATTTGTGATTTATTTTCACATTTAGAATTAAATTAAACTAGTTAACTTAGCTAAATTATTTAATTAATTTAATTAACATGCTAAATTATTTAATTAATTTAATTAACATGAACTAGTATATTTTGAATATGAAATATGTTTATTTAATGTGTACAAATTATTGATATTTAATGAAATGAAGTATTTTATGTGACTTTATAATGAGAACAATTACAAAATTAACATTTCTTATAAATTGACATGATATAATTACATTTGCATATTATATCATATGTATATCAAATTTTTAAATAAAACAACTTTAAAATGTTTATTATACTTCTAATTATATTATTATGAGGTTTTCCTTACATTTCCATGAATTTTTAACAATTTTAAACTTATCGATATTTTTTTCCAGAAAATCCACCGATATATCTCCGATATATCCGTAAAATCGAAGTACCGATATATCCGTGATTACCGATATTTCCATCATTGGGTATGACCAATCACTCCATGCCCATGTGACATAAGCATAGGTTTTCCAAAAGGAAAGGATTTCACTCTGCAAACCCATCGCTCATTGTGCTTTCCTAGGCTCCTGATTCCATTTTCCACAGAAAATATGTTTGTGGGTGAGGTATTTCTGTCTTCCCTCTTTGAGGTGGTGCTGAACAAGCTGGTGGCTACGCGGCTGTTGGAGAATGCGCGCCGGCAGAAAGTTGAGTGAACACTTGAAGAATGGAGGACGACTTTGTTGCATCTCCAAGCAGTGGTGAATGATGCAGAGCAGAAGCAGATAAGGGACACAGCAGTGAAGATGTGGCTGGATGATCTCAAAGCTTTGGCTTACGACATTGAAGACATCCTGGATGAGTTTGATACCGAAGCTTGTCGGCGAAGTTTGGTGGAAGGATCAGGTCAAACCAGCACCAGTAAGGTATGGAAGCTCATTCCAACTTTTCATTCTAGTGGTGTGATGTTTAATAACAAGATTGGTAAAAAGATGAAGAAAATCACCCAGGCGTTAGATGCTGTCGTCAAAAGAAAATCTGACCTTCATCTAAGACAGGGAGTTGGGGGAGTTTCAACTGTGAATGAAGAAAGGTTGACTACTTTTTCGGTAGATGAGCTTGAGGTTTATGGTAGGAATGCCGATAAGAAGGAGATCATGCAGTTGTTGCTATCTGGTGAAGGACATGGTACTAGTCATAAAGTACGGGTGATTCCAATTGTTGGTATGGGCAGGGTTGGTAAAACAACCCTAGCTCAAACTATCTATAATGACAACAGGGTGAAGGACAATTTCGATATCAGAGTCTGGGTGTGCGTGTCTCATCAATTTGATTTGGTTGGAATAACAAGAACAATTTTAGAATCGGTCTCTGGACATTCATTTGATTCAAAAAACTAACCATTGCTACAAGATAGATTGCAGAAAGAATTGAATGGAAAAAGGTTTTTCCTTGTTTTGGATGATATGTGGAACGAGGACCCCATCCACTGGAGTAGCTTAGAAGAGACTCTCAGAGCAGGAGCACAAGGCAGTGTGGTAATGGTAACCACACGACATGAAGATGTTGCATCAATTATGCGCACGACTCCTTCTTATCATCTTAGTGAACTGTCTGATGAACATTGTTGGTCGCTATTTGCACATCTTGCCTTTGAAAACATAACTCCATATGCCCGCCAAAACTTGGAACCTATTGGTAGGCAAATAATAAAGAAATGCAAAGGATTGCCCCTGGCAGTAACCAAGATGAGAA
This sequence comes from Vitis riparia, assembly GCF_004353265.1. Lineage (NCBI taxonomy): Eukaryota > Viridiplantae > Streptophyta > Magnoliopsida > Vitales > Vitaceae > Vitis > Vitis riparia. The sequence continues at coordinate 3,182,157 of NC_048443.1, forward strand.
TGCTTGGAAAAATATGTTGAACAACGAAATATGGGATTTACCAACTCAGAAAAGTAGCATTCTTCCATCTCTACACTTGAGCTACCATTATCTCCCCTCAACACTGAAACAATGCTTCGCATATTGTTCCATATTTCCTAAGGATTATGAATTTCAAAAGGAGTTAATTTTGTTATGGGTGGCACAAGGTTTAGTGGGTGACTTGAAGAGAGGGGAGATAATGGAAGAGGTGGGTGAAGCATGTTTTCAAAATCTATTATCAAGGTCGTTCTTTCAACAATCTGCTCGTGATAAGTCATTGTTTGTGATGCATGACTTGATTCATGATTTAGCACAATTTATATCAGAAAAATTTTGTTTGAGATTGGAAGTTGGAAAGCAAAACCATATTTCAAAGAGGACTCGACATTTATCATACATCCATGAGGAATTTGATGTGTCCAAGAAATTTGATCCCCTTCATGAAACCAATGATTTGCGGACCTTCTTGCCACTGGGTATGCCTCTTGATGTTTCGACTTGCTACTTAGCTGACAAAGTCCTACATGATCTATTGCCAACATTAAGATGTTTGCGGGTTCTATCCTTATCTCATTATAATATCAGTCATTTGCCTGATTCATTTGGAAATTTAAAACATTTGCGCTATTTGAACCTTTCTTATACTGCCATAAAAAAATTACCCCAATCAATTGGTACACTCTTGAATTTGCAATCACTGATGTTGTCAAACTGTGATTCACTTACGGAGTTGCCATCAGAAATTGGAGAACTCATCAACCTGCGTCATCTTGATATTTCTAAAACTAATATAGAAGGGATGCCAACAGGAATCAATAGACTAAAAGATCTTCGAAGATTGACTACTTTTGTTGTTGTGAAGCATGGTGGGGCAAGAATTAGTGAGTTGCGAGATCTTTCATGCCTTGGTGGAGCGCTCTCTATTTTAAACTTGCAGAATGTTGTGTATGCTACTGACACTTTAGAGGCTAATTTGAAGGACAAGAAAGATGTTGAAGACCTGGTGTTTTCCTGGGATCCTAATGCAATTCTTGGGGGTTCAAACAATCAAACAAGAGTGCTTGAATGGCTTCAGCCTCATAACAAGTTGAAAAGGCTCACCATTGGATACTACTGTGGTGTAAAATTTCCAAACTGGTTAGGGGATTCTTCATTCATGAACTTAGTTTCCTTGGAAATTAAGAAGTGTAAAAATTGCTTGTCCTTACCACACCTTGGGCAGTTAAAGTCTCTCAAGGATCTCCGCATTGTAAAGATGGATGGAGTGCAAAAGGTTGGTACAGAGTTCTACAGAAATGGTTCTGGTTCTTCATTTAAGCCATTTGGATCCCTAGTGACTCTAGTGTTTCGAGAGATGTTGGAGTGAGAGGAATGGGTTTGTTCTGAAGTTGAATTCCCTTGTCTAAAGGAGCTTCATATTGTACAATGTCCAAAGCTGAAAGGAGATGTACCTAAGCATCTTCCTCATTTAACAGAACTTGAGATTACTGAATGTGGGCAGCTGATGGATTCTCCTCCCATACTTCCATCGATTGATCAGCTGCGGTTAGACAAATTCGATGATGCTATATTTAGAAATGCTGTTAACCTCTCTTCACTTACTTGTTTGAATGCAAGTAATATTTGTAGAATACCAGTGGAATTGCAACACCTGCATTCTCTTGTAGAATTGTACCTTGTTGATTGTCAGGACTTAATTGAATTGCCAACCATTCTACACAAACTCATCTCTCTAAAACGCTTGGTTATCAAGAAATGTCCAAATCTTTCATCAGTTTCGGAGATGGAGCTGCCATCCATGCTTGAATACCTTAAAATAAAAAAATGTAGGAGTCTGGAGTCCCTACCAGATGGAATGATGCAAAACAATAACTGTCTTCGACATTTGATTGTGAAAGGTTGTGGTTCTTTGACGTCCTTCCCCAATGTCACTTCATTGGAATATCTTGAAATAAAAAATTGTGGGAAAGTAGAGTTACTCCTGCCTCAGGATATCATGATGCACAACTGCTACCCTTCCCTTAGAGTCTTTGTGATAAAAAGCAGTTGTGATTCTCTCAGGCTCTTTCCGTTGGGCTTCTTCACAAAGCTTGAGCATCTTTGGTTCAGAAGGTTTGCAAATCTGGAGGCCCTTTACATTCCAGATGGACTTCACCATGTGGATCTCACATCTCTCCAGTACATTACCATCTGGGATTGCCCTAATCTGGTGTCTTTTCCACAAGGAGGATTGCCAACTCTGAACCTCAGAGTGCTTTTGATCGGCAATTGCAAGAAGCTTAAATCCCTGCCCCAACAAATGCACACCCTCATCACATCCCTTCAAGATTTGAGAATAGTTGATTGTCCAGAAATTGATTCGTTTCCACAAGGGGGTTTGCCAACTAGTTTATCTCAACTTACCATCTCAGATTGCTACAAACTCATGCAGTGCCGGATGGAATGGGGCTTACAAACACTTCCCTCTCTTAGAAAATTGGAAATTCAAGATAGCGATGAAGAAGGAAAGTTGGAGTCATTTCCGGAGAAGTGGCTGCTGCCCTCCACTCTTTCCTTCGTTGGAATTTATGGTTTTCCAAATCTGAAATCCCTTGATAATATGGGGCTTCACAACCTCAACTCTCTTGAAACTCTGGAGATTCAAGGCTGTACAATGCTCAAGTCCTTTCCAAAACAGGGGCTGCCCTCCTCCCTCTCATGTCTTAAAATTGGGAACTGCCCTCTGCTAAAGAAGCGGTGCCAAAGGGATAAAGGGAAAGAATGGCCCAAGATTTTTCACATCCCCAGCATTGTGTTGGAAGAGTATGAGTCATCTAAGGAAGTAATCTTGTCATGAGGCCCTTGCATCCATGCTCTTGCTTTTCTATGCAATTATTGATTGGGATTCAGGTACATCCTGCCTTTACCATTTACCAATTCCATGTCAGTCTCCAAGTTCTATAACTGCTCCAGATTGAACTGCCTTATGGTGTTAAAATATGCATTTATTTTTTTTAATAATTCTTTTCAATGAAGATTGACTTTTTAAGACATCAATTCTATGAATCAAGTGGAGGTAAGGTAGATATTCCTAGTAGATATTTTAGGTTGTAATATAATACAAAATATAACTTTGCATTTTCCTTTTTCTTGTAAAAGAAATTTTGTTATCAGTTTCTGAAAAAAAAAAAAAAAAAAAAAAAAAAAAAGACAGGAAAAAAAGGAAAAAATGGTTATAGATGTGATTTTCAAAATTTTATTTTTAAAAGCAAAAGTGCACCCAAATACATCCTTAATTTTTTTTTTCTTTTAAATTTTGTATTATTTCTATTGAATGAGAAACATTGTATTTGATTTTGTAAATATCGGAATATCTTTTAGGGTTAGTTTTCAAATAACAATTGTGGTAAGGTTGGAATATATGCTATTTCTCATCATTTTGCTTTCCTTTTCATTAGCACATCTAATTTTCACCAATGCTATTGAAGTGGATGTTGTTGCATATTTGGAGTCCATTTGATAGTGCTTCTAATACAAATAGCATTTGTGAAGAAAAATTAGATGTTTGGCAAAATTTTGAAAGTACTTTTAAGAAGTTAAAAAATCACTTATAGTGCTTCCTAGAGAAACATTTGATAAGTGAGTCATTCAAAAACACTTTTGAAGAAAACACTTCTACTAAAAGTACTTCAAGTATAAGCACTATCAAAGACGTTCTTAATAATATGTATAGATAAAATTACTTTAATTTGAGGAAAAGAAAATATTGGAAGAAAATATTAGAGGAAAATATAAGAAAAGAAAATAGTAAGAAAATTTATAAAATATTTTTATTCTTTAAAAGGGTCCATGGAAAAGATGAGGGGAAGAAAACCAAATTATTAAATAATCACTTTTCTCAAACTTCTTTATGCATTTCTAAGAAAAATGGGAAGGAAAATGCTTTTGCTTTTTTTCCCTCATCTTTTCCTTAATATTTTTTTCCTTTACATTTTTCCATGATATCCAGACATTAGAAAACCATTTTCTTTTCTTTCTTTAATACTTTCCAAGAATCAAAGTGTAACAATTTTCTTTATCATTCTACAGCTAGTAGTGTGCTCTACTGAAAAAAAAAAGCCAGTGCCAAGGGATAAAGGGAAAGAATGGCCTAAGAGTTCTCACATCCGCAACACTTTGTTTGAAAAAGGAGTCAATTTATCTGGATGAGCCATCTTATGATGAGGTTGTCTTATCATGAGACCCTTGCATCCAAGCTCTTAGCTTTTCTTTGGACTCATGGCCACCCAATTATTCATTTAGGTACTTTCTCCTTTCATTTTTGCTGGAATCAGTATACATAAATTTTGTATTTGATTGTCATTTGTCAATTTCATGTCATTCTAATGGGGCTATATTTTAGAATTTTTTTTGTTAAGTAGTTGTATAACTGATGTTTAAAAGATATCCATTCAAGAAATAAACCTTGGGTATGGTGTCATAGATAGTATTTGTTTGACTAATACAAAACAAAGGAAAACTGCTTAAAAATCAATTATACATAATTTAGTCTAGTTTCAAAACCCTATTAGCTTACTATTTTTAAGAATAGAAAACGTAAGTGTTTTTCAATTTTTATAAATATCACACAAGTTTGGTAATTTAAGTTTTATTTTTTATTTTTAAGCATATAAAAAGTAGTAGAAAAGAACTCTTATTACATCACCTACTATGTTTTAAACAATACTCCTGTGTATTTTCATGTTACACCATGAGATGCTTAAGAAACTCTTGTTAGCTCTGTGCTTAATCTTCCAATCATTTCTTACTTACATTACAAATGGAATAAGGGTAAATCACTAATTTTATTTTAATGCTTCTAAAACTTGAAAATGGTCATAGTAACTACTAAGAATTTCAATTAAGAAATAATCAAACAGTAACACCAATAGGAACAAGAAGGTGCTATGTTTATTTAAGGCTTCATCCCATGAAAATTTGTTAGTTTTGTTCAATATGTGGCTGCAGCCCATCCCTTGTCTGGTATTGTAGTTGTGGTCAACCACTGTTGTTCTGTAATATCCTCTGATGCACCGCTGAGTATACTAAATTGGTTCCATACTCATGCACAAAGATGACCATTTTCCAATTTGATTCCCTTTGATTCCTATATCTGTGTGTGTGTGTGTGTGGTAGTATATTATTATAGCAAATCTTATTGCTGCATCTCATTAATTGGATGCTTGGGGTGATTAAGTTTTGTATCTAGCATGAAGTTTCATGAATATGTTTTTGAATCCAAATTTAGTGACACAAGGATTTTGCCCCATTTATAGATTATATGCTCATTTTGTGGCCAACTTAGACTTTCCTACAGAACTATGCAAGATAGACTTTCCATGCTTTTACTGACGATTTCTCCTTTCAAATAGGTTTTTCACTTTTTCTCTATCTTGCATGACCCTCGTGTATGCTGCTTTGCTTGGAAAGAGCTTAGGCATGGTACAGGGATTCTCTTCTTGGTTGGTGGGTTGATTAAGTGAAATGTAACTAGATGAGAAACATCTATTGTGAAATCAATTCTCATATGTTTTTTGAAATTATCTACAGGTTGATTTTGGATGACTTTTGAATTTGACCAAAAATATTCAAAGGTGTGGTCTCTGAGTCAGGCCACTGAATGAGTTGTTAACAAAAATGGCATTTTGGAAAGTGAATATTCATGTTAACTTTCAAACCCAATTGTTAGTTCACATCAAACTGGAGATAAGAGTTTGTTCATTGGACTTCAATGTTGCTGGCTTCTGGTGTAAGGTGCAAAGTTCTTGGCTATCAAAAGGCTTTATGTCAGACTTCATGCTGCAATGGACCAAAACACTCTTCATGCTCCTTAACAAGCCCAGACAGAGTTACTATGATAAGGTAGGGAAGTTGGAACTTGATACTTAAATTAGTTTTGCAGACTAAAATTATTTTTTTGAAATGGGTTGTCAACTCTGTTTTGCAACATGAAAATGTGTTCCCCCACCCCCCACCTTCTCTCTCTCTCTCTCTCTCTGGTATGCCTTCTTAGGTTGTTAAGGTGCCTTTTATGTGGATGTTTGTGTACAGGATACATGGATGTGAGTGGAGATCTGGATTCTCAAAGGTGTTACAAATGTAGTGCAGAATCACCAACACTTGGAACTATTTGTGTTGCAAATATTCTTTTAAGTCTTAGTTTTAAAGAAGTTTGTTATGTTTTCTTCAATATTGTTTTGATCAACTATTGTTAACATATATATCTTGTGTAGTATCATTGCTTCACTGTAACCATAATATTGGTAATGCTCTACTGCACAAAGATGACCGGCTTTCCAATTTGATTCTTTTGAAATTCTACTTATGTGTGATATTTCTCTTGAAATTCTATTTATGTATGATTTTTTTTGAGTGATATTTCTGTGTTTTACTTTTAGAAAGAGGGTAATTCTCTCTTATAAAGGGATTTAATTAGATATTCGTTTGGAATCTTAGGTGCTGTTGCTTAAGTTGTGCTTTGTTACTTAGAAACAGAGTTGTCCTTGTTTCCTTCAGTTTCATTTCTATGCTTTCTTTGATGATTTCTTCTTTCAAATAAGGAAGCAGTGCGGTAAATCGAATACTGGACAGAATTTAAATCAATAGGTAGATATTTTATAGACTTAGATGAAAAAGGTTTGTCTATTTCTAGCTCACAAAGCTTAAACATCTCCTCTTTCTTGTCCTTTGTTTCATACACTCTACAAATGTTCATAGCATTTTAATGAAATATTTCGATATTGCTGCTATTAAAACCTATGTCCATCTTCATGTTATGCAGTTTCCTCTATGGTATCACTGAAGAATTTGTAAGAAGCATTTTTGTCATATAGATGATTCTTTTACAACTCATCACCATGGTTCTTGGCAAGCAACTATGTCTTTCACTATCATAATGATTCTGTTTTGCTTGGTCAATAGGTATGCTGCAATGGGACTAGGACATCATCCATGTGCCTTTGGGAAGTTGACATTAAATTCTGAGGTTGTAAACTTTGGGAATTTCAAAGCAAAACCAATTCAGCAATGCAGAATTGTGACACTTATGGTTTTTGGTTTTGAGTTGTCAACAAATTTTCTAACATGTGACTGTTTGTGGATGCTTATTTCTAGGGTAATTTGGTGCTTGAATGGAGACTGGTGGTTTGAAGTTGATGTCGAATCACCAAGACGCAAAAATATATGGATGCTATACTCATTGTATATACTTTTCACTTCTCCTGTGTCTTGCATGGCACTTGGGTATGCTCTTTTGCATGGGGAGAGCTTAGGCATGGTAGAAAAACAGAATCTATGGAAGGTACAAATTCATGTCAACTTTCAAACTTTTAGTGGTTCACTTCGAAATTGAGCATAGGATTTTGTTCACTGGCAAATTGGATTTCAATATTGCAGGCTTCTGGTGTAAATGCAAATTTCTTGGCTGTCAAATATGCTTTGCTACCTTAATTGATCTTGTTGCTGGAGTTTTATGTCTGACTTTGTGCTGCACGGGACCAAAACATTCTTCCTGTCACTTGAAGAAGCCCAAAGAGAGTTACCTGATAAGGTAAGGAAATTGAAGTTTTGTACTTAAATCAGTTCTGCATACTAAATTTACTTTTTGAAATGGTAGTCAACTCTGTTATGCATCATAAAAACCTCCCCTCTCTCTTTCTCCCTCTGCTATACCTTTTTAGGTTGTTAATATGCCTTTTCTGTGGATGCATGTGTACAGCATATGTGGCTGTGAGTGGAGAACTTCATGCCCAAATGTGGTGCAGAGTCATTAAGACTTGGAACTAATCAAGTGTGAAGGAAAGCAGAGGAAGCTACACTAGTTTTTTCTCCCTTGAATAATACTTGAATATAGTACTCCTATATGTGAGGAGGTTAGCAAGGCAGGACAGCCTTCTTCTTCCCTACGAGCGTATCTATCAAATGAAGCGGCTAATGTCATTGCCGCTATGACATGCAACCTCTGCAGCTGTTGGAAGCTGATACAGATTTCTCATCTTACAGACAAGGTTTCTCGTCTGTCGATACTGCAACTATTTGCATGCTCAGTTTGTTAGTTTCTTAATTGTAAGCGGATGAGAGCAATGTCCCTTGATATCTGTTTGGGCTCATAAGGCATCCTGTTGCAACTCTTGCATTGTAGCTGCTTACCAAGTAGTTTCTTCTTGTTGGAAATGTGTTCTGGTGGGATATTGAATATTCCTAAGTTATACTACTTTCTGTATCACAGGATGTTCTGTGTATTTCAGTTCAACTTACTGATATGATTTCAATTCTAGGGGGTCCATTGCCCTCTAAGCAAGATGAGAATATTTAGAAGGGTATGACAAATAACCAAATATGGGATTTACCAACCCAACAAAGTAGCATTCTTCCACCTTTACACTTGAACTACAGTATCTTATCATGAGGCCTTTCCATCCAAGCTCTTGCTTTCCTTTGCTTTTCTTTGTTTTTTTTCTTCTTCAATTCTTCATTTAGTTTCATTTCAATACATTCTTTTTTTTTTTCAGTCATATGTTTAGTTTTTGTGAATATTAAACATGCTTGGCTATTTTAATTTTATTTATTGTTTTTTAAAAAAAAAATAATATTTAGTAAGTATATTACAAGAACTAAAAGAGAACTTCTTGGATGATCTTTTGAACATTTTTGGCATTTTCAATGATTTTTGGATGTTGATATATTTAGAAAAAAAGAAAAAGATGTAGGTGGGTTATGACTGTAAATATTAAAATTTGTTTAAAATAAATTAGGAATCAAAACAATTTTTACATTCTTGCTTTTATATTTTTCTTAATTCAATCAAGAACCATCCTATTTAACTTCATAAAGTTATGGCTGCTATAAATATTTTTATGCTTGGTTCTAGGAAAATATCAAAAAAGAAAAAAATTGTTAAGAAATATTATTCTCATATTTGGTTTTATTGTGAAAAATAATAAAGAAAATCACATATAATTAAATTTAGTTAGAAATTTATATAATTTCAAATTATTTAAGAAGAGTTGACACAATTTCAAATTATACATCTTGTCTCTTCAGTTTTTCAAAGACTATTGGTAGGTGATGCAAATAAGATTTCTCTTAATTTTTGTATCAGAAGTATCATCTTAATTGTAAGCATATGAAAGATGCTTCCTGCTATCAGTTGTGCTTAGAAGGCATCTTGAGCAACTCCGACAGGGTTGCTGCTATGACATTCATATCTTTTCTTGGGAATGTTTTATGATGGCATCTATTTTCATTTGAAAGAAGATTCTGTGTGCTGAGATTCAACTAGGTGATATGGTTCCAAATATTTAGGTTATTTTTAGTTCTCAGAAAATTTGAGGTGCAATAAGAGGGAAAGAAAATTGAGAAAAAAAATTAGAAGGAAAGGAAAGAAAAAGTTAAGAAAAATTTAAAATCAATTTAATTCATTTTATTTTTATATGTTATTTTAAATTTATTTTACCTATTTTAACTCTTTTATATATAGATTAAATAATTTTAAAAAGCATAAATCTCTTATTTATTTTAATTATATTTGATTTTTTTTTTTACTACTTTTCGGTAAAAACATAACATTAGAAAATCATTTCTTTTTAGTATTTCCGAGGATTCGAACATAAATTTAAAGTTTTTAGAAATAAACTTCTATTTAGACCGTTATTTTATCTTTGTAGCCCATTTTTAAGGGAACATTTATCATCAAAACAACCTTATACTGAATTGACAACTATGCCTATCTTCAAAACATCAAAATGATAAGCTGTAGTCTTGTGTTTTTTTTTCTTTGAAATTTAATCCGAGAAGAGTTTCTTCTTTAAATAAAATATTGATAATTAGACAGTTTTAATGGACTCATATCTTTAACCTTCATCTTTCTACTTTGGATGAGTGGAGAGCATTCAAAACCAATATGATACATATAGTCATTTCCTCCATGTGATCTATTGTGTATGTTCAGTGTTACTTCAACTTTTTCAGAACATACAAAGGGGGTGGACCTACTTTGCAGGAAAAATTGACTTATGCACAATCAGTTCTACAAAAACTTGGCCTCATGGGCAGCTGGACATTGGACAGCAATTCAATAAGATCCTTCCCGTAATTGCTTTATTCATTGGGGTGCAGGGTAAACTACCATTCAACACCCATCTCATATACGCACAAGTTTTTAAAGTAAAGAGGCTCTTACCTACAACCGGATCTCTCACTTTTCCTTTGCTGTTTGGGTTTTCCTTACTGAATTTTCCTTTCTTCATTCCCTGCGATTCCAAAGAAAGCATGTTTGTGGCTGAGGCATTTCTCTCTTCCTTGTTTGAGGTGGTGCTGGATAAGCTGGTGGCTACCCCGCTGTTAGAGTATGCAAGCCGGCAGAAAGTTGATACTACCCTCCAAGAGTGGAGGAGGACTTTGTTGCGAATCCAGGCAGTGCTGATTGATGCTGAGCAGAAGCAGATAAGGGATAGAGCGGTCAAACTGTGGTTGGATGATCTCAAAGCTTTGGCTTATGACATTGAAGATATCCTGGACGAGTTCAACACTGAAGCTAATCAACACAGTTTCGAAAAGGGACCTCAGACTAGCACCAGTAAGGAACGGAAGCTCATCCGAAGTTTTCATCCTAGTGCCGTGATGTTCAATCAGAAGTTTGGGAAAAAGATAAAGAAAATCACCCAGGAGTTAGATGCTATTGTAAAAGCAAAATCTGACCTTCATTTGAGAGAGGGTGTTGGAGAGGTGTCATCAGTGATTGAACAAAGGTTGACTACTTCTTTGGTAGATGAATTTGAGGTTTATGGTAGGGATGCTGATAAGGAGAAGATGATGGAATTGTTGTTATCAGATGAAGTCGCTAGGTCTGAGAAAGTTCAGGTGATTCCAATTGTTGGCATGGGCGGGGTGGGTAAAACAACCCTAGCTCAAAATGGGTGAGTATCTGATCAATTTGATTTGGTAGGCATAAGAAAGGCAATTCTAGAATCATTCACTAAAGCTTCATCTGATTCTAAAAACTTACAATTGCTATAAGATAGTTTGAAGAAAGAATTGAGTGGAAAAAAGTTTTTCCTTGTTTTGGATGATAGATGGAACGAGGATCCCATTTGATGGAGTACCTTACAAGCTCCTCTCAAAGCTGGAGCACAAGGCAGTGTCATCATAGTAACCACTCGTCAGGAACATGTTGCTTCAATTATGCGCACTACTTCTTATTGGCTTAGTGAACTCTCTGATGAACATTGTTGGTCACTATTTGCACATCTTGCCTTCCAAAACATAACAGCAGATGCATTCCAAAACTTGGAACCTATTGGTAGGAAAATAATCAAGAAATGCAAAGGTTTGCCTTTAGCAGCGAAGACACTTGGAGGTCTATTGCGCTCTAAGCAAGATGAGAATGCTTGGAAGGATATGTTGAATAATGAGATATGGGATTTACCAACCGAGCAAAGTAGCATTCTTCCAGCTCTACACTTGAGCTATCATTATCTCCCACAAAATTGAAGTAATGCTTTGCATATTGCTCCATATTTCCTAAAGATTATGAATTTGAAAAGAAGGAGCTCATTTTGTTGCTGTGGTCGGCAGAAGGTTTAGTGGGTGGCTTGAAAAGAGGGGAGTTAATAAAAGAGGTTGGTGAAACATGCTTTCAAAATTTACTGTTAAGGTCATTCTTTCAACCATTTGGTCGTAGTAAGTCATTATTTGTGATGCATGACTTGATTCATGATCTAGCAGAATTTGTATCCGGAGAATTCTGTTTGAGATTGGAAGTTGGAGTGCAAAACCATGTTTCAAAGAAGGCTCGATATTTATCATACATTCGTGAAGAATTTGATGTCTCCAAGAAATTTGATCCCCTTTGTGAAACTGATAGTTTACGAACCTTCCTACCATTAAGCATGCCTCTTGAAGGCATAGCATTAACTAGGCATCCTAAAGGTTCAATTTGCTACTTAGCTGACAAAGTTCTACATAATCTATTGCCCACATTAAGATGATTGCATGTTCTATCTTTGTCTCACTATAATATCACTCATTTGCCTAATTCATTTGGAAATTTGAAGCATTTGCGCTATTTAAACCTTTCTTACACTGCAATAAAAAAATTGCTTGGATCAATAGGCATGCTTTTGAATTTGCAATCACTGATGTTGTCAAATTGTCTTGGGCTGACTGAGTTGCCACCTGAAATTAGAAAACTCGTCAATTTGCGTCATCTGGATATTTCTGAAACAAAATTAGAAGGGATGCCAACAGAATTAAAAGACTAAAAAATCTTCGAAGATTGACTACCTTTGTTGTTGGCAAGCATGGTGGTGCAAGAATTGTGGAGTTACAAGACCTGTCACACCTGTAGGAGCACTCTCCATTTTAAAGTTGTAGAATGTGGTGTATGCTATGGATGCTTTAGTGGCTAATTTGAAGAATAAGAAAGATCTTGATGAGTTGGTGTTTGTGTGGGATCCTAATGGAGTGGTTGGTGATTCAGAGAACCAAACTAGAGTTCTTGAACAGCTTCAACCTCATAACAAGGTGAAAAGGCTCAACGTTGAATACTACAATGGTGCAGAATTTCCAATTTGGTTAGTAGATACTTCATTCTCGAATTTAGTTTTCTTACAACTTAAAAGTTGTACACTTTGCTCATCCTTGCCACCGCTTGGGCAGTTACAGTCACTCAAGGACCTTCTGATTGTGAAGATGGATGGAGTGCGAAAGGTTGGTGCAGAGTTCTATAGGAATGATTTTGGTTCAGCTTCATTTAAGCCATTTGGAAACCTAGTGGTCCTATGGTTTGAAGAAATGTTGGAGTGGGAGGAATGGGATTGCTCTGGAGTTGAGTGCTCTTGTTTAAAGGAGCTTTATGTGAAGAAATGTTGGTCTAAGACTAAACACTTATGCAGAATATATATTTTTAGGCTGCTAGAACACATTTTATTGATGAAGAGTGCTAAATTTATACATGAGCTTGTAACTGAAATGACATTAGAATAGCAGAAAATCAAGCTACTAGATGATGAACAACTACTTCCTATAAAATAGAAACCAAATCTTGACCAAATAAAAACAAGAAAATATTTGGATGTTGCAGATTTTGTGCAAGACTCCAGTTGCAATATTTAACTTCAAAATTCAAATTCCAATAGATACTAAGTCAAAACTCAACACTCCTCATTGACTTCGTAGATGCAAACTCCAAGTCTTGCACATAGAAACTCAAACCAAACTTTGAAAGGGGTCTGCTTCTTTAACGTTTTTGTTGGCAATCTATTCAAAAATATACTACTGTACTTGCAGTTTCAGCCCAAAATTTTTTAGGTAGATTTTTTTCATGCAGAAGGCATCTTGTCATCTCCAAAATCATTCTATTTTTCTCTCTACGACTCCATTTTGTTGTGGATTATATGGTGTAGTGAGCTGGTGAACATTACCTGCATTCCCTTTCAAGGATGCATTTTTGAGGTCCACCAACATCAGTATGCACCAGTTGTAGTTTTTGGGTTGCTCTCTAGGATGTTTTATTTGGAAAGGGAAGTTTAGTTTGCTTCCCATATTGACAAGTAGCACATATAGGAAGATCTTTTTCTAAGTCAGGAAGTCCTTCAGCTATTTGATTTTTCTCCATGTAGAGCACAACATCATGATGAAAGTGCCTGAGCCTTTTGTGCCAAAACATTATTGTGCTATCTTATTGTAAAACAACAACATGCTCATCTTCCAGTAAATTCAAGGCAAAACTCTTGCCCTTCATTTTTATGTTGAACACCTCTTTGCCTTCAGCATCCTTAATAATGCAATTCCTATCTTCAAAATAAACTTTAAATTCTTTCTCAACGAGCTGTCCAACACTGAGTAAGTTTTGGTCAATGTTAGGCACAAACAAAACATCATAAATGAGTTTCAAACTGTTTGGCTTTCGATAGCAACTGTTCCTTTGCCCTTCACTGGAATATACTCAGCATTTCCAATTCTGACTTTGGAAATAGCTGTTCTATCAAGTTCTTTAAAGAGATCTTGATTATTTGTCATGTGGTTTGTACAACCACTATCCACAAGCCAACTTTCAGAGGTGCTTTTATTAGCAAAACACATTATTGCAAACAATTGATCCTCCTGGCAATAGTCAATTGCTGCACTAGTTTCTTCCTGCTGTTGATTTTTGCAAATCCTCTCCACATGTCCTTGTTTACCACACTTGTTGCATTTCACATCTAGTCTCCACCAACATTTTTGTGGAGAATGATTTGTCTTCTTGCAATGAGGACAAGATGGAAAAACTTCATTTTTCTAGTTGTTGTTGCATGGCTTGTTGTTGTTCATCTTTCCATTTTTATGGTCTGCATTTTTCTACATTCTTGCTTGAAATGCTCCTTCTACAATATCTCCTTGTCTCATGAGTCTTCTTTGTTCAACAGCCTCCAAGGAATTTAATAATTCTGTCAAGCTAATAGTTGATAGATCCTTTGAATTCTCCAAAGAGGAAATTGTAGCTTCATATTTCTCAGGAAGTGTAACCAATATCTTTTGAACAATCTTTTCATTGGAAAATTCTTTTCCAAGCAGCCTAACTTTGTCTACTATTGAAAGAAGTTGTGCAGCATAGTCTTTAATAGCATCAGACTCCCTCATTTTCTTCATTTCAAATTCTCGAATCAAGTTCATCACCTGCATGTTCTTGATTCTTTCATCTCCTTTGTATTCCTTCTTGAGATACTCCCAAATTTCTGCAGTTGAATCAATTTTCACGATTTTGATGAAAATTGATGGTGAAATTGCAGCAAACAAGCAAGCTTTTGCTTTAGCCTTTCTTGTCATTCTTTCTTTATGCAACTTCATTTGAGCCATAGTTAGATTGGCTCCCAAGGGAGGAACTTCATAATTTTCTTCCATTGCTTCCCAAACATCAAGTGCTTGTAGATGAACTGTCATTCTAACAACCCAAGTTTCATAATTGTCTCCATCAAGAATTGATGGTGCAGTTGTGAGACTTGACTCCTCTATTGCTAGATGATTTTAGAAGGTGTTTGGGTTCACTTGTGGTGTTTTGGGTTCAGTCACCTCACGGGTCTTTAGGTGTTTAGGCACTCTCAAGGTATTCAGGCTCACTCATTAGGTGTTTAGGCACTCTCAAGGTACTCAGGCTCACTTAACTCACTGGCCCCTCAAGATAATTATGGCTCTGATACCACAATGTTGGTCTAAGATTAAACACTTATGCAGAATATATATTTTTGGGCTGCTGGAACACATTTTATTGATGAAGAGTGCTGAATTTATACATGAGCTTGTAATTGAAATGACATTAGAATAGAAGAAAATCAAGCTACTAGATGATGAACAACTACTTCCTATAAAATAGAAACCAAATCTTGACCAAATAAAAACTAGAAAATATTTGGATGTTTCAGATTTTGTGCAAGACTCCAGCTACAATATTTAACTTCAAAATTCAAATTCCAGTAGATACTAAGTCAAAATTCAACAAGAAATGTCCAAAGATGAAAGGGGATATACCCATGCGGCTTCCTCTTTTAACAAAACTTGAGATTACTGAATGTGGGCAGCTAGTGTCTTATTCCAATGCTTCCGTCCATTAATGAATTGCAGTTAAAGACATGTGATGGTGTGGTGTCTAGAAGTGGTGTCCACCTTGCCTCACTTACTTCATTGGATGTAAGTAATATTTGTAAAATACTAGAATTGTAGTACCTGCGCTCTCTTGAAGAATTACACCTTTGTGATTGTCCAGACTTAAATGAATTGCCACCTGCTCTAGACAAGCTCACCTCTTTAAAACACTTGGAAATCAAGGGATGTCCGAGGCTTTCATCAGTTTCAGAGGTGGAGCTGCCATCCATGCTGGAATTCCTCACAGTTCAACAATGTGACAGTTTGGAGTCCCTACCAGAGGGATTGACGGCCAACAATACTCGTCTTCGAGATTTGAGTATTAGGATTGTGGTTCTCTAAGGTCTTTCCCTAGAAGCATTAGTTCATTGGAATCACTTTTTATCCTGGGGTGTAGGAAAGTAGAGTTACCCCTCCCACAGGACATGGCCCACAACTACTATCCCTCCTTTACCCGATTAAGTATTTCTGGTATCGACTGTGAGTCTCTCACATCCTTTCCAATAGGCCTTTTCACAAAGCTGAGGTATCTTTCTATCATGAGTTGTACAAATCTGGAGTCCCTTTCCATTCAGAAGAACTTCACCATGTGGATCTCACATCTCTCAAGCACATCTCCATTTGTCACTGTCCTAATCTGGTGTCTTTCCCACAAGGAGGACTGCCAACTCCCAACCTCGAAAGTCTTTCGATCCTGAATTGTGAGAAGCTTAAGTCACTGCCGCCACAGATGCGCACCCTCCTCACATCCCTTGAAGATTTGTCAATTGTTATATGTCCAGAAGTCAACTCGTTTCCAGAAGGGGGTTTGCCAACTAGCCTATCTCAACTTCAAATCTCAAGTTGTTGCAAACTTGTGCAGGGTCGGGTGAGGTGGAACTTGCAGACACTTCCTTTTCTTAGAAAAATAATAATAGGAGTAGATGATGAAGAAAGGCTGGAGTCATTTCCAGAGAAGTGGCTGCTGTCTCCCACTCTTACCACTCTTACAATCTGGGGAAGTGAAAATCTGCCTCACTTCGCTTGAAACTCTGGAGCTTAGGTTCTGCTATAAGCTTAAGCACTTCCCAAAACAGGGACTGCTCTCCTCCCTCTCTTGTCTTAAAATTAGTGAATGTCCTCTGCTAAAGAAGCGGTGCCAAAGGGATATAGGAGAATAATGGCCCAAGATTTCTCACATCTTATGTATAGTGTTTGAAGAATTTGACAAGGGGAGTTTCAGGCCATTGAATATCATCTTATGATAACCTTGCATTGAAGCTCTTGCTTTTATCTGCACTCATTGCTGGCCACTTGTTCATTCAGGTACTTTTTTACTTATATTTTTTAGGGGAAGTTGTGTTTTAGGAGGCCCATATGAAGGTTATATGGGAATGAAACCCATAGAAAGTGGATTATGGGCTTTGTCCATTAATGATCAAATTTTTTTTTTTATGCACTAAATACTATTTCAAAAAGTTATTCCAAAATTTCCTTTTTGTTTTCCTTGTCAGCAGCCACCACAGTCTCCATGTAAGCAGCCACTGGTCTCCAAAATATTCCATGTAATAAGCACTCAAATCTGAACCGAGAAGAAGCCAATCAGAGGAAACACAACATGAGGTATGTGGGTCTCCATTCAGTGGGTTTCCACCTTTAAGGAGTAATCCTGTAATTTTTTCTCAGAAAAGGTGAAGAAGAAGACCATTTCTGCTGGTACGAATTTCCACCTTCAAGGAGTAATCCTATCTTCTTTTTCACATTTTATGAGGAAAAATTAATAATAACGGTACCAGCAGAAAACCATTTAAATTCAACACTTCATCCCCAAATCAAATCAAAAGACTCTTCTATAACCCTCTCAACTCACTATCTTGGTCCTGTAAACAAAGAACACTTAATTTGTTAGTCACAACACTCTTGAAACCCTGTATTCTTAAAGTTTCCCTAAACCGAATCCTCATTGTGTAACAAAAAAGGAAGCTTATCTAAGTAAATATTGGTTGCAAATTAACTGAACACTCTTCCTGAAGCATAAGACTAAACCACAACCTAGATAAAAAGATAGCAAAATAAAAGAGTTAGCTTTTTCACTGTAATTTCCAGATTTCTTATCCATATTAGATAGTTCAACATCGTTCCATTCTTGTCTCTAAATCATTTCCTCATGTGTAGTTCCATTTTGAGAAATCATCTATGGTCATTTCTCAAGCATGTTTCCTGTGAACATATCATTGGAAGCAATGCATCCCAAAATATCAAATAATCTAGAAAAATAATAAACTTTACTTTTGCATAAGTAGAGTAGAATATGAAGATTGTTGTCAGTTTCAAAATGGATATGGATTCTTCATGAATGTTCTATAGGCAGGCATTCAACAGGCTAACCACTCACAGGGGGAAGTGGCCTGCATAAAATAGTTTTGCTGAACATTCCAATATTATGATTTCTTACTGCTTTTGTTGAGTCATTTCCAATACCATTTCCTACTTCTTTCTTGTTTCTTTATTGGATGCCTCCACATTGTTTTCCTCAAAACTTTGAGGGAAAATTCTCCTTTTTAGGTGTGGGTTTGAGGATTTTGATGAACATTTCAGCATTTGTAGCCCATTCTTCCGATGACCTAGGTCAAGTTTTGGCATAACGAGTAAATTTGAGAATGTGTTTTTGGGAGACAGTCTCATTTTTTCACATGGGTTTGAATTTGATTGATGATTTGGTGAGCATTTCTTAACTATATGGCTACTCATGAAATGACCTATGTAAACTTCTAACTGTATTTGTGGGAAAAGGTCTTAGATTAGATAATTTTGCTGACCATTTCTCCAATACATAGCCATCCATACAAAGACCCACTTCCAAGTTTTGGAACAACATGAACATTTGATTACTACTCAAAAAGTTCTATTTCATAGCTTGTAATTAACTCTTTTAAACACTTTTGAGTAGTAGTTATTGCCTTTTAACCCAATTAACATGTTAAGGACCCTTGCAATCAATTCTAATCAAATTGTGTAAGTTTTGGTGTTTTTGTTAGTAATTTGATCACCAAAGCAATCCAAGATTGAGGAGAGTTGTTTGGAATCCTTGGCAAAGCAATGGAAAGAGCATAAGCATGAAGAACCAAAGCTTTGAAGTCCTTTGCCATAAGCAAATCCGGAATGCAAAAAGGAGAGAAGCAAAAAAAGGAGAAAAGCAAAGAGGAAAACAGAGGACAGCAACTGCAGTCTTCTTTCACACTTTTGGAGCACTTTCCGAAGTCCATTTTCTACATGCTATATACCATTTCAAAGCTCAGGAAGTCAAGAATCTAACGCTTCAAACCGTGTACGATTTGGAGCTGAAATGAGGGAGTTATAGCCTTTGGAAGACAACTGCATCAAGCTGAAGGAAGAATTTTGCACAGCGCTGCGAAATCACCCTTTTGTTGCGAAATGATTTCGCAGCCTTTTTGCACAGTGCTGTGAATTCCCCCTGAAGTTTCACGTCAAGTTGGAAGCCGATAGCCGCAAGCTGGAAGACCATTTCGCAGCGGTGCGAAAACAGCCTTTTGCTGCGAAGTAATTTCGCAGCCCTTTTTGTTCATCTGCGAAATCTCGCAGACCTCATTTTCACCTGCGAAACGGTCCTGAAGCTTCCCGATAGTTGTGCACCGACTCTTTTAGATCTTTTCTTCAGATATTTTTGTCTAAATTTCCATTTTCTCCTTGTATTCAGCCACTCATGTAATTCCTTAGCTAGGAAGTATCCAAGGAAGGGTAAATTACCTTCCTATATAAACTCCCTTGCATCCATTGTAAAATATATAATCCATCATATAATATATCATATATAGAATCAACGAACAGAGCACTTGCTCTGTTTTTCCTATATATTCATATTTTCTCGTTAGTTTTCTTTCTAGCCAATCAAACTCTGAGGATTTTTCCTTAGAGGATGAGAGGCTAGGCTCTTTGTCTCTTGGAGTGAGGAAAGCTGGGTAAGTTCCCTCATGCATAAATTGGAAGTTTTGTTGTTTTAGTTTTTAATGAAGAGAAAGTGTGACCCGTTAATGGTTTTTATCTTTTTAGTTAACTTAAAATGCCTTTAAATCACCTGGGCCAACACTTGGTAAGGCAAGTGATCTCCGTCCATGGAGATGCACTAGTTTACCCCTTGCGAGCCTTTGGGAGGTGACTCAAAGGTAGGATTTTATAGAATAGCCAACACTTGGTAAGCTTTTGGACTCCAAGGAGACATCCATTAGTTATCTCTTGCGAGCTTTTGACGAGTAATCCAAGGTTAAAGATCACCTTGAATGGCAAGTGCTAGGTGAGAGGTATAAGCCATTGCAAGATGCATCAGTGAGAGGGATTTAGTGTTTGAACCCATTAATGGGAAGCATCTGTACAACACCGGTTGGAGAAGGAACTATATGTTAATTCTCTAATGCGAGGAAAAGAAACAAGTGACCGGAACTCTCCCTTTTTGTATGAGGAATCTGAGCCTAGTGATCTGAAACTCCAAGAAACACTTTTCTTTGTAATTAAAATCAGTTACTACTATTTTTGATTAGTTTAAAACCAAACCTTTTTATTTCAAACATCTTTATGTTTTCTTTTAAAGCTAACCTTGAAATGAAAAGGCACCAATTCAGCTTTGAATTAATATCATTTGTGAAGTGAAAACCCATCCCAGTGAACGATCCTAGAGCCACTATGCTATAGTAGCTTTGTCTTTGCTACCCTAGTATATGGTGTAATAGGTTATAAATTTTGTTGATTACTCCCTCAATTAAGGAGCACCAGCTGGACACGAATCAGCTGAGACACCAATTAGGCATGAATCAACATTTCAGTGTATTTTTGGGAAAGTAGATAAAAAAAGGCTCTCTTTTACATATGGTGATCAAAATTGATTTGATGATTTTGGTGAGCACTTCTCAATTATAGAACCATTCATCCAATGACCCACCCCAAGTTAAGGCACAACAATAATATTTTAGAAGGTAATTTTGGGAAGTAGTCTCGTTTTTTAGGGACTATACCTTAGATACTACCTTAGTAGCTTTGAGGTACTACCTTTGTGGCCTTTAGGTACTACCTTAAGGGCCCCTAGGTACTACCTTAGCTAAACTTCAACTCAACTTCTCCAAAGCCTTGGGTCTTCCTCTACTACCCTTACATCATCCCCTTATGTGCTTCTCTTGAGTGCTCAAGTGGTTTCCAAGTGCTTTTTAGGGACTATACCTTAGGTACTACCTTAGTGGCCTTGAGGTACTACCTTAGTGGTCTTTAGGTACTACCTTAAGGGCCCCTAGGTACTACCTTAGCTAAACCTCAACTCAACCTCTCCCAAGCCTCAGGCCTTCCTCTCCTACCCTTACACCATTGATTGCTACTCAAAAAGTGCTATTTTGTACCTTGTAATTAACTCTTTTAAACACTTTTGAGTATTAGTTATTACCTTTTAACTCAATTAGCATATTAAGTACCTTTGCAATCGTTTCTAATCAAATTGTGTAAGTTTTGGTGCTTTTGATAGTAATTTGATCACCAAAGCAATCCAAGATTGAGGAGAGCTCTATGGAATCCATGGCAAAGAAATTGGAAGCTCATTAACATGAAGAACCTAAGCTTTGAAGCTTTATAGTCCTTTGCCATATGCAAATCATGAATGCAAGGAGGGAAAGCAAAGAGAGAAATCTAACATGAAGAATTCAAGAGGACAGCAACTCTTGGACACTTTTGGAGCAATTCCTGGAGTCCATTTGATGCATACTATATGTCGTTTCGAAGCTTGGGAATTCAAAAATCCAACGCTTCAAACAGTGTGTGATTCGAAGTTGAAATGAAGAAGTTAGAGCCATTGGAAGCCGATCACACCAAGTTGAAGGCCAATTGCGCAGGCTGCGAAATCAGCCTTTAGCTGCAAAATCACAAGAGGATGGCTGCGAAATCAGCCTTTGGCTGCGAAATGGTGTCTTTCAGCTTGTGAAATTTCGCAGCCATCTTGCACGCCTGCGAAATTCTCCTGAGTGCTTCCAGATATTTGCGACCGACATTTTTAGATTTTTTGCTTCAGATATTCGATGTCTAAATCCCTATTTTCTCTTTGTAATCCACCAATCATAGGATTCCTTGGTCTTTAAGTAAGAACAAAGGGTGAATAACCTCATATATATTGTTTTGTAATTTTCATTACAGACAGATCTCTCAGGAGCTTGTTCTCAGAGACAACTTTTGTATAGTTTTGAAAGAAGTAAAATATAGAGCTTTACTCTGCCTTACCTACTCAATTTGATTGTATTTTTCTTACTAGCCAAACAAGCTCTAAGGATGTTTCCTCAGAGAATGAGTGGCTAGACTTTTTGTTTCTTGGAGCTAAGGTAGCCGGGTAAGGCCCCGAATGCAAGAATTGGTAGTTTTGTTGTTTCAGCTGTTAATGAAGAGAAAGTGTGACTCGTTAATGATTTCTATGTTTTTAGTTAACTTAAAACGCCTTTAATTCACCTGGGCCAACACTTGGTAAGGCAATGATCTTCGTTCATTGAGATGCACTAGTTTACCTCTTGTGAGCCTTTGGGAGGTGACTTGAAGGTAGGATTTTCTAGAATTGCCAACACTTGGTAAGCTTTTGGACTCTAAGGAGACATCCATTAGTTATCTCTTGCGAGCTTGAGAAGAGAAGTCCGAGGTTAATGATCACCTTGAATGGAAAATGCTAGGTGAGAGGCACGAGCCATTGCAAGTTGCATCAGTGAGAGAGATTTAGTGCTGAAATCCATTAAAGGGAAACATTTGTACAACGCCGGTTAGAGAATTAACTATATGTTAAGTCTCTAATGTGAGGAAAAGATTCAAGTGACCGGAGCTTTGTTTTTGCATGAGGAGCCTGACCTTAGTGAACCTAAAACTCCAAGGAACGCTTTTCTTCATAAGTAATTCCCATTACTTTCTTTTTAGTTAGCTTAAAATTAATCATTTTTCAACCAAAGTTTAAGTTTTCTTTTGAAACTAACCTTGAAATGAAAAAGCACCAATTCAACTTTGAATTAGTATCAGATGTAAGTTGAAAACCCTTCCCAGTGAACGATCCTAGAGCCACTATGCTATATTAGCTAAGGCTATCATAGTGCATGGTGATATAGGTTATAAATTTTGTTGATTACTCCTGTCTGAGGACCAAACTCAAGGTACACCAGCTAGGCATGCAATCAACCATCCCCTTATGTGCTTCTCTTGAGTGCTCAAGTAGTCCCCAAGTGCTTTTTAGGGACTGTACCTTAAGTACTACCTTAGTGGCCTTGAGGTACTACCTTAGTGGCCTTTAGGTACTACCTTATGGGCCCCTAGGTACTACCTTAGCTAAAACTCAACTCAACCTCTCCCAAGCCTCGGGTCTTCCTCACCTACCCTTAACCCATCCCCTTATGTCCTTCTCTTGAGTGCCCAAGTGGTCCTTAAGTGCTTTTTAGGGACTGTACCTTAGGTACTACCTTAGTGGCCTTGAGGTACTACCTTAGTGGCCTTTAGGTACTACCTTAAGGGCCCCTAGGTACTACCTTAGCTAAACCTCAACTAAACCTCTCCAAAGCCTCGCGCCTTCGTCTCCTACCCTTACACTATCCCCTTATATGCTTCTCTTGAGTGCTCAAGTGGTCCCCAAGTGCTTTTTAGGGACTGTACCTTAGGTACTACCTTAATGGCCTTTAGGTACTACCTTAAGGGCCTGTAGGTACTACCTTAGCTAAACCTCAACTCAACCTCTCCCAAGCCTCGTGCCTTCCTCTCTTACCCTTACACCATCCCCTTATGTGATTCTCTTGAGTTCTCAAGTGCTCCCCAAGTGCTTTTTAGGGACTGTACCTTAGGTACTACCTTAGTGGCCTTGAGGTACTACCTTAGTGGCCTTTAGGTACTACCTTAAGGGCCCCAAGGTACTACCTTAAGGGCCCCTAGGTAGTACCTTAGCTAAACCTCAACTCAACCTCTCCCAAGCCTCGGGTCTTCTTTTCTTACCCTTACACCATCCCCTTATGTTCTTCTCTCGAGTGCCCAAGTGGTCCACAAGTGCTTTTTATGGACTGTACCTTAGGTACTACCTTAGTGGCCTTTAGGTACTACCTTAGTGGCTTTTAGGTACTACCTTAAAGGACCCTAGGTACTACCTTAGTTAAACTTCAACTCAACCTCTCCCAAGCCTCGGGTCTTCATTTGTGACCCTTAGACCATGCTATTATATGCTACTCTTGAGTCCTCAAGTGGTCCACCAATGGTTTTTTACTACTGTTCCATAGGTACTACCTGAAAGGACCCTAGGTACTACCTTAGCTAAACTTAAACTCAACCTCTCCCAAGCCTCGGGTCTTCCTTTGTGACTCTTAGACCATGCCATTACATGCTTCTCTTGAGTCTTCAAGTTGTCCACCAACGGATTTTTTGGTACTATTCCTAAGGTACTACCTTAATGGCCTTTAGGTACTACCTTAGTGGCCTTCAGGTACTACCTTAGTGGCCTTCAGGTACTACCTTAAGGGCTTCTAGGTACTACCTTATCGAAACTTCAAGTCAACCTCTCCCAAGCCTCGGGTCTTCCTTTGTGACCCTTAGACCATGCTATTATATGCTTCTCTTAAGTCCTCAAGTGGTCCACCAATGCATTTTTGCTAATGTTCCTTAGGTACTACCTTAATGGCCTTTAGGTACTACCTTAGTGGCCTTCAGGTACTACCTTAAGGGACCTTCGGTACTACCTTAGTGGCTTTTAGGTACTACTTTAAGGGACCCTAGGTACTACCTTAGCTAAACTTCAACTCAACCTCTCCCAAGCCTCGGGTCTTCATTTGTGACCCTTAGACCGTGCTATTATATGCTACTCTTGAGTCCTCAAGTGGTCCACCAATGGTTTTTTACTACTCTTCCTTAGGTACTACCTTAAAGGACCCTAGGTACAACCTTGGCTAAACTTAAACCCAACCTCTCCCAAGCCTTGGGTCCTCCTTTGTGACCCTTAGACCATGCCATTATATGCTTCTCTAGAGTCATCAAATGGTCCACCAATGGTTTTTACTACTGTTCCTAAGAAACTACCTTAATGGCTTTTAGGTACTACCTTAGTGGCCTTCAGGTACTACCTTAAGGGCCCCTAGGTACTACCTTAGCTAAACTTCAACTCAACCTCTCCCAAGCCTTGAGTCTTCCTTTGTGACCCTTAGACCATGCCATTATATGCTTCTCTTGAGTCTTCAAGTGGTCTACCTATGGTTTTTTACTACTATTCCTTAGGTACTACCTTAATGGCCTTTAGGTACTACCTTAGTAGCCTTTAGGTAATACCTTAAGGGCCACTAGGTACTACCTTAGCTAAACTTCAACTGAACCTCTCTCAAGCCTCGGGTCTTCCTTTGTGACCCTTAGACCATGCCATTACATGCTTCTCTTGAGTCCTCAAGTGGTCCACCAAAGGTTTTTTGCTACTATTCCTAAGGTACTATCTTAATGGCCTTTAGGTACTACCTTAGTGGCCTTCAGGTAACAGCTTAAGGGTCCCTAGGTACTACCTTATCGAAACTTCAACTCAACCTCTCCCAAGCCTCGGGTCTTCCTTTGTGACCCTTAGACCATGCCTTTATATGCCTCTCTTGAGTCTTCAAGTGGTCCACCAATGGTTTTTTGGTACTATTCCTTAGGTGCTACCTTAGTGGCCTACAAGTACTACCTTAAGGGACCCTAGGTACTACCTTATCTAAACTTCAACTCGACCTCTCCCAAGCCTCGAGTCTTCCTTTGTGACCCTTAGACCATGCCATTATATGCTTCTTTTGAGCCTTCAAGTGGTCCACCAATGGTTTTTTGCTATTGTTCCTTAGGTACTACCTTAATGGCCTTTACGTACTCCCTTAGTGGCCTTCAGGTACCACCTTAAGGGCCACTAGGTACTACCTTAGCTAAACTTCAACTCAATCTCTCTCAAGCCTTGGGTCTTCCTTTGTGACCCTTAGACCATGCCATTATATGCTTCTCTTGAGTCCTCAAGTGGTCCACCAATGGTTTTTTGCTACTATTCCTAAGGTACTACCTTAATGGCCTTGAAGTACTACCTTAGTGGCCTTCAGGTACTACCTTAAGGGCCCCTAGGTACTACGTTATCGAAACTTCAACTCAACCTCTCCCAAGCGTCGGGTCTTCCTTTGTGACCCTTAGACCATACCATTATATGCTTCTCTTGTGTTCTTAAGTGGTCTACCAATGGTTTTTTGCTACTGTTCCTTAGGTACTACCTTAATGGCCTTTAGGTACTACCTTAGTGGTCTTCAGGTACTACATTCAGGGCCACTAGGTACTACCTTAGCTAAACTTCAACTCAACCTCTCTCAAGCCTTGGGTCTTCCTTTGTGACCCGTAGACCATGCCATTATATGCTTCTCTTGAGTATTCAAGTGGTCCACCAATGGTTTTTTGGTACTATTCCTTAGGTACTACCTTAGTGGCCTTCAGGTACTACCTTAAGGGACCCTAGGTACTACATTAGCTAAACTTCAACTCGAACCCTCCCAAGCCTCGAGTCTTCCTTTGTGACTCTTAAACCATGCCATTATATGCTTCTATTGAGCCTTCAAGTGGTCTACCAATGGTTTTTTGCTATTGTTCCTTAGGTACTACCTTAATGGCCTTTAGGTACTACCTTAGTGGCCTTCAGGTACAACCTTAAGGGCCAGTAGGTACAATCTTAGCTAAACTTCAACTCAACCTCTCTCAAGCCTCGGGTCATTCTTTGTGACCCTTAGACCATGCCATTACATGCTTCTCTTGAGTCCTCAAGTGGTCCACCAAAGGTTTTTTGCTACTATTCCTAAGGTATTATCTTAATGGCCTTTAGGTACTACCTTAGTGGCCTTCAGGTACAACCTTAAGGGTCCCTAGGTACTTCGTTATCGAAACTTCAACTCAACCTCTCCCAAGCCTCGGGTCTTCCTTTGTGACTCTTAGACCATGCCATTATATGCTTCTCTGGAGTCCTCAAGTGGTCTACCAACGGTTTTTTGCAACTATTCCTAAGACACTACCTTAATGGCCTTTAGGTACTACCTTAGTGGCTTTTCGGTACTACCTTAAGGGCCCCTATGTACTACCTTATCAAAACTTCAACTCAACCTCTCCCAAGCCTCGGGTCGTCTTTTGTGACCCTTAGACCATGCTATTATATGCTTCTCTTGAGTCCTCAAGTGGTCGACCAATGGTTTTTTGCTACTATTCCTAATGTACTACCTTAATGGCCTTTAGGTACTACCTTAGTAGCCTTCAGGTACTACCTTAAGGGCCCTTAGGTACTACCTTATCGAAACTTTAACTCAACCTCTCCCAAGCCTCGGGTCTTCCTTTGTAACCCTTAGACCATGCCATTATATGCTTCTCTTGTGTCCTTAAGTGGTCTACCAATGGTTTTTTGCTACTGTTCCTTAGGTACTACTTAAATGGCCTTTAGGTACTACCTTAGTGGCCTTCAGGTACTACCTTAAGGGCCTCTAGCTACTACCGTAGCTAAACTTCAACTCAACCTCTCTCAAGCCTTGGGTCTTCCTTTGTGACCCTTAGACCATGCCATTATATGCTTCTCTTGAGTCCTCAAGTGGTCCACCAATGGTTTTTTTGCTACTATTCCTAAGGTACTACCTTAATGGCCTTTAAGTACTACCTTAGTGGCCTTCAGGTACTACCTTAAGGGCCCCTAGGTACTACATTATCGAAACTTCAACTCAACCTCTCCCAAGCCTCGGGTCTTCCTTTGTTACCCTTAGACCATGCCATTATATGCTTCTTTTGAGTCCTGAAGTGGTCCACCAATTGTTTTTTTGTACTGTTCCTTCGATGCTACCTTAGTGGCCTTCAGGTACTAGCGTAAGGGACCCTATGTACTACCTTAGCTAAACTTCAACGCAACCTCTCCCAAGCCTTGGGTCTTCCTTTGTGACCCTTAAACCATGCCATTATATGCTTCTCTTAAGTCTTCAAGTGGTCCACCAATGGTTTTTTGGTACTATTCCTTAGGTACTACCTTAGTGGCCTTCAGGTACTACCTTAAGGGACCCTAGGTACTATCTTAGCTAAACTTCAACTCGACCTCTCCCAAGCCTCGAGTCTTCCTTTGTGACCCTTAAACCATGCCATTATATGCTTCTCTTGAGCCTTCAAGTGGTCTACCAATGGTTTTTTGCTACTATTCCTTAGGTACTACCTTAATGGCCTTTAGGTACTACCTTAGTGGCCTTCAGGTACAACCTTAAGGGCTAGTAGGTACTACCTTAGCTAAACTTCAACTCAACCTCTCTCAAGCCTCGAGTCTTTCTTTGTGACTGTTAGACCATGCCATTATATGCTTTTCTTGAGTCCTCAAGTGGTCCACCAATGGTTTTTTGCAACTATTCCTAAGATACTACCTTAATGGCTTTTAGGTACTACCTTAGTAGCCTTCAGGTACTACCTTAAGGGCCCCTAGGTACTACCTTATCGAAACTTTAACTCAACCTCTCCCAAGCCTTGGGTCTTCCTTTGTGACCCTTAGACCATGCCATTATATGCTTCTCTTGTGTCCTTAAGTGGTCTACCAATGGTTTTTTGCTACTGTTCCTTAGGTACTACTTAAATGGCCTTGAGGTACTACCTTAGTGGCCTTCAGGTACTACCTTAAGGGCCTCTAGGTACTACCGTAGCTAAACTTCAACTCAACCTCTCTCAAGCCTTGGGTCTTCCTTTGTGACCCTTAGACCATGCCATTATATGATTCTATTGAGTCCTCAAGTGGTCCACCAATGGTTTTTTTGCTACTATTCCTAAGGTACTACCTTAATGGCCTTTAAGGACTACCTTAGTGGCCTTCAGGTACTACCTTAAGGGCCCCTAGGTACTACATTATCGAAACTTCAACTCAACCTCTCCCAAGCCTCGGGTTTTCCTTTGTCACCCTTAGACCATGCCATTATATGTTTCTTTTGAGTCCTGAAGTGGTCCACCAATGGTTTTTTTGTACTGTTCCATCGATACTACCTTAGTGGCTTTCAGGTACTAGCGTAAGGGACCCTAGGTACTACCTTAGCTAAACTTCAACTCAACCTCTCCCAAGCTTCGGGTCTTCCTTTATGACCCTTAGACCATGTCATTATATGCTTCTCTTGAGTCCTCAAGTGGTCCACCAATGGTTTTTTACTACTGTTCCTTAGGTACTACCTTAATGGCCTTTAGGTACTACCTAAGTGGCCTTCAGGTACTACTTTAAGGGCTCCTAGGTACTACCTTAGCTAAACTTCAACTCAACCTCTCCCAAGCGTTGGGTCTTCCTTTGTGGCCCTTAGATCATGCCATTATATGCTTCTCTTGTGTCCTCAAGTGGTCCACCAATGGTTTTTTGCTACTGTTCCGTAGGTACTACCTTAATGGCCTTTGGGTACTATCTTAGTGGCCTTCAGGTACTACCTTAAGGGACCTTAGGTACTACCTTAGCTAAACTTAAACTCAACCTCTCCCAAACCTCGAGTCTTCCTTTGTGACCCTTAAACCATGCCATTATATTCTTCTCTTGAGCCTTGAAGTGGTCCACCAATGATTTTTTAGCTAATTTTCCTTAGGTACTTCCTTAATGGCCTTTAGGTACTACCTTAGTGGCCTTCAAGTACTACCTTAAGGGAACCTTGGTACTACCTTAGCTAAACTTCAACTCAACCTCTCCCAAGCCTTGGTTTTTCTTTGTGACCCTTGTACCATGCCATTATATGCTTTTCTTGAGTCCTCAAGTGGTCCAGCAATGGTTTTTTGCTACTATTTCTTAGGTACTACCTTAATGGCCTTTAGGTACTACCTTAGTGGCCTTCAGGTACTACCTTAAGGGTCCCTAGGTACTACCTGAACTAAACTTCAACTCAATATTTCCCAAGCCTCGGATCTTCCTTTGTGACCCTTAGACCATGCCATTATATGCTTCTCTTGAGTCTTCAAGTGGTCCACCAATGAATTTTTGGTACTGTTCCTTTGGTACTACCTTAGTGGCCTTCAGGTACTACCTTAAGGGACCCTAGGTACTTTCTTAGCTAAACTTGAACTCAAACTCTCTCAAGCCTCGGGTCTTCCTTTATGACCCTTAGACCATGCCATTATATGCTTCTCTTGAGTCCTCAAGTGGTCCACCAATGGTTTTTTGCTATTATTCCTTAGGTACTACCTTTATGGCCTTTAGGTACTACCTTAGTGGCCTGCAGGTACTACCTTAAGGGCTCCTAGGTACTACCTTAGCTATACTTCAACTCAACTTCTCCCAAGCCTCAGGTCTTCCTTTGTAACCCTTAGACCTTGCCATTATATGCTTCTCTTGTGTCCTCAAGTGATCTACCATTGGTTTTTTGCTACTGTTCCTTAGGTACTACCTTACTGGCCTTTAGGTACTACCTTAGTGGCCTTCAGGTACTACCTTAAGGGACCCGAGGTACTACCTTAGCTAAACTTCAACTCAACCTCTCCCAAGCCTCGGGTTTTCCTTTGTGACTCTTAGACCATGCCATTATATGCTTCTCCTAAGTCCTCAAGTGGTCCATTAATGGCTTTTAACTATTGTTCCTTAGGTACTACCATAATGGCCTTAGGTGGTGCCTTAGTGGCCTTCAGGTACTACCTTAGCTAAACTTCAACTCAACCTCTCCCAAGCCTCGGGTCTTCCTTTGTGACCCTTAGACCATGCCATTATATGCTTCTCTTGTGTCTTTAAGTGGTCTACCAATGGTTTTTTGCTACTGTTCCTTAGGTACTACCTTAATGGCCTTTAGGTACTACCTTAGTGGCCTTCAGGTACTACCTTAAGGGCCTCTAGGTACTACCATAGCTAAACTTCAACTCAACCTCTACCAAGCCTTGGGTCTTCCTTTGTGACCCTTAGACCATGCCATTATATGCTTCTCTTGAGTCTTCAAGTGGTCCACCAATGGTTTTTGGCTATTGTACCTTAGGTACTACCTTAATGGCCTTTAGATACTACCTTAGTGGCTTTCAGGCACTACCTTAAGGGTCGCTAGGTATTACCTTAGCTAAACTTCAACTGAACCTCTCCCAAGCCTCGATTCTTCCTTTGTGACCCTTAGATCATGCCATTATATGTTTCTCTTTCGTCCTTAAGTGGTCCACCAATAGTTTTTTTCTACTGTTCCTTAGGTACTACCTTAATGGCCTTTAGGTACTACCTTAGTGGCCTTCAGGTGCTACCTTAAGGGCCCTAGGTACTACCTTAGGTAAACTTCAACTCAATCACTCCCAAGCCTCGGGTCTTCTTTTGTGTCCCTTAGACCATGCCATTATATGCTTCTCTCTATTCCTCAAGTGGTCCACCAATGGTTTTTTGCTACTGTTCAGTAGGTACTACCTTAATGGCCTTGAGGTACTACCTTAGTGGCCTTCAGGTACTACCTTAAGGGACCCTAGGTACTACCTTAGCTAAACCTCAACTCAACCTCTCCCCAACCTCGAGTCTTCCTCTCCTTCCCTTACACCATCCCATTATGTGCTTTTCTGAAAGTGCTCAAGTGGTCCACAAGTGTCTTTTTGGGACTGTACCTTAGGTACTACCTTAGTGGCCTTTAAGTACTACCTTAAGGGCCCCTAGGTACTACCTTAGCTAAACCTAAACTCTACCTGGCCCAAGCCTCGGGCCTTCCTCTCCTACCCTTAGACCATCCCCTTATGTGCTTCTCTTGAGTTCTCAAGTGGTCCCCAAGTGCTTTTTGGGGATTGTACCTTAGGTACTACTTTAGTGGCCTTGAGGTGCTACCTTAGTGGCCTTTAGGTATTACCTTAAGGGGCCCTATGTACTACCTTAGCTAAACCTCAACTCAACCTCTATTAAGCCTATGGTCTTCCTCTCCTACCCTTACACCATCCCGTTATGTGCTTCGTCTTCAAATCTATTTTATTTGCAATGTAAAGCTACCAACTATATGTATGGAAATTAAATTTAAACTCTTTCCAAATTAAATTTGAGCATATTTGAAATTTTTACTTAAGCTAACATGTAATGCTAGATTTTTCATGAATTTCTCGATTTTCATTATGTCTAGTTAGACTAGTAGAGAAATGGTTCGTCTCAATTGTACATTTACTTTGTAGCCTTACCATTTTCTGTTGTAAAATAGTAAATGTATATAGGAAAGTGAGAAATGGTTCATAGTGAATGATGGCATTTCCATTTGCTATGCTCATTGAAATCAAAATTCATAACACAAATATACTTTATGTAAAAGAGCATACTAGGTTTAACAATAATATATTTTATTCGTGAATCAGACGATCTTCATTGCAAATGAACACATCGATGCCATGTATCATCTTTTCATTTGTTACAGTGGTTCATTGGAAGGGATGTGTGATATCCTATATTAGATTAGATATGACAAAAAGCTCGAGATGATATATATAAATATATGGGTTCTTCTTAATTTTATATACACATTTTATAGCTATAAGGGTTAAAAGTAAACAATTTATGCACATTCGACAGTGACTAGAAACCTGCACACTCCCACATTCCAGTTTATTGGATGAATGAAGAGGGGTTTGGCTCTTATTTCAGTTCACAAAGTCTCTACTTCGAAAAAAAAAGTGTTGTGCCATGACCATTTCTTAGGCTTCCATCAAGAATTCTCCATACTTTGAGTAAGGCTTGCCAAGCAGTGATAGGGTTTCTTAAATTGCTTGCATCAATGCCATCAATAGGAGTCATTATCGGATTATGGGGGTGATTTCATCCATTCTCTATGAAGTGGATCAGATATGTTCTTGGCCAGTGCCCTATTTTGGAATTGTCAGATTTCAGTATCTGCTCCAATGTATATAATGACAGGTTCTTCTCCGGGAAGTATTGTGGCAGAACCAGTCCAACAACCATTGATGTCACAAGGATTAGTTGGATTAAGAGCATGACCAAGATTAACCCATTTGACAAGAACATAAGATATGGAATGGGCCCATGTAATGCTACTCCATACTGCAACATAAGAGTTGTAGTGATGTAACATATGGTAAACTCCATTGTAGTACACTGGCTCTTTAAATTATAAACAAAATGAATGAGGACAAGGAATAAAATTGAATGAAAAAACGGGAAAAAAATGTATATAATTGTATGACAAGCCATGAAACAAGTTCTTTCCCTGCAAGGAAATAAAGTGAGCAGCCTCTTCAAAGTTCAAACCATAAATCATCATCCAATCTTTTAGGTTTTTCTTTCCCCCATCTTCCTCATAGTGCCCACCACCAAACCCCAAACACTCAAATACAATCCCAACCCTTTATTTTCAGATTTTTGCCCACTGTTCTTTACATTGTGGGATAGTGCCCTTAAAAAAGTAAGGTGGTTAGGGTAGGTAGGGGATGAAGACAGGTGAAAACAAAGTTCAGTGTAAGCAGATGTTACCACAAAGAATAGTAACAAAATTTTGATGCCCAGCTTCAGCATCCATTCAATATACTTGAGGGTTTGATGAACTGATGACTAAAAGTCCTCATCTATCTTGAAGACATAATTATTTCCACCATATAGGCTTGACATTACAGATGCCTTTTGATAATCACCCACTCTTCTATGAAAGAAGTTTGCATTACTCCTGCTCAATCAAACAAACAAGACAAAAACCAAGGAAATCAAGCTAAGTAGAAAGTGGAAGAAAAAGTAATGGTTATCCGGCAACCAGGGCTTGGAGCAACAGTCATAAAAAAACACATAGGCTGAAAAGTCAAAGCATGATAAGTTAAATAAGAGAGAAGGAATTTTGATATTTTTCTTAAAGGAATCCACTTCCAACATGTCCTCAAACTCAAGGAAATCAACTTTTAACCCTCACTTTCATCCTATAGTTCCAGATTCCATCTTCCACATCCCCGTATGAAAACTTTAACTAATGGGATAATTATAAGATCTAGCCTTGACCAACTTGTTTTGTACATACATGAACAGAAGAAGAAGGCATCTATTAATTAAGGTTAGGATGATAAGACTGAATAGTTTTACTCAAATGTGTAAAATAAAAAAATGGTGGAAAGCTCCAAATCAGATAGTTTAAAATTATCATGATGTAAAGCATGAGAGGTGTCAAAAGAAGCACCCTTTAATGGAAGCACAGCCTGGTTGAGCATGTGGAATGTTTCCTATTATTGAATGATTAAAAACCCATTTTTGAGTCCAAAACCTAGTAAGCAAGACCTCCTAGATGTACATGTTTATGAAATAAATAGCATTTTAATAGAGTTCAACAACATAAAATCAAAATCCAAGACATGCACTCATCAATACTCATTGCAAGAAAATAATATTTGTAAAATCAACAATTTTATATAAGACATGAAATAAGTACTATAGGAAAAAATTAATATAAATATTTGTAAAATCAACAATTTTTATATCATGTGTCACTGAATGGATTAATTCAATCCACGAATCCACACAATCAGTTATTTCATATTCTGTTCATGATTCTTTGTCTTTATTTACATAGTGAAAAGAAGATAAATTACAGATGAATGAATCTCAAAAACCTTTGTATCAATCAATCAACCAGTTTTATCCTGGAATCTGGGCTTTCCATATCCGACCTGTAACCCAAAGCATGGGCATTCTTGTCTCCCCTCCTAAGGAAAACACCATGCCTCCCAACATAATGAGGTTGTTCGCACTCTCCAAGCTACTCCTCTTACTCTCTCTAATGCTTCGTGGGATGCCCTCAAAAGTAAGCTTCCGCCCATTTCCACCTATCTCCAGGCTGTAGCTGTAGTTGTCGATCTCTGCTTGGTTGCCTATCAGGTTGAGGAATGCCATGTAAATGGGAGTCGACCCTATAAGGAAGGCTTCAGCATGGAGACAGAAGGGTTTGTCAAAACAATTGATGATCTGAAAGGGCAAAAGAGAAAGTTTCGTTATTTGCCATAATCCAACAACCAACCATGTTATCCTACTGGGACTGTTTTTTAGTAGCCTGTGAATCATGTATGCACTGTTTTTGGCATCACTCTTAATGTATGGTGCCAAAGTTCTTATCTAAAGGTTACGTTTTATGAATCTAAATTTATGGCAATGTAAAAAAAGTACTTACAGTTAAATCCCATTTGTAGCT
The DNA here is from genome assembly GCF_004353265.1 of Vitis riparia. NCBI lineage: Eukaryota > Viridiplantae > Streptophyta > Magnoliopsida > Vitales > Vitaceae > Vitis > Vitis riparia. The sequence goes on from NC_048443.1 coordinate 3,216,914, forward strand.
TTGGTATTTATAGAGATCTTCTATCAAAAATTCAAGTTTGAACTTGCAGCCATAGAGCATGACTGCCTTGTGATAATCTATCAAGTGAGAAACAAGGAGTGGAATATCCCCAACAACAGAGCACAGACATCCATACCATGGGCAGCTATATGGTTGAAAGTTACACGAGTCTTCATGCATGAGCTTGGTGTGGTAAGGGATGATCTCAGGGCATCCAAACTCCTCATTCTTGCAATGCAGTTCAAGTGATTCGACCATCTTCTCCAGAGCTAGACACCTTATATCACCGAGGTACTGCCTACAAGTAGGACATTTGTTGAGTACCCTTGTTTTATAGCTTGAACAGAGTGTGTGTCCATTGTGGCACTGCAAGAACAAAAGCTTTGTTTCAAACATCGATGAAAAACAAAAACTTTGGGGTTTCCTATTCCTAGACAAACAAGAAGACATAATTTACATATTTATAAAACTGGAAGGGACATCTAGGTAATATACCGATTCAAGGCATTCATGATCCAAATCACTCTATCATCAAAAGTGGAGGATGCAAATAAAAGAAAAGACCAACAATAATATAACCATGTTTTTAAAGATAAAAAAAATGGAAGAAATATGAGAAGGGGTGTTCAAAGTCCAAGGAAACAATCGAACCAGGCCTGGGATAACTCCCCAGAGGCGCAAATAACTGATTACTACTCAAAAAGTGCTATTTGATAGCTTGTAATTAATCCTTTTAAACACTTTTGAGTAGTAGTTAGTGCCTTTTAACCCAATTAGCATGTTAAGGCCTCTTTCAATCAATTCTAATCAAATTGTGTAAGTTTTGGTGTTTTTGTTAGTAATTTGATCACCAAAGCATTATGAGATTGAGGAGAGTTTTATGGAATCCTTGGCAAGCAATGGGAAGCTTAGAGGCATGAAGAATCAAAGCTTTGAAGTACTTTTTCCATAAGCAAATCTGGAATGCCAGGGAAAGCAAAGAGAATCCAGCCATGAAGCATTCTTGATGACAGTCACTGCAGCCACTTTTGGAGCACTTCCTGATGTCCAAATTATGCATGTTATATGTCATTTGAAAGCTTAGCAAGTCAACAATCCAATGCTTCAAACCGTGTACAATTCGGAGTTGAAATGAGGAAGTTACAGCCTTTGGAAGATGATTGCTCCAAGCTGAAGGAAGGATTCAGAAAAGTGCTGCGAAATCACCCTTTTGTTGCGGAATGGTTTCGCAGCCTTTTTGCACAGTGCTATCGATTTCCCCTGAAGCTTCACGCCGCGATGGAAGCCAAACACCACAAGATGGAAGTCAACTTCGCTGAGGTGTTGAATCAGCCTTTTGCTGCAAAGAAATTTTGCAGCCCTTCTTATGCACCTGCGAAATTTCGCAGACCTCATCTTTTACCTGCGAAATGGTCCTTAGTGCTTCCCGATATTTGTAACCGACACTTGGAGATATTTTTCATTAGATTTTTGTTGCCTAAATGCCCAAATTCTCCTTGCAAGTCACCAATGATAGGATTCCTTAGCTTTTAAGTTAGGAATTTGGCAAAAATATATATGTAATAGCTATCAATGTAATTTTGGTATAAATATAGCCCGAGGAGCCTGTTCTGAGTGTGATGAACCTTTTGTAAAAGTTTCAAAGTAAAATACAGAGCTTGAGCTCTGCTTTACCTTCTCACTTTGATTGTGTTTTTTATTTATTTACTTAGTTATGCAGTCTCTGAGGAATTTTCCCCAGAGAATGAGTAACTAAACCTTTTAGTTCCTTGGAGTTAAGGTTGCCGGAAAAGGTTCCAAGTGCAAGAATCAGAAGCTTTGTGGTTTCAGCTATGAATGAAGAGAAAGTGTGTCCCGTGAATGGTTTCTAATGTTTTTAGTTAACTTAAAACGCCTTGGAGTCACCTGGGCCAACACTTGGTAAGGTAAGTGATCTCTAACCATGGAGATGCACTAGTTTACCCCTTGCGAGCCTCTGGTAGGTGACTTGAAGGTAGGATTTTCTAGAATAGCCAACACTTGGTAAGCTTTTGGACTCTAAGGAGACATCCATTAGTTATCTCTTGCGAGCTTTTGACGGGTAATCCAAGGTTAAAGATCACCTTGAATGGTAAAGGCTAAGTGAGCGGCTCGAACCATTGCAAGTTGCATCAGTGAGAGAATTAAAGCTGAAATCCAATTGAGGGATGCATTTGTGCAGCGCCTGTTAGAGAATTGACTTTATGTTAATTCTCTAGTGTGAGGGATTGAACCAACTAACCGGAGCTATGCTTTTGCATGAGGAACCTCCCCTGTATACCTGAATCTCCAAGGAATGCTTTTCTTCTTAAGTAATTTTCATCACTTGCTGTGTTGTTAACCTAAGCCTAAACCTTTTTCTACCAAAGTTTGTGTTTTATTTCTTAAGCTAATCTTGAAATGAAACAGCACCAATTCACTTTGAATTGGTATCATTTACAACTTGAGTACCCTTCCCAGTGGAACGATCCTAGAGTCACTATGCTATAGTAGCTTTTTCTTTGCTACCCTAGTTCATGGTGTTATAGGTTATAAATTTTGTTGATTACTCCCGCCATCAAGGAGCACCAGCTGGATACGAATCAGCTGAGACACCAATTAGGCATGAATCAATAACATAGCAAGCAGGCACCTTATTAAGATACATAACACCATATTTATGAAAGAAGAGTGATATACAAGAAATGGCAAAACACAGAAGCAAATTTTATTTTGAGCAAAAAGCATGACGAATCTGTTTCCGCTTCACTCTTCTATGATCTCGCAAAGGACCAACATTCCAAAGTTTCCAATCCTGTCACTCCCTTTGAAGATTGGTGTGTCAAAATAGGCACTAGCAAGTGCCAAGTAGCTCCAAATTCTTCACCTCCCAAACAACAGTCACATTTAGTTTTTTTGATACAAAGTTACGTATGCACCAAAAGTCCACCTCCTAGATCCATCTGTTCCAAGGCCTATTGATAGTCGCTTCTCATTGGCACTGCAATCCCAACATCTTCTCTGTTTCTACACCATTAGTATGTCATCTACGTCTCTCTCTGTAATTCCAATGACCTTCCCTTTACACCTACTTCATCATATTTTCCCTAATAAAAGGAGTTTCAGATATCACCTAGTTTTTGTAAGGCATTGCAAGGTGTAGTATTTGGAATTAAATAGGCAGAAACGCATTTCATAGGCTGCTTCTGTAATAAACTGTTAACAACAACAATGATCTCAATTTTCAAAATTTTTTATTTTCCAATTTTTGGAGGAACTCAAACTGAACCCATGATTTCAAATGAAAAAAGAGAGCAACATTAGGTAAATTATGATTACTATTCTAGTTCCAATCATCTAACATGAAATTTAATTATTGATTAAGAAAACACCACCTATACAGAAGACAAGCAAAATCGCAGTGAAGGCCTTCATCTCTAGAAATAAGCTCATTTGAGAAAGTCAAACATGACATCAATCCTCTCTTTTTAAGCCAAAAAATGGCACAAAAGCTGAAAACCAAAAAGAAAATGGGGAAACCCATAATATGTTACTTAAACCTTTTGACTAACAAATATGATCCATATTGAAGAACATAGAGGATCCCATGATTTGTAAAGAAACTACCTTCCTGAGAAAAAGATTCCTTCAACACATGTAAAGGCAATAAGTCTCTTAGCAAATAAAGTAGAACTGCAAAAGGGGATTACCACAATGAGAAACAACAAAAAAAATTAAAGCAATAAATTTCATGTTTCACTTATTGAGAGCCAATGTTCAAAGTTAAAAAATGGAGCTGAACTATCATGATCAGGAAGCCCAAACAAAATCGAACTTGAGGTAAAGAATGTAGTAAAGCCTTTAAACTCTGAGAGTTTAGGATACAGAACATTGCAGAAACTACTAAACCCAGGTCCAAAAATTTATTTATCAAGTGTTCTGCTCCTTTCCCCCCCACCCCTGTCCCAACCGACACACAAGTGCTTCTTCTATGCAAAACAAGAGTCTAACAATGTTCTGGGATACAATAGCCTCTGTCAAATCCACATAAACAATCAAGCCCATGACTTAAAAACCTGGTGGGCTAGACAGGTTTGTAATTTTATTGCTTTTGCCATACACATGTTTTCATTAAGTTTCAGATTCTATGGTTTTGTTATATTTCATAGTTTTGCCCAATTTCTATGCTCTTAAGAGTTAAACAATAAAAAAAATTTGGAATTTTAGAGTACAAAAACATTAAAAGACATCATCCAGTGTAATGTGCAAGTGCTTTTATGCATATTACGCATTTATATAAAAGTTACTCATCAATACTCATCAATACTCACTACCTCTATCAATTGAGATAAACCTCAATCCATCGAGTGGATGCCAATTGATTGAGGTTGAGTTGCGAATTTGGATTAACCAGCTTGTTTCACAATCAATTAGCCCATTTTTGAAAGTTTGAGGCAAACAAAATATTTGAAAACAAAAATAGATATTTTTTTTTCTAAAAAAAGCATTTGGATTCAGCTTAATTTTAGGAGAGAGCCTTCAAAACTACAGCCTATTGTTTTAGTACAAATTTCAAGTTAAGCAGACCCTTAGTCATGAGGAATCCAACAGTTTTGCTCAAATTGGAGTCAATCTTCAAAATCTTATATGTTAAAAAAAAAAAAAAAATTGATATCAAGAGCTTCTTTGAACTTGACCATAAAAATCACCCAAATTTCATAGTCCTAGAATAGCAAAATATTACAAAATCCAACCCTTCAGAATCCTAACAATATATTTGACATTACTAATGGTGAATCATGAAAGACATTTTTTGACATAGATACAACATATGATGGTGGATTTTTGAGGTTGTGGCACCACTTGAAAAGATCCAGATCTGTGTTAAAGAAGGTGTAGACCCTCAATTTTGTCCCTTGACACTGGCATTTGTCCTTTGGGCGTCACCTGCACCCATCGTTCTCATATGGCACCACTAGGGCCCCTTTTGGGCTTAGTCGGTGTCCGAGCCTCCTGTGGGCTTGTCTGTGGTTCATTGTGGTGTGTATGTGGTTCATTTTGGAGGGTCATCGTGACCATTTTCCTAGTCGTTCACATCACCCTATAGGAAGGAAGTGGGGTCATCCCGATGTTTTAGCTTAGTTGAAGTTTATACGGGCATGTTGAGGTTCGGAGCACTCGGGCTTGTTTTGATCATGGTTTCCTCATTCAAACTCGGAATTGCACACCGTTTTTTTCATGGATTCCTCACTCTTCCAAGAACATTCTATCAAATTTTCAAGATTTTTTTGCAACCGGTTTGACCGGTTGGCATCTGGTTCAGCCGGTTCATCGAGTCAGCCGGTGTAGAACACTGATTTTTGGTAATTTTGGGACCCAAATCCTACATAGCTCAGGCCCATAAGCTCCAGATCGGTTTTGGAGAATGTTGTGGGCCCATTTTGGGCCCTGGTTTGGGTTCTTTGCAGCCCACCATGAATCCATATGGATTCTTGGTGGTGAAGCAAGCTGAAAACTGAAGGGAGTGAGCTGGCCTCGTAAGTGCAAGAGAAATAATGGGGGGTGTGGTTCCCATGCTGATGGAGGGGATTTCGGTGCTGAAGGGGAAGGAACCCAAGAGGCTCAAAGGCTGAGGGGGGTATGAGTATAAAAGGTGAGAGGATAGGAAAGCAAAGGACCTTTTGGCATTTTTGAGAGAGGGGATATTTTGTTGGTGAGAAAAACAGAGGGGGAGGAGCATCTTCTGAGTTGAGAGCGTGGAGGAAAGCTACAGCATCTCGGTTTCTGGAAGTCATCATCAGCGTACATGGATCATATTTGGCGGAGATTCTGAGGTAAGTATGCTGAACTTTTTTTTTTTTTACCTACAGGTCATCTTCATCGTCTTCGTATGCTTTTTTTTCCTCTTTCTCATCCTCTTTTATTTCCTTTGATGTGAAGATTGTATTGCTTGGGTGTGGATAATAAAGGCCACACATGTTTGTTGTTGATTGGTTATGAATGGTTGAGGATTACAGTTGAGGATGATTGTTTTCTTGATGTGTTAGAATCACGTTTAGGCTCAAGTTTAATTAATTCGTCGTTTTCAATTCAGCACCATAGTTGGCTGACTTTGTCAGTCATGAGGAACACCTGACCTTGCTTTGTTTGGTTTTCACTCATCCGGGCTCGGAATTGAGAACCGTTTTCTTTGTTTGCTTCCTTATTCATTTAGAAACTTTCTGACCAAATCTGGGATTTTTTATCAATTGGCTGAACTAGTTGGAAACCGGTTCAACCGGTTCAGCATCATGGCTGGCTGACTCTATCAGTCATGAGGAATACCTGACCTTGCTTTGTTCGGTTCTCACTCATCCGGGCTCGGAATTGAGAACCGTTTCTTTTTTTTGCTTTCTTATTCATTTAGGAACTTTCTGACCAAATATAGGATTTTTTATCAACCGGCTGAACTGGTTGAGAACCGGTTCAACCGGTTCAGCACCATGGCTGGCTGACTTTATCAGTCATGAGGAACACCTGACCTTGCTTTGTTTGGTTCTCACTCATCCGGGCTCGGAATTGAGAACCGTTTCTTTTGTTTGCTTCCTTATTCATTTAGAAACTTTTTGACCAAATCTAGGATTTTTTATCAACCAGCTGAACTGGTTGGGAACCAGTTCAACCGGTTTAGCACCATGGCTGGCTGACTCTATCAGTCATGAGGAGCACCTGATCGGGCTTTGTTTGGTTCTCACTCGTTTGGGCTTGGGATTGAGTGTCGTTGCTTTTGTTTGATTTCTTATTTATTTATTAGTCTTCTAAAAAATTTGGGAACTTTTTCTCAACAGGTTGTACCAGTTGAGAACTGGTTCAACCTATTTTGTAAGAGGACTTTGGGCAGCCCTCAATTTTGGAATTTTTCAAGCCCATATCCATTGGGGCTCAAACCCATTTGCTATGGGGCAATTGTGAGCCATCTTGAAGGTTTAAGTCAGTGTTTGATTTCAATTAGTGTGGGCCCATTTTGAGGTTATGGGCGGTGTGGTCTAGGTAAGTCTAGTTTGATTTGTATGACATTTGGGGGAGTCCATTACCTAATTTCAACCAGCTTTCTTCCTTTTTGGCACAAAATTTGATGCTTGATTTTGAATACATGTTGCGTGACTGACTCACCCTCTACTGCAGCACATGGATAGGGACCACAGGTATGCATCGTTGGTTTTAGATTGTTGAATCATATGCATGCATGGTGCTTGATCCTGAATGATTGTTATGTGTTTATCTGTGTTTGGTTGACCTTTTATGCAGCGTTGGGTTGGGGACCACAGGTACGCACCCATTGTTTTGGTTGGTTGAATTCATATGCATGCCAAATACCAATTAGGATTGTGTGATTCATGACATCTATTTAGCCTAGGGTTTCATCTTTGACCCATATGCTCCCACATACCCAATTCATTAGTAGAGACCGAGTTCCGGGCCTAGAGGGGTGCTACCTCGCATGAGGTACCTTCCCAGTGGGTAACCTTATCCCCGGACCCAGAATCTAGTTTTCGCAGACCGCTTTTTCCATACTGGGGTCATTAGGGGTTTTTGTTCTTACTTAATTTTCCCCATTTTAAAAATAAAAATAAAAAGTAAGTGGCGACTCCATACGACACCGTTCCTCACGGGGGGCGGGTTTTTCAAAATTGGAAAACTCAACTTTTTCATTCTTTCTTTTCTTTTAAAAGCGAGTCGCGCCGGTCCAGTGGATCGAGTGAGGGTCCGCAGAAGGTCCAAGTCAACTTAAATCTGAAATGTATGGACCCATTTTCTAAATATTTGAGTTTCTAAAGCGGGGCCAACATCATTAGTGAGAAACAGCCACCTCATATAACATGTACACATACCTCAACTTTCCTATATAAGTGGTGCTCCCCTTCCAAACATCACCAGCATTAAGAGAGATGATATCGTCTATGCAAGTAGGACGTCTACAGTTCCATGCAACAAGAAGAAATTTTCCATCATCAGTTGAAGTTGTCAATAGATAAGACAAAAGCAAAAAAGTTAAAACATTTACAACTCAAAAACGAAACTAAAAAACAGAACCTGTCTTCTAAAAACCTGTCTTCTAAATATCCTACTTGGTAATTAAGAATGAGGACATCTAGCTCTTCACCAATCCAACCATGCAACTAAATACATCAAATGACCCTAGATCGTTGCAAGTTCTATATGCAAGAAAGCCTTCATTAATGAACCACAACTTATCCAAAAATAAATGGGGTTTAGCTATTCACCTTGAATTAAGCCGAGATAGAGATGATATGTTTGGTTGGTACAATTCTGTTTTATATAACACTGAATGAGGGAGCCCCTTGGCCTAGGTTGGGGGGAAAAATTGATTTTCATATATGAGCTTATAAAGGGATGGGCAAATGTGTTGAAGATTATAGCATCCAAACAAGTAGCATTAAATTACAATAATCACTAATAACAAAGCAGCATCCAACAAACCCTCCAACCACCCCCACCCCAACACACATAGAGGACTTCAAATAATTTATAATGGCATGCCTGCAAGAGTCAAATATTCAAGAATCATAAAAATTAACTACATAAACTAAACTGGTTTAGAAAACTAAAATTCATTTATAAGGATAGAAACAACTTAATCCATATTGTTCTGCATAATGACACTAAATGTGACCCCAACTCTATATTGCTTATAACTGAAACTTTTGATCTTGTCCTACAAAATATTTTTATTGATCACTATTAGTCTTGCACCTTAATGCATTAGTTGATATAAATTTTTTTTTTCAGTATCGTTTTTTCACAAAATTTTTGAAAGTGGACTATCAAAGTAGTAAACCAATGGCACTTCCTTAGTCTAGCATTGCTATAAAAGAACAATTCACTACGAGTTTCCCACTGATGGTATCGAATAAATTAAAATAACCGGAAAAGCTTGACAAGCAACATAAAAATAAATAATCAAAATCTTACTTAAAAATTCCAGCTTCACCTTTCATATAGCAAAATTAGCTTGGCCAAATAGTAGGCAGAATAGAAAGCAATTTCTTCAACCTAGGCAATAGTTTCTCATATTGCTGGCTCTCTTAGAATTACGCACCTGCAAAGAGGTCATGGAGTAACCTCTTTAGCTCAACCAAAATTTCATATACCAATGTATTTTTTATAGTCAGTGGTAAATTAATCTAAAAACACCTAACAAAAGGGGGGTCACAACCCAAATATATCGGAAGTATGCAATGGGTGCCCAAAGTAAAAATGGTAAACCAAAAAACCAATTATGATGTATCTATATAGTTTTTAGAGGGCTCCGGTATTGGGCATGCCTAAATTTACAAACAAAAATCAAAATAAGAACAGTTATATTATAAAGTCTGAGTCATGATGAGAATGTCTTATGATCACATCCCTTTCTCCAGCAACCATGATTCCGAATTGTAACATTGCTCATGTCTTTATGGTTGTCAACCATCTTGTTTTCCAATTGTCGCCTGCAATTAAGAAAAAAAAAATAATAATAATACCAATAATGATGAGAATAAAAAGAAGGGAAAAGAAGGTGACATGAAGCTAAGAAGTAGTTTTATCTATAACACAGAAAATATAGTAGATAATAATAGTGCAACCTAAAACTAATTTGAGCATCACAATAATAATACTGCCTACCGACACCACCAACCCCACTCTCATGCAAGTAAGGTCCCATTAGTGACCTTCCATGTTGCAGGTGGACTCTATTAATCACATTAGACATGCCTTCATGACCTTCTCTCTAGCATTATTTGCGGCACTAGTAACCAAGGTAATGACCGGCCTCAATCGATATAGATGCATCTTATCCTGCACAACACACCAAAAGCATGGCCCGGTTTGGTCAAACATGTAGTACTCCGGATGATTTCCAAAATATGTATGAAAATTTTCTAATTTCCTATATAAATTCATGGTCGACCTAATCAATCATAAAGGAGACTTGACCTCTATTCTCTGAACCTCAAAATGATTTTCAATTTTTGAGATTAGGATGTTGTCATTCTCACTGCACAGCCAATTAAAAACAGCTCCTGTAGAATCATCTAAAACAAATCCGTTAGAATGCTCTACTTTTTTTTTTTTGTGAGGGAATACAACAATTTAGAATCTGAGCTTCCAATGATTGGCAACAGGAGAATCAAACTACATTATTGATTTCCCATATTTGAAACAACAACGAATCATGAGATCAACAACAAACAAAGAGGCATAATAATTACATTTCAATGGAGGAAGTATTATGTCAAGCATAAAGTAACAACAACATAAGCATGACATCAAGAACATACCCTTTGCGGCCACAACGTCATGCCCTCCCATTTCTATGCAAGTACACCTCATAGTCAGGCTCTGCCTGTGTCCCATATTTAAGCGGCAAATCATAGTTGACATCCAAATTCACCTTCACAGACAAATTCGAAGCAATTACCATCATGGAAATTCATTATCAGTACAGGGAATAAAAAATTACTCAAAAATCCACAAGTGCTTTGTGTAACATTCCTGCACTATTCTTCGTACTGACAGAAATAATGGTTTGCCCCAACTTATGTCCTAACTAAAAATTTTTGTCTTTAATCACAACCATCTTGGAGAGTTCATCAGGGCATTTCATCTTACACTGCTTCACAGCCTGCAAGGATAGTTCTTCTTTCTTTACAAACATTTGATGGTAGGAAGCTTTTCTTGTAATGTAATTTTTATCTATATCGTTGAAGTAGCAGAAAATAGAAGCACCTAATGAAATTCACAACACAACAAAAAAAGGAAATTTTTATCTGTATCGTTGAAAGTAGCAGAAAACAGAAGCACCTAATGAAATTCACAACACAACAAAAAAAAGGAAGTCAATAGTATGATGGTAGCTCTTTCACATGATACTAACAACTTTAACATAAAGATCCAAACCATCTAAGAAATGAGAACTTACAACTGGCATGTGCAAGTGAGATCGCATTAATGAGGAGAACCTTGGTATTTTCTTGTTCTTCTTTTCTTAGTGCTTTCCCAGCTTACGAACCACCTCAAGATTCTGCACCATTAAATTTCCACTGATAAAGCCTACATGCTCAAATATTCAAACAATAAGCCTCTATATGTTTCATAAGATATAATTCTGGTATAAAGTTTTTAGTAATAAACTATCAAAATCACTTGACAAGGTACTTATCACAATAAATAAATAAATAAATAAAATACTTCACAGGGTATTCATTCTAGTGTGTGTCTTCTCTTATCAAAACTCACAAGGACACTAATTTATTGGCTTAGTTCATATGTATTTAATTGTGATTCCAAGAAAAAGTCTACTTTTATGCCTGAGTATTTTTTGTTGGAAAGGTAATTCCCTCAAATATAAATTTTCTAGAGAAACAAACAATAGAGAAAAAAATAGAGGGCACCACCTTCTGATTATGCACTGTCGGCACCACCAGCCCCACTCTCATGCAAGTACGGTTCCATCATTGACCTTGCCTGTCCAAGGTGGCCTCTATTAATCAAATTCGACATGCCTTCAAGACCTTATCTCTAGCATTGTTTGCCGCATTAGTAACCAAAGTAACGACCAGCCTCAATTGATATAGATGCATCTTGTCCTGCACAACACACACCAAAATCATAGGCTGGTTTGGTAAAAATTCAAATAAACCAATTTCTAAAGTCTTGGTTGCACTTACCTCCGCGATTGAATGTGCTAGTGTCGCCTCGTTCCAATGTTCCATGTACTTGATTGCGAACATGCCACAATCATATCTACACCACCAATTGCATTACACCAATCATATGCATACATCAGGCATAAAAGACAAATACATCAGTACCGCATATTTAATGATACGTAAAATAATAACGGTTAAAATAATCTACCCATTTAGTTGTTGCACAATTTGGGGTTGCACGTGATGGAATTTTGAGACCTCCAATCGCCTGAGCATGCCATGAGCATGAAATGCTTTATCAATTGCATCAGACAAGCGTCTCGATACGACACTTATCCCGTTATCCCTTCTTAAAGGCAACAAAGATAAGATTTCGACCCTTGAAGCTGGAATATTGACCACGTGCACGTGCCAATGGTTGTTGTCGCAGATGGGAAAAAATAGATACACACATATTGATGACATTGCCATTAATAGGTTAGTAGGGCACTATAATATGATAATTAAATGAAACAAAGGCTTTGACCATGATGCCATTGTACTAGGTTTGACATACCATATCACAACTTGAGAAATCATGACCCACAAATTCAGCATGAAGGAACATCTGACACCGCTCTCTGATTTCATGTTTTTTTGCCTTTACCGTAAGGCTGGCTAGCACCACCTGTCCATTTTTTCTTACAGCTCACCACACAGTCTTCAATTTAAAATAATAGAGAAACGCATTAAAGAATGATGAGTCGAAATAGTGTGCGTGCGGTGGTATAGCTTGTTCTGCATTCATCATTCGGTAGACCACTCCAATAATCTGAAAATGTACACATGTAAATGACCATAAAACATAATAATGTGCATCTTATATAACGATCAAGGCAGAATAGAAATCTTTGACACATACCGCACTATTTTCCTAACGGCCTCCATTGAGCGAAGAAAGCTCATCCCGTGTTATATATGTGTCATGCATATCGCACAAGATCTCGCTACAATGTCAAAAATGTGTTAAGTCAATAGCCATAAAATTAACAATAATGTTAACTTTAACAATAAATGGTGAATTCATGTCAAGTACCTTGGCTCACCGTCTTCTGACAACGCATAATCCGTAACCAACCTTTCTTGTTGGCTGATTTTAGGAAATAGTTGAACACATTGAGAGACGAAAGGGGATTTGCAAATGGCGGCTAGCTTGACAAGCCTTTTCGCTGTGTGTTTAAATCTCCACCTAGGGATAGGAGAAGGCTGTTTGCTGCCACAGCCTTCTTGAACACCCATTTGCACCCCTTTAAGTGATTGCAATTCAGCACTCTTTTGTGAAGGTGGGCATGTGTCGTGGTCAATACATGGGCCATCATCTACTGCTGCACCGGTGACTCTTTGCTGGCCAGAATGAGTGCTTGCGGCACCGGTTTCTTTTCTTATCCATTGGGAGGGTATCCATGATTGATAGGAATTTCTTTCCCGAGCAGCGGGATTTTGGTAACTTAACCTACAACATGAAAGAATGAAAATATATTACAAATAAGTCGCAATTCTAGAGTTAAGCCTCAAGGGAAATAGTTTTAAAAGTAGGTTAAAGGGCTGTCGAATATTTACCGCTTCAGATCTTGATGGAACATGGCTTCTCCGCTTCCTTTGTCTGCTATCCATGTGTTTAATAAATGAAGTGCTTCTTTTCCTTGAGTATTTTCAGCAACGATGTAGACTAGTAGTTGGGGAAAATTATGCACCAAGAGATTGTGAATGGAGCATCACCGTGACAATTGCAATATAAGGGGGTAGATGCTGCATCTGCACAATGAAATGAACAATTTTATATATGTATTCCTCATTAACAGCATAACAATCTTAAAAGGCCACATGTATAGTGTTGTAGTTGTATCAGTTGATCAGAATTGATCTCAAATATAATAAAAATGAGTTCAGAGGTCAAAGAAAATTCATAAAGTTTACATAAAATAGTTGTCCCTATGTCTATGAATGATGGATTTTGATTTACAACCTGTATAAGCTTGTTTAGTACAACAATAACATTTGTTCAAGTATTGTACAACACAGTTCTTAATAAATGGGAGCTTGATATTTACAATATACCTTAAATTGGAATAAAAAAGTACACCACTATATGGTTTTCAACAAGATTAGCCTACTAAGAAATGAAGCAAAAGGAATTATGATAACAATCTTGATGTAATATTACCCATTACAACACACCAATGATAAGTGTTACATATGTGTTCTTGGTTGGTAAAAACCTTTAGAAGAGTGTTCAAAACATGTAATGGATATACAAAAAACACATAGTTTTAGTCATGGAAGAATGTGACAGCATTGCACTTAAGACAAAGGGTTCTTACACGTTTTCCTGTTGTGCCCAGAAATATGACATCTTGAGCAAGAGACAGTCCGTTTATCTTGAAATTGGGACTCAATGCGCTTCTTTCTTAGTCTGCCAGGAGGCCACTTGGTATGGGGAGGGTTAAGAGAGAGGAAAACTTCACCGGTGATAGATCGAACCAAACCATCATTAGCGACCATTGGCATGTCATGCGTCTCTATACCGGATAAGGAGCCCGAGTAAATCAGCTCTTGCATTGGGAATTTGTACCAATCTTGAACAAAATCAACAACATTCTGACCGATGGAAAGAATAACGATTGCCGCATGTTCACAAAGGATGCCCAACATTTCCCAACCCCTACATGTGCAAGTATGCTTCATAATGTCCACATTCAAGAGGAGTGACCGGATACACCTCACCCTTGGCAATTTTCTATTGCACTTTTTCTTCAATTTTTGGCCCTATGCATCCCTTCCAATTGTTTGATTCCTCTTTATGTTTGATAAGCATAGAACCTAACTTAGCCATATTCTCCATTAGAAATGTACAAATGGAGTGATGTCTTTCATTCCTTAGCCAAGCATTAACGACTCGGCAAGGTTTGTGGTCATTTTATCCCATCTTTGTTTTGGGAATTTGGACATAGCCCAATGGTCGAGTTCATTTTCTTCAACCCATTTGGCCAAAGCGTCATTGTATTTCCGTAGTTCAAACATGGAAACATTGTAATCGTGCTCTAACCTTGCATAGGCAATACTATCAAGGAATTGGAGTGCATTTTCTTTACCTTTGTTCCCTCTTGTGTTATGTTTGCTCAAGAAAAAGTTGAAATTTCCTTCAAGTGACGGTAACAGTAGGCGTGGTTTTTAAGCCCAAACACTTCAGGAACACTACGAAGGAGAGCGGGATGTCTATCCGAGATAATAACGACTTCCTTATCTCCAACAACCTTCTTCAAATTTTGCAAAAACCAAGACCAATCGTCATAATTTTCTGAGCTCATCACACCAAAGGCTAAGGGGAACATGGTGTCATTAGCATCGTATGCGGTCGCCGAAAATAATGCACCCCTATATGGCCCACTCATATGGGCGGAGTCAATAGCTATGATTAGCCGACACCTCATTGCAAACCCTTGGATAGATACCGGATGAGCAACAAAGAGTTGCTCAAAATGTCCATCACTTGAATGCCGCAACTCAACAATGCTTCCCGGATTTGTTGCAACCATTTTCTCACACATCCAAGGCAACAATTTGTAATAATATTTGGGTTCTCCATAAATGCACTCATTTGCCTTCTCCTTGATATTCCATGCTTGAAGATACGTCAATTGCATCCCATGTTGCCTTTGAAAGTCCTTACAAATTTGGCGAGGTTGGTAATCTGGAGTAGACCGGATGACATCATCAATAAGCAATGAAGCTCGATTAAATCTCACTAAAGGTTGGCATGTGGCAACATCTTCCAAACTATGATTATGGTGGTTATGAAAAGTGTGAACCTAGACGATGTTCGAATCCCCAATTGCGCGAGCTGTGACTTTCCAAGGACATTTAGTAACTGTGCAAACAACTGTCATGTGTTCGTACTATTCCTCTTGAAGTGATAACGGAATCTACCAGCAATTGACATCAAATAAACGGCATCACGGAACTCAGCAGCATTGGGGAAGGTATGTCCACTACCCATAATGGAATTTTCAAACCACCTTGAGTCACGTTCGAGTATATTTGCTTCCGCACATCTATGGGAAAGCCCATATGACTCAATTGTAAGAGAGTCATTACAGATATTAATTGGCAGATCGCCACCGGATGGAAGTAGGTGTGCAGAATTCGAACCAACAATAGGAGAAGGGGCACTACAAAGGAAAAAAACAAAAAACAAAAAATATTCATCCATCTACATATATTTGAAGAAAAGTTAATAGACATAGTGGATGTGATGTTGGGAAGGCTATCAGTACCTATTCGGTGTTATATAGCCTTCAACAACTTCACTTAATAATGAGACATAGATGTGACAAAACATTTCGTTGAATCGAAACATCTTAAGTAGGACTGCATCATCATGCAACAGTAGTAGACATGATGGCTCAAACTTGACCATGAATTCCAATTTGATAGAATTCGTTCAAAGTGCAGTGCATCACACAGTTTTGAAACGAAATCACTATGTGACATATGCCGGCTAACAACCATCGATTCACTACGACCACCCTAATATTGAACAGACCCTCCAACACATTTAACTAGCTGACCGCCTTCATGAATGTAGCATAACATGTCCTCTTCCATCACCTTAATTAAATAGAAACTTGTTATAAAAAAAATGACAACAAAAGTAAATAGGGATTATGTATGAATACAATGAAGAAGGAAAGATGAAAAGAGAGTGTGGACCCGCATTTTTCACGTGCATCCCCACTCGATCAACGAGACTCTTTTTTTATTTGTGAAAAATTAATTTTGGAAAAGTCGGAGTTGCCACTTATTTTATTTTTATTTTAAAGGGAAAATAAAATAAGAAATAAAACCCTAAAAAAATGACTCCATAATTTTTGGAAAAGCGTGTCTTTGAAAAACCCCGAGTCTAAGTTCGGGGATCATGTTACTTATTAGGAAGGTACCTCTAGGAGGTAGCACCCCTCTAAGCCCTAAAGAGGTCTTTACTGACTAAGTTGGGGAAATGGACAATTAATTGATTAATTGTAGATACCTAAGTAAGCTAGGTGATTTCAGAAAGTAGCATGCTAAATAAGAAGATCAATCACAATAAAGGAGAGTTAGGGTGCGTACCTGAACCACTTCTTAAGCGCTATCATAAAACATCAATGGTTAATTCAGAAATATGACACACGACATGCATTTTATCAAGGACGATCAAACAAGCATTGAGACAGAAAATCTTGTCAATTAAAGTGGTGAGAGTAAAGGCCAACCTTATGGGTTTTCCAGTGGCCCTCAAAAAAATTTGAACAATAATCACTAAGGTAACAAATTTATGACTTCCTAATCAAACAAACTAACAAAATTATCATCCAAAAACTAACATTTAGATTTCAAGAAACACGTGAATGACTAGAATTAAACTAATTGGAATTAAAAAATGTAAACTTTACCTCATAAGAACAATTAAACTAAAGAATTAAGATTGATAACACGTTCAAATTAAAAATAAACTAGAATTTAAACTAATCGGAATTAAAAAAATATAAACTTTACTTTACAAGACCAATTAAACTAATAGATTTAAGATCAATAACTCACTCAAATTAAAAATAGACTAAAATTAAACTAATTGGAATTAAAAATATGAATTTTACCTCACAAGATCAATTAAATTAAAGAATTAAGATCATTAACATATTCAAATTTAAAATAAACTAGAATTAAACTAATTGGAATTAAAAATATAAATTTTTCCTCACAAGATCAATTAAACTAAAGAATTAAGATCAATAACATATTCAAATTAAAAATAAACTAGGATTAAACTAATTGAAATTAAAAATATGAATTTTACCTCACAAGATCAATTAAATTAAAGAATTAAGATCAATAACATATTCAAATTAAAAATAAACTAGGATTAAACTAATTGAAATTAAAAAATATGAATTTTACCTCACAAGATCAATTAAATTAAAGAATTAAGATCATTAACATATTCAAATTAAAAATAAACTAGGATTAAACTAATTGAAGTTAAAAATATGAATTTTACCTCACAAGATCAATTAAATTAAAGAATTAAGATCAATAACATATTCAAATTAAAAATAAACTAGGATTAAACTAATTGGAAAAAAAATATAAATTTTACCTCACAAGACCAATTAAACTAAAGAATTAAGATCAATAACATATTCAAATTAAAAATAAACTAAAATTTAAATTAATTGGAAAAAAATATAAATTTTACCTCACAAGACCAATTAAACTAAATAATTAAGATCAATAACATATTCAAATTAAAAATAAACTAAAATTTAAATTAATCGGAATTAAAAATATAAACTTTATTTAAACTTTCATGTAGATTAAAATAAACTAGCTTAGAAGTAATGAATTGCAATCATAAAAGAGAGACATTTAATCTAAGAAAAACAAAAAATTGTTCGAAATCAAGATTTAAAAGAATTTATCACAAACAATTAATTAAACCAATCAACTAAAACCCAAACTAAAAAAAGAAATACTATATCGAAAACCGAAAACTAACCTGTATTGTATCGAAAAAAAAAAAAATCTCTTGATTTGTCCTCTCTAGCAAAAAGATCCTCCTGTATGTGAATTTCCGCTCCTTAAGAAAAAGTCTCCTCCCCTAAGCCAAAAGTCCTCCCGTGCCTCTCATCTATTCCTTTTTGTCCTGATTATATGGCAACCTATCTTTGTATGGAATATTTTTGTTTCTTTTTGGGAGATGTATTTCCAACCTTAAAGGAAATCCCACTTTCTAAACTTCTGATGGCACTTACCATTTCAATTGACTTAATAAAAGAAACCTGTTAACCCAATGAGTTGTCTGGTGGGTCCCATGGTCATACCATCTTCTCTCTACTCTTGTTGAGAAAGTGAAACCGAGAACTTTGCCCTCTCTTTCTTCTCACTTCTTCTAGGCGCCGACACATCAGTCCTCGACGACGAAGTACCAGGCTTTCGCCTCTCGATCGTCAAACTCTTCCCTCCTCCACCACTTGGCGACGGAGCCTTACACGCAGCTCTCCTTGTCCTAAGATTCCATGGCCTCGAGGAATCCTCCTCTTCCCTGTCCTTGAAAATAGCAACCTTCATCTTGTCGGCGGCCACTTGAAGATCGAACATCAGCTTCGCTCTCACCGCTTCGATTCCATCGTCGTTGTCGATCTCATCCCCTTTTCCTTTCCCCCCAATTGGCGACGACTGCGTTGGCGACTCCTCCAAACTCTCCGAACAAGTCAGAGATCTACGTTTCTCCGACTCGGATTCTCGCTTGCCCCTAACCAAATCTGAAGATCTGCCATCATCGGCGGCCACTTCGCCATTGTAATTCACTTTCATGCACCTTAGGAACCTCTAATTTGCCCATTTCAAGCTCGACATCGCGAAATTGTGGAGAGGTTTCGATATTTCCAGACCCATCGTCTTCAACTCGCTTACTTTCTCACCCTCAGAACCTGTAATCACCATTGAACAACAAACACAATCTCGAGATCAAATCTTCAATAAAATCTCACATAAAATTTTATGGACTTTGAGAGAAAATCAAAATAGAGTTTGTTTTATTTTTCTTCTCTCTCGCTTTCTTCCTCTGTGGCTTTCTTCTTCGGTCTATGACATGAACACCTCCTTATGCTTGACATGGGTCTCAGCTTTTGACGCATAGGAAAGTGGAGCTAAAAGGTTCTAACTGGCCATGCTTACGTGACGGAATCTTGAAGTCGTTATGTGAGAGCGTGTTGATCCCTCTCTATTGGTGTTGTGGCTTCTGTTTATACCGGCACCAGAAGTCACTAAAACTTCAGTTGTCATTCACCCTCAGGCGTGGTATGCATGCTCCCATGTCCACATGTTCTTCACGCGGATCCTCCCCTTTAGAGACTTCCAGAGAGCCTCTAAGAGTGTCTAACCTCTAATACCACCTCCACGTGACAACTCTCACCAACTTCATCCTCTTGCCTTCACAGGAGCCTCCCACTCCCAAACATGCAATTCGTCTCTTCATGCAAAACAAAACAAAATAAAAGTAAAAAAATTCAAAGAAAAGAAAAGAAACGAATGGAAATAATAGGATAAAACATGATTTTAAAATAAAAAGAAGAGAACTAGGAGAGACTAGATTATATGATTTCGTCCTTCAACAAAGAGGGTCGTAGGCATATTTTAAATCTAAACAATTCAAACAATTTTCTTTTAAGTGAATAAACAAAAAATAGAAAATAGTAATAATAATAATAATGACAATGGTAATAATAAACAAATAAAGAGTAAAAAATGAAAATGAATAACAAAATAAATATAATTATCGAATGCATGCAATAATAATAACAATAACGATAATAATAATAAAAGTTATATATATATATATAAAAGTTAAACCTGATGAAGTGTTTAAACAGGCCTAAGTGGGTGCCTAATGAACTAAGTGTCCTAAAGTGATCGGGATATTGTCTAAGTGGCCTAAACATGCCTAAGAGCTATCCTAAAAAGGAATGGAAAGCTTAAGTCTAAATCAAAACTGCCAAGGGTCACAATAAAGGGGTTAGGCGATCCGTTAACCAGAATCTTCAAGATGGCTCAAGAAAGGTAAGTAGAGTGAGTAGATATGGGCCACCAAGGAGCTAACTATAAAGTATCGATCAAGTATCTAATAGGGCATGTGCTAGGAGGACAAAATTGAGGGTCTACAAATATGCCCCTCTTCGGTAGAGATCACGAGTGTAAGGAATGTGAGTAAAAAAAAATGAATAATGAGTGGAACGAAGTGAACTATACCGAAGAACTAAAGAAGGACCAGAGATTTTGTCTTAGCACATGGCGAGAGTAAGGTCGGAACATGGGGCTGCAACGACAAGGATGGAACAACTCTATGTGGGGGAATGGCAGTAAAGAGAGAAAGGTATGTGATAAGTAGCATAAAGATGGAAAAAGATGAAAATGATGACTCAAATTCATGGATGAGATGAATAACTCTAGGTCATGGACAAGATGAACGACTCTGGGTCGAAAATAGGATGAACGACTTTGGGTCATGACTCAGGGCTATAAATGCTAAGAACGACTCTGGGTCATGACTCAGGGCTATAAATGCTAAGAATGACTCTGGGTCATGGATGAAGTGAATGACTCTGGGTCACGAGCTCAAGGCTTTAAATGGAAAGGATGACTCTGGGTCATAAATAAGATAAGCGACTCTGGGTCATGAGCTCAGGGCTCTAAATGGATAGCCGATTAGGATGCTTTCCGACTCATGGTGCCGGATCGAGGCCACTTTCAAGTGGCTAGAATGATGAAGACGAAACGTCTTAGGGATGTGAAGGACGCAAATGACTCTGGGTCATAAGCTTAGGGCTCGGGATGCTATGAATGACTTTGGGTCATGACGCGATGAGTAACTCAGGGTTATGATGAACAGCTCAAGACTATGGGTGGAATGAATGACTTTGGGTCATGATACAATAAGCAACTCAGAGTTACGATGAATAGCTCAGGGTTATGGATGACATAAATGACTTTGGGTCTACAATGAGTAACTCGGGGTTACAATGAATAGCTCAGGGCTCTATGATTGATCGGCTAGAAGGAGAATGCGATATGCAAACTCCCGGTCAAACCACTCATGGGCAACCAAATGATGAAGGCTCAGCTCAGGGTTGAAAAGACTCCCAGTCTATAGGAAACTATAACTCAGGGCTACCAGGCTCAAGACCTAAGGGAAGAAAGAGAGCTCAGGGCTATACGACTCAGGGTCTAGAAAGAATGGATAACTCAGGGCTATAAGGCTTGAGGCCTAGAAGGAACGGATAAATCAAGGCCATAAGACTTAGGGTCTAGAAGGAGTGGATAGCTCAGGGCTATGAGGCTCAGGGCCTAGAAGGAATAGATAAAGAAGACCAACTTGAAAGTGGATAGGAAGTAAATGGGCTCAAAGTCGTATACTCAAAGTGACAAAAGTCGGACTACTGAGCTCAATAAGGGAAATATGCCCTAGTATCCAGGGTGCTCACACTGCTAAAACAACCAGTAAATCAATCATCCGCTGAAATCAATAGGTCAGAAACTGATGCATCATGACAAACCTTTGAAAAGTCTAAGCTGAAAGAACTTTCTGTGTCTGAAAAGCTGCCCTGTCGACGGATCTTAAAAGGTAAATCTCAAAGTGCACAAAATACTGCTCATCTGGGTAACCCAATCTGCAAAGTAACAATGACGAAAACAATCTATCTCATGAACATCTGTCTAAAGGATCCACCTAGGCTCCTCGGGTGAAACCTGATGTGATTCATATCTATCTCAACAAATCCATGTAGGGAAGTCCTGATACAGTTAATCGTCAAAAGCTTCAAACTAATGCATAATCTAAAACCAAGCTGGCCACTGTCTCAATCTCAAGGATACTCAAAGAAAATGGGGAAATATGCCCAAGTATAAGATCCGATATCAAAATCATGAGGTAAACAACCGACACTAATCATCCATCCTCATACCACTGCCCAAACAAATCTCGTAAAGGAGAGGGGAATATGCCCCAGTATGATATCTGATGTCGAAGTCGTGAGATAAACAACCAACAATGATCATCCATCTATATACTGTTGCCCGAACATAATCTCATCATGGAGAGGGGAATATGCCCCAGTATGGATAACTGATGTACAATAGAGAATTAGTCAAAATCAATCAAACATCTCTATGACCATGGATAGGAATAATCATATCATCCAACAACAACTAGAAACCTCATAGAAAAGGGGAAATATGCCCCAGTGTGGATATCTGACGCACAATCAAAAGGATGAAACCAACATCATCAATCAACTGTCTCCAACTCAACAATAATCCGCTATGAAATCAAAATGAAGTATCAGCCGATACCCCAGGGAAGATGCTCTAAATCTGATCTCAAATGAACAACCGAAATGATGAGGAATATGATAATCTCGAGAGTAGAAGTATGTCTCTGATGAATCCCTAACTAAATCTAATGGGAATCTAGTGACCTCCAAATGGGGGAATATACCCCAGTGTACAAGATCCATATATTGCACTAAAAACTGTCTTCAACTCAGTAATAGTCCATTAGTCTATCTCAGACGCAGATGGAACCTAGAATCATGAAAACTGTCAATGAGCTCAACAATGCTCTACTAGAACTGATATATCTCAAAATACTCCACTAGGGGTCTCTGATCGATGAAAATGCCCAAGCTCAAAGAAAGTGCTCCACTAGGGGCTCATCTCAATCGAATGAAAGGGGAATATGCCCCAGTATAGATATCTGATGTCGACAAAAGGATGAATCCAATATCATCTATGAACTGCCTCCAAACTCAAAAATCCATCAAACATCAATATGTCAAGCAAGAGAGAGACCAAATGCTTCCAAAAGTATCTTCCATAAAAAAGAACATGATAACGACTATACTTCAACCAGTCTACAAAAACCTGTCCAAGTGAAGACTGTCAAAGATAACGCCTGATCTCATGGCCTCAGGGTGGTCTTAAGACACAGGACGTAACGTAGGCTAGGGTGAAAGGGTGAAAGAAGTGAAGGGAAACTAAGCTCAAATACCCAATGATCAAACCCATACCCTTGTGTACCAGATGTAATGCATAGAAAAATCTCATGAGCCATGGACCTAAAGGTAACCAAATGAAATGTCAATGGTGAAATGAGAGAAAGGATGGGTGGTCAAACCATTAATGAAACATGTGAATGATGTGAAGAAGGTATCGAATCAGAAACGTGTATCAATATGTAGGGAATAGATAAAAGGTGGAATGAATATCCGGAAAGAGGTAATGGGATACAAAAGAAGGCAATGAGAAAGTAAAATAGATGATGATTAACCCATGTCAGTACAATAAAGGAAAGTCATATCACCAATGATGGAATGATGGATAAGACAATGACCCGGAGACCCTAGTAAAAGGTTGCTCATCTCTCATACCTAATACATATCAACCATGGTCCAAGAAGCATAAGATACCATAGAACTCTCACATGGATCCCTAACACTCCAAATGAATAACAAGAGTGGCTCAAGGAGTGAAAACTCATATAAAAATCTCATAAGAACCCACAATGACAAATATACCCAGTAAACAAACCTCAAAAGGTGACATAAGCGCCCAATGGAGTAAGATGCCATATACAAACATATCATTGCGCTTTTTATCTTTTTTTTTTTTTTTTTTTTTGCGCATGCTCTAATCATCAATAAATCGAAATCCAATGAGAAAGGTACAAGGAGTGAACAAACTCTCTCTGACCACTAATGAATACATGAACCCTAACTCATGAGACAACCTCTCAAACTAAAATCTTCGAATCAATGCCAAATGAGGGGATGGATGAAGTGATATGACTGCCCTCTTTTGCACCAAGATGTGAAGAATCATCAACCCAAGAAATAGAAGAGATAAGATGAAGCAAATAATGATAAACGCAAGAAAGAGAATGAAAATGTGATGATAGTAAAATAGAACAAATGGGGTGATAAGAGGATGCTAACAATAATGAGAAGATAGGCCTGTAAGTCTAAAGCTCATGAAACTTTCCTAGCAAAGCATGCATATACATCAAAGGGCCCCAACCCGGGTGTAGAAATGGTAATCAAGGCTATAAGAAAAAAATAAGACTATAACATACCACGTGAGGCTCAATGGGTTAGCAACGGTTTAATATATTAATAAAGGTGATAAGGTGTAAGGCTGACCGAAATGATGGCCACCCATCCTACAACCATAATCTCAAACATAATACTTCTTCAGCTGATCCACATTGATAGGCTCTAAAAATTGGTTTCCATCTAAGTCAGTCAACCATGCAGCCCCTTCTGGAGTCAACTCTCGAATAACATAAGGCCCACTCCAACTAGGTCTGAACTTTCCTCTAGGGTCTCCAATCAAACCTCTGAGAATCCTCAAAACTAAATCCCCTTTTTGTAATGGTCTAGGCTTAACCCGTTTCCTGAAGGCATGAGCCATCTTCCTCTGATAGGCCTGAATATGATCGGTTGCTCTCAATCTCTTCTCATCTAAAAGGTTAAGCTAGTCAAACCGAGCTTGAGCCCACTCTGTCTCAGAAATCTGATACTCAAGGGTTACTCTCAAAGAACCCATCTCTGTCTCAATCGGCAAAACAACCTTCATACCATATACTAGAGAGTAAGGTGTAGCTCCTGTAGAGGTGCGGAAAGAGGTACGGTATGCCCACAATGCAAAAGGGAGTTTCTCTGACCAATCTCGAGAAGTTTCAACCATCTTCCTCAAAATCCTCTTAATATTCTTATTTGTAGCCTCTACTGCCCCGTTGGTCTGTGGCCTATATGCTGAAGATCTATGATGGCGGATGCCATACTTCTACAACAAAGTATCTACCTCAGCTCGGAAGTGCACCCCTTTATCTGAAATGAACTCATGGAGAACCCCATAACGGCAAATGATGTGTGACTTGATGAAACTGGCAACCCTAGCAGATGTCAACCTCGCATATGATGCGGCTTCGACCCATTTGGTGAAATAATCTATGGCAACTAGGATGAACTCATGACCACTGGAAGCTTTTGGTGAAACCTTCCCAATAATATCAATACCCCATACTGAAAATGGCCATGGCGAGGTCAAAGCGTGTAACTCTGATGGCAATGTATGAATGGGATCACCATGAATCTGACACTCTGGGCATTTCTGAACAAACTAACAACAATCTGTCTCCATAGTCAACCAGAAATAACCCATCCTCATAATCTTACGGGGCAGCATGTGTCCTCCCATATGCGGACCACAAACTCCTGCATGAACCTCTCTCATCACTCGATCTGTAGAGGCTCGATCTAAACATAATAGAAGCATACCATCAGCTGATCGCTTGTATAAGGTATCTCCACAAATCACAAATCTAGTGGCCAAATTCCTCAGTGCTCTCCCATCCTTGGCAGTGGCTACCTCAGGGTATGTGCCAGATCTAAGAAACTGATAAATGTCATGATACCAAGGTAGATCATCCTGGACCTCTGTTTCTCCAATCAAACAACAGTAGGCGAGTGCAAACCTCAACTCAATCAGCAACGGACGTATAGCTACATCAATCGGAATGTCCACAGAAGAAGCTAGGGTAGTTAAGGCGTTGGCAAACCGATTCTGCTCTCTAGGTAGATGAACATATCTCAAGTCATCAAATCTCGCAACCAGCAGCTCCAAATAGGCGTGATATGGCCTAAGCTTCACATCCCTAGTCTTCCAATCCCCCTGAATCTGTCTAAGTACTAGATTGGAGTCACCAAATACCTCCATCTGTCTAATGTCAAGCTCCAATGCAGTTTCTAAACCAAGGATACAAGCCTCATACTCAACTATGTTATTCGTGGTAGGATGTCGATCAGAGAATGCCAAACGAACGGACCTCGGAATATGATCACCCTGAAGGGATACCAATAGAACACTTATCCCATACCCTGACTGATTGGTTGCACTATCAAAGTACATGCACCATCCTGATAAGCTGGTCATAGCAACAAACTCCTCATCTGGAAAATCATCATCAACTGGTCTATCCTCAGATGTCGGTAATGAGGCTAGGTGATCGTCGACAATACTTCCTTTAATAGACTTTTGAGAAACACATTGGATATCAAACTCTGTCAAAAGTACGAGCCATCTCATCAGTCTACCAGTCAATGCAGGTCTATCAAATAAGTATCTCAATGGATCTAGGCGGGATATCAAATGCACTGAGTACTCCGTCATGTAATGCCTCAATCTCCTGGTAGCCCAAACTAGTGCTAAGCATAGGCGCTCAATCATAACATATTTCACTTCATACTCCAGCATCCTCTTACTCAGATAGTAAATAGCCCGCTCCTTCCCTGAGCTGTCAATCTGAGCTAACATACATCCCAAGGCCATGTCTGAAATTGACAAATGTAGAAGAAACGGACGTCCTGGTGTAGGAGGCACTAAAACAGGATGAAAAAGCAGATACCCCTTGATCTTCTCAAATGCGAGCTGACAATCATCATTCCAAACTGTTGGCTAGTTCTTCCTTAAAAGACGAAAGATGGGCTCACATATGTCTGTCAATCTGGCTATGAAACAACTGATGTACTGTAACCTGCCTAGAAAACCCCTAATCTCTTTCTCAGTCCTCGGCATAGGCATGTCAAGTATGGCTTTGATTTTATCTGGGTCAACCTCTATGCCCCACTCACTGACCATATGTCCCAATAACTTCCCAGAAGTCACGCCAAATGTGCACTTCTTGGGATTCAACCTCAATCTAAACTTCCGGATCCTCTCAAAGAATCTCTCTAGAGCCTCTAGGTGATCTGCTCTGCCTTGGGATTTCACAATCCTATCATCCACATAAACTTCAACGTCCCTATGCATCATGTCATGAAACAAAGTAATAGCGGCTCTCTGATAAGTGGCTCCTGCATTCTTCAACCCAAATGGCATAACCTTGTAACAGTAGGTATTCCACTCACTAATAAAGGTTGTCTTCTCCATGTCCTCTGGAGCCATCAAAATCTGATTATACCCTGAAAACCCATCCATGAAAGACAACATCGAATGGCCTGCAATGCTATCAACTAACAAATCAATATGTGGGAGAGGGAAGTCGTCTTTAGGACTGGCTTTATTAAGATCTCTGAAGTCCACACAAACTCTAACTTTGCCATCCTTTTTAGGTATTGGGACGACATTAGCCAACCACTCTGGATACTCAACCACTGATATGAATCCAACACTGAGTTGTTTCTGAATCTCCTCTTTCACCTGCAGACTCCAACGTGGATGTAATCGTCTCAATTTCTGCTTAACCGATCTGGTATGTGGTAGGATAGGTAAGTGGTGCTGAACTATAGAGGGATCAAGACCAGGCATATCCTCATAAGACCATGCAAAGACATCCAAGTATGACCTGAGTAAATGAATAAGTCTATCTCTCTCATCTGTAGATAGGGATGAACCAAACTTCAGCTCTCTAGGCTGATCCTCTATGCCAAAATCAATAGTCTCAACATCCCCTGTAGCTGGTGAAACTCTCTCATCCACGGGATCAGAGTCATAATCAAAAGAGTCCCTATCTGGATCGGGCCATGCAACCTCATCATTTATATCAAATATCTGTGAAGTGAATGAGTGGGGTGCAGATATAGAGGTACTATCACAAGAGGCAGGCGAATACTAAAAAATACTCAAATCCATAAATGAAGCAACAAAAACATCGTTAGAGCGGGAGACAAATCCCGATAAAACATCAAAAGAAAGAGGTGGGTCCACAAGGTCGGACGCTCCCTCAACTGGGCTAACAGTGCCCTTAAACAAACTACTATCATCCTGTAGAAGCTCTGGAATAGGAATAATCTGGGTCCCCTCAAGAACCTCAATGGTAGACACCCCGAACATATCAAATGGTGAAGCAGGCTGAAGCTGAACAATGCCGGTAATCTGGCTCACAGTCATCCTGTCCATCTCATCTCGGTACTCATCATGAGGCACAACTCCATCAATCATCTCAGTAGGATCAACAATCACTCCATCATTAGTGATCTCCTCCGGAAAGCATAGAGACAACATGCTAGCTCGATCTGGAGACGTAGGAGTAGCCATAGAAACAGAAGCGCCATGAACCCCATCACTCAACTGTAACTGGTGAAATGGATACTGAAGCTCAATCTCTCTATCTGTATGAACCACACTGTGAATCTCCTCTATACGGGGTCGAATCTCTGATCCTCTAACAAAGTAGTCAGCCAAACTTATCCTATAGGGTCAAATAGGATAATCAAATGGTGTGTGGGATAAACGAGCCCTCACTCTCTTCTTACGCAGTCGCGCCATGTAACGGTAATCGGCCTCGGTAGGAATGAACCCAAGTCCAAATGTCATATCATGGTCAATGGCAGCTACAAACTCGCTGGGTCCCTGCTAACGTCGTCCTAATCCCATGCCAGGTAGAAAAGTCATGCCTCTCATCATATCAAGAACCACTGTGCTACTGTGCTGATCAAATGACATAGCCACAAAGTCTCTACGAAAATCCTCAATCTCGAGAGTTTGTATCTCATCAAAAGTAAATCCAATAAAAAATAGGTCATCCTCACTGTGACTAATCTGAAGTACTGGCTCAGAAGAGGCTAACATATTTCTGGTAGACTGTACTGTGATAACCTGCCCATCATGAATGAACTTCACCTTCTGATGAAGGGAAGAAGGGATAGCTCCGGCTCTATGTATCCAAGGTCGGCCAAGTAACAGGTTAAAGGATGTAGGAATCCTCAAAACCTGGAACAAAGTAGAGAATATGGTTGGACCAATCTGTAAATCAATCACCAAAGTACCCATAACCTCCCTCTTAGTACTATCATATGCTCTGACTGTCTGAGTAGAAGGACCAAAATCTGAAGGTGCAAAACCAAGGGCTATAGCAGTGGCTAAAGGCAGACGTTCAAGGCTGAGCCATTGTCCAATAGGACAGATGGGACTTTATGGCCTAAACAACCAACTATAATATATAAAGGGCGTACGTGGTCTGGACCCTCAGGTGGCAAGTCATCATCTGAAAACACGATGCAAGTGGCCCTGCCGGCCGTCATCATATGAATCAATCCCTTTGGAGTGGTGGTAGTCTCTGCATTGATCTGACTCAAGGCTCGAATCAAAGCATCTCTATGAGTATTGGATGATGCCAATAAACTCCAAATAGAAATGCGGGCCTGGGTGCTCTGTAGCTGTCTCAAAACTTCATCATCCTCTCTCCTAACCTTCTCATGAGAGGCTGCACCCTCAAATGATCTGACTGCTGGTGGTGGTGGCTAAGCTATCCTCCCCCTACAAGTCATAATTTGTATCTTCCTCCCCTCTGAATCATCATCCTCTGGCCATAAAGTGAACGGGACAAAAGTATCCTGACATTCAATAATCAAGGGTGTGGGATGAGTCAACTGGAATGGTGCCTCCTCTGGGATCAAACTGAATGGTGTAGGGGCCTGAGGACCCAATGAAACCCCATCTATCGCATAACTGTCATGCAAAACGATCGGCTCGGGTAATCCATAATCCCAACTCAACATATGTATACTGTCATCCTCTATAAGGTCAATGTGATGAATATCTCCGGGTGATGGAGGCACTGCATGTGTAGAATGGGCAGGAAGAGGGTTAGTGGTCACACTTGGCTGCCCCAAGTTAACCAAACCCTGGTCTATCAAATCCTGAATAGCATGTCTCAAAGCATTGCAGTGATTCGTGTCATGTCTTGGTCCCTGATGATAAGAACAATGTAGGTCTAATCTGAAGCGAGGCGGTACTGGCTGAGGTACTTGCTTGGGTGCCAATGGAGTCAATAATCCACCCTCCATGAGCTTCTGAAAAGCTCGAATCAAAGGCATACCCAACTGAGCAAACTGACGTGATGGCCTCTACACATAAGTGGTGGTTTGCGGAGCTCGGGGTCGGGTGTATAGGGCAGGAGGTCTCTCTGTGACATGTGCAACAAAAACAGGCTATGAGACTAGATGTAGGTAAGTAGGAGTCATGGGTCTGGAGGAAATAGGTAGCCTATACTGCACATGGGGTGATGATGGATAATAGAACCCAGAAGTCTGCCCAACTATCTAATAGTGTCTAGGAGGTCTCATTCCTACTGAACTGATAGCACCAACAACATCTCCTGATCTATGTCCTCCTGGAGGCTTCTTCCCCTTAGAATCAGTAGGGGAAGACTCGGGCCACAATCCTCTAGCAATGCCCTCCTCTATACCATATACAGCCTGTACCAAAGATCCAAAATCAGTATGGGGAAATCCCATCAAGTGTCTAGCAAATCTAGGCTGCAAGCTCCTCATGATCATGCTAATCTGATCCTTCTCTGAAGGACGATCAATAATCTGTGAAATCTTCTCCCTCCAACGGGAGATAAATGAAGTGACGGACTTCTCTGGCCTCTATCTTAAAGCCTTTAACTCTTTCCTCGAAACATCAATGACAGTGTTAAATGCAAACTGTCTCAAAAACTCCTGGGCCAAGTCGTCCCAAATCCTACGGTGTGATACATCCAATGAAGCTAACCAACGTTGTGCTGCACCACTCAAGGACATAGGGAAAAGCATAACCATCTGGGCCTCATCCAGTCCGTGGGCCCTCATAACTGTACTATAGAGCCTCAAATGGATGCGAGAATAGCCTATGCCCGTGTATCTCTCAATCTCAAGCATCCTGAACTTGGCCAACAGACTGGCCACTGGTGCTCCATCGAAATCCTCCCAAGTAGTAACTCCGTCTGAAGCCCTCATCTGTCTCAACTTCTACTCAAGTCTATCCATACGTGTATGTGAGTCCTCTGAGGTTGGGATAGGCAATGAGACAAGAGGTGGGGCAACCTTGGTCTGACTATGCAGAGTGAAAGGTATAGCCTGTGGTACTAACTAACTGGGCGGAGGTGGTGGCAATACTGTGGTATCGAACTGGGCACTCTCCTGAACTGGGACCTGCTGGGCCTGCTATCCATCTATCCTCTGACCAAGGTTAGCTATAGCCTCCTAGATAGAAGCCATGGCTGTGGCAAACTGGTCAACGGTAACTACCCGTGAGTCCATATCCCTCTGATCTGATTTTTGATCTGACTGGCCTTATACTCTGGTCAATCTACCTCCAACTCTAATCCACAAAGACGAATCCAGGTCGGTCACGGTAAACCCTCCTGTATACGGAAACACTGGATAAGGTACGGTACAAATGTGATTCTGTAAGAATCAGGTGCGTAGAAGTAAAGCCCAAATATACTCAATCTGATACCCATCTCTGATCACACCAAAAGGAGACTACGGAAGGGATAACCAATCCCAATCGTGACCAAGGCAGCTCTGAAGGACCACAGATGCACCCATATGTAGGAATGAAGTCTTAATTAGGTCTAGGTTAACTTACAAGGTTAAGGTGGCTCTATAGGATAAAATGGGTGGGTTAAATGATCCTTAGCAGAAGCGATCGTACCCTCCGGCGGTACGCAACCCTCTGCACGCCTCGAAGGAGAAGAGGTGCTTCTATGCAAGGTGGTCATCACCTTCACACATGCACTTCCTCGCGTTCCCAGGGGGTTTCTAAAGGGTGAAGACTCTCTCATATCTCAACACTCAAGGATAATCTAAAGTGCACAATAAAATATGTGGGTGCATACAAAAAACCTAAGATCTAAAGTGAGATAATGAACGAAGACAAGCAATCATACAAACATGCAAGGGAAAGGGTTGTCATGCAACAAGCAGTCATGCGAAGTAGATAAATATCAAACAATCAAAGTCCTATCTAGCATATGTGAGAGTCAATCATGCTACAGTGAACAAATAGTTAAGTGATCGCAACAAACCGTCATGCGAAGCAGATAAATATCAAACAAACAAAGTCCTATCTAACATATGTGAGAGTGAATCATGTTAAAGTTGAGCAAAACAATCAAGTGATCATCCAAGGCAATCAAACATGTTAAGATAGCAAACCAAACAAGCAAGCAAATCGAATCACCTTGCCTAAAAAAAGAGGTACCCACTAATTGACCAATTAGACGCCACATTTTCCTAACTAGTGTTCAAGCTTGATTCTCAAAATCCCCAGTGGAGTCGCCAATTTGTGGACCCGTATTTTTCACGTGCGTCCCCACTCGATCGGCGAGACTCTTTTTTTATTTGTGAAAAATTAATTTTGGAAAAGTCGAAGTCGCCACTTATTTTATTTTTATTTTAAAGGGAAAATAAAACAAGAAATAAAACCCTAAAAAAATGACTCCATAATTTTTGGAAAAGCGTGTCTTTGACAAACCCCGAGTCTAAGTCCGGGGATCAGGTTACTTATTGGGAAGGTACCTCTAGGAGGTAGCACCCCTCTAAGCCCTAAAGAGGTCTTTACTAACTAAATTGGGGAAATGGGGCAATTAATTGATTAATTGTAGATACCTAAGTAAGCTAGGTGATTTCAGAAAGTAGCATGCTAAATAAGGAGATCAATCACAATAAAGGAGAGTTTGGGTGCGTACCTGAACCACTTCTTAAGCGCTATCATAAAACATCAATGGTTAATTCAGAAATATGACACACGACATGCATTTTATCAAGGATGATCAAACAAGCATCGAGACAATCAAGTATGGCATCAAACAAGGGCAATGACATGCATATTCATGAAATTTGGGAACGTACCTGGATAGCATATATAACTCCTAATGCGCTTCCTCAGGACATGGCGGTTAGATAATAAATAATAAATAATAAATCCTAGCATGCTTATCTAATTAATTAGCAAAAAAATCAGAATACAGAATAATTAATTATCATACATATCTTGTATACAATTCCTAAAAAGAAAAATGTAAATATGATTACAATAAATAGCAGGGTGGTAGCAAAAGTAAATTTTGAAAAGATTTTCTTATGTAGGGGTTTCACCAATTCCCCAAATTAATATTAACGAATTTAGCCTAAAATTATCCCATTTATTTGGGACCACAAACTTTGATTCGCGTTTTGTTTAAACCAAAATTTTTGTTGAAAATTGAAAAAGATGCAAACCGATTAAGATATGGTTGCATGTTATTTTTTTAAATAGAAAAGAGATTTTGATTCTAGAGGCTTTAAATGAATAATAAATATTTCTTAAAAGGGTTTTTTTTTAGAAAAAGAGTTTTGTTTTAAAATAAAAGAAATTAATTTTTAAAATAACAAAAATAGAAAACAAAATATCAATCAAAACAAAAGGAAACAAAGATCACGAAATAAAGATTTTAGAAAATCTTGTCAATTAAAGTGGTGAGAGTAAAGGCCAACCTTCATGGGTATTTCAGTGGCCCTCAAAAAATTTTGACCAACAATCACTAAGGCAACAAATTTATGACTTCCTAATCAAACAAACTAACAAAATTATCATCCAAAAACTAACATTTAGATTTCAAAAAACACATGAATGACTAGAATTAAACTAATTGGAATTAAAAAATGTAAACTTTACCTCACAAGATCAATTAAACTAAAGAATTCGGATTGATAACACATTCAAATTAAAAATAAACTAGAATTTAAACTAATCAGAATTAAAAAAAAATATATAAACTTTACCTTACAAGACCAATTAAACTAATAGATTTAAGATCAATAACTCATTCAAATTAAAAATAGACTAAAATTAAACTAATTGGAATTAAAAATATGAATTTTACCTCACAAGATCAATTAAATTAAAGAATTAAGATCATTAACATATTCAAATTTAAAATAAACTAGAATTAAACTAATTGGAATTAAAAATATAAATTTTTCCTCACAAGATCTAAAGAATTAGGATCAATAACATATTCAAATTAAAAATAAACTAGGATTAAACTAATTGAAATTAAAAATATGAATTTTACCTCACAAGATCAATTAAATTAAAGAATTAAGATCAGTAACATATTCAAATTAAAAATAAACTAAGATTAAACTAATTGAAATTAAAAAAATATGAATTTTACCTCACAAGATCAATTAAATTAAAGAATTAAGATCATTAACATATTCAAATTTAAAATAAACTAGAATTAAACTAATTGGAATTAAAAATATAAATTTTTCCTTATAAGATCAATTAAACTAAAGAATTAAGATCAATAACATATTCAAATTAAAAATAAACTAGGATTAAACTAATTGAAATTAAAAATATGAATTTTACCTCATAAGATCAATTAAATTAAAGAATTAAGATCAATAACATATTCAAATTAAAAATAAACTAGGATTAAACTAATTGAAATTAAAAAATATGAATTTTACCTCACAAGATCAATTAAATTAAAGAATTAAGATCATTAACATATTCAAATTAAAAATAAACTAGGATTAAACTAATTGAAGTTAAAAATATGAATTTTACCTCACAAGATCAATTAAATTAAAGAATTAAGATCAATAACATATTCAAATTAAAAATAAACTAGGATTAAACTAATTGGAAAAAAATATAAATTTTACCTCACAAGACCAATTAAACTAAAGAATTAAGATCAATAACATATTCAAATTAAAAATAAACTAAAATTTAAATTAATTGGAAAAAAATATAAATTTTACCTCACAAGACCAATTAAACTAAATAATTAAGATTAATAACATATTCAAATTACAAATAAACTAAAATTTAAATTAATCAGAATTAAAAATATAAACTTTATTTAAACTTTCATGTAGATTAAAATAAACTAGCTTAGAACTAATGAATTGTAATCATAAAAGAGAGACATTTAATCTAAGAAAAATAAAAGATTGTTCGAAATCAAGATTTAAAAGAATTTATCACAAACAATTAATTAAACCAATCAACTAAAACCCAAACTAAAAAAAGAAATATCGTATTGAAAACCGAAAACTAACCTGTATTGTATCAAAAAAAAAAAATCTCTTGATCTGTCCTCTCTAACAAAAAGATCCTCCTGTATGTGAATTTCCGCTCCTTAAGAAAAAGTCTCATCCCCTAAGCCAAAAGTCCCCCCGTGCCTCTCTTCTATTCCTTTTTGTCTTGTTTATATGGCAACCTATCTTTGTATGGAATATTTTTGTTTCTTTTTGGGAAATCCCACTTTCTAAACTTCTGATGGCACTTACCATTTCAATTGACTTAATAAAAGAAACCTGTTAACCCAATGAGTTGTCTGGTGGGTCCCATGGTCATACCATCTTCTCTCTGCTCTTGTTGAGAAAGTGAAACCGAGAACTTTGCCCTCTCTTTCTTCTCACCTCTTCTAGGCGTCGACACATCAGTCCTTGATGGCGAAATACTAGGCTTTCGCCTCTCGATCGTCAAACTCTTCCCTCCTCCACCACTCGGCAACGGAGCCTTACACGCAGCTCTCCTTGTCCTGAGATTTCATGGCCTCGAGGAATCCTCATCTTCCATGTCCTTGAAAATAACAACCTTCATCTTGTCGGCGGCCGCTTGAAGATCGAACATCAGCTTCGCCCTGACCGCTTTGATTCCGTTGTCGTTGTTGATCTCATCCCCCTTTCATTTCCCCCCAATCGGCGACGACCACGTCAGTGACTCCTCCAAACTCTCCGAACAAGTCAGAGATCTATGTTTCTCTGACTCGGATTCTCGCCTGCCCCTAACCAAATCTGAAGATCTGCCATCATCAGCGGCCACTTCGCCATTGGAATTCACTTTCATGCACCTTAGGAACCTCTGATTTCCCCACTTCAAGCTCGACATCGCCAAATTGTGGAGAGGTTTCGATCTTTCCGGACCCATCGTCTTCAACTCGCTTACTCTCTCGCTCTCATAACTTGTAATCACCATTGAACAGCAAACACAATCTCAAGATCAAATCTTCAATAAAATCTCGTAGAAAATTTTACGGACTTTGAGAGAAAATCAAAATAGAGTTTGTTTTATTTTTCTTCTCTCTCGCTTTCTTCCTCTATGGCTTCCTCCTTCGGTCTATGACATGAACACCTCCTTATGCTTGACATGGGTCTCAGCTTTGACGCATAGGAGAGTGGAGCTAAAAGGTTCCAGTTGGCCATGCTTACGTGACGAAAACTTGAAGTCGTTATGTGAGAGCATGTTGATCTCTCTCTATCGGTGTTGTGGCTTCTGTTTATACCGACACCAGAAGTCACTAAAACTCCAGTTGTCATTCACCCTCAGGCGTGGTATGCATGCTCCCATGTCCACGTGTTCTTCACGCGGATCCTCCCCTCTAGAGACTTCCAGAGAGCCTCTAAGAGTGTCTGACCTCTAATACCACCTCCACGTGACAACTCTCACCAACTTCATCTTCTTGCCTTCACAGGAACTTCCCACTCCCAAACATGCAATTCGTCTCTTCATGCAAAACAAAACAAAATAAAAGTAAAAAAATTCAAAGAAAAGAAAAGAAACCAATGGAAATAATAGAATAAAACATGATTTTAAAATAAAAGGAAGAGAACTAGGAGAGACTAGATTATATAATTTCGTCCTTCAACAATGGGGGTCGTATGCATATTTTAAATTTAAACAATTCAAACAATTTTCTTTTAAGTGAATAAATAAAAAATAGAAAATAGTAATAATAATAATAATAATAATAATGTCAATGGTAATAATAAACAAATAAAGAGTAAAAAATGAAAATGAATAAACAAAATAAGTATAATTATCGAATGCATGCAATAATAATAACAATAACGATAATAATAATAAAAGTTATATATATATATATATATATAAGTTAAGCCTGATGAAGTGTTTAAACGGGCCTAAGTGGGTGCCTAATGAACTAAGTGTCCTAAAGTGATCGGGATATTGTCTAAGTGGCCTAAACATGCCTAAGAGCTATCCTAAAAAGGAATGGAAAGCTTAAGTCTAAATCAAAACTGCCAAGGGTCACAATAAAGGGGTTAGGTGATCCCTTAACCAGAGTCTTCAAGATGGCTCAAGAAAGGTAAGTAGCGTGAGTAGATATGGGCCGCCAAAGAGCTAACTGTAAAGTATCGATCAAGTATCTAATAGGGCATGTGCTAGGAGGACAAAATTGAGGGTCTACAAGAGGGTGGAGAGAAAGGTCATAAATGGGTCATCCTCGGGCCATGTGATGGTAATCGAACGTCTAAGATTTTTTTCTTAGTGACACATAAGACATAGAGGAAATGATGGAGCATGGATTGAAGGGCCCCTTTCTATATTCAAATCCTTAATATATACATGTATCCATAATCTAATGCCATGAAGTTGCTTAAGGAATATGAATGGTGGCTTCCTCCCTACCCACCTTTCCCATGTCCTCATCTCCAACCGATTTTCTATGTTTTTTTCCACTTCCATTCCTCATCATCCTAAAAACATAATTACATCTTATAATACTTATCGAAAAGAACCTTTTACCAGGGACAAGACATTAATAGTTAAATGATCACACATATCGAAGAGAGACATTTTTTTGATGCAATTAGTTTATGACTCTCACTCTCACTCTCATGTACATAACTTTCTATCTTAACTTTGTAGGTGTATACCTAGGCCTAATGTGTTTATACATGGACCTTGATTCGAAAGTGAAAAGTCCATCGTATCTTCACAAAGATTTCAATAAATCCCATATTCTAGTTTTTTTCGAAATCAATTTGTATAATGCATCAAATTCGTTCATAGAGTTAATATTCAATCACCTCATCCTTTCAAGGTAAGAAATTGAAAGCAATTTTGGTGGACAAAGACAAAGCAAAAATATGTGGTAAACAGTGAGTGATTAATGGGGCTGACTATAAACAAATAAGTTATTGTCTTAGTGAACATGATAGATGATAATAGTTGCACAGTTAGGAAGAAAAGTTGATTGTAGAAACATCACAATAATTATGGTTTTTCCCTACATTTGCATGATGTTCTCGCAAGAAAATGAGAGAAAGACAGAGATAGACACACAGAGAAGAAAGAAAAAGGAGCATAGGAAAAAGAGAATACTAAAAAACAGTTCCCAAGTAATCTATGAATGCTAGAAAGTTGGTTTCTTCAAAAAGTCCTTATATATCTGTAGTCCAACAAGGAGAAGCTGAGAATGGGAAGAGAAAAAGGGACAGGAGAGGAATGTAAAAGCTTAGATATAGTACATAATGAATAAGCTAAGAAGGATTAATGTTTATTGTAAATAACATAAGGCTCTTCTGGTATGTTTGAACAAGAAGAAGTTAAAGTCACTTATGTTTGGAAATAAATATGACAACAAAATAAACATTTTATATAGGTAACATTTTTGCCCTCTCCTGAAAATTAAAGTGGAAACCTACAAGGATCCCACCCCCAACAGTTTGTTACGCCAACCAGGTTTGAAGGGCTATGAAAAGGGAAGCCAAAATAAGCATTGAAGACAACTTTTAAGAAGCAAGAACCAGCAAGAAAGAATCTGGAAGCTAATATAAACAACTCTCAATCAAATTACAGCATATACCCTAACTATGCAGATTCTATCACTCAAAATATTATGTGCAACTATTGACCATTAAGCATGCGAGTAGAGGTGGCCAGAAACAACATGACAGTGAAGGGTTGAACCAAACATGAAGTTGGCTGGCAACGAAGGATTCATATAGCAGTACCAGTGAAGTAGCTGGATCAAAGACTAGTTGAATTAATTTGTTAGGTATATGCAGATATAATATAGCCTCTACAACATATTGTGGTAAGTATCCAATATGAACTTGAAGCTGTATTTACTAATAGATAGTGCAGGCATGTGATATTCTATATAGGATTGGTGAACAGTAGAAAATGCTACAAAAAGCAATTGAAAACACCTCAATTATTCTAAAAATCAATATGTTTGTAGAATAATTTATGGAAACACCGTTTTCAGTCAAAAGTTTGCCAAAAGTGTTTTTTAATTTAGAAAACAGTTTTATTTTCGAGAACGGTTACAAAATAGACCCTTGGTGTCTGTCATATATATATAAACATATATAGGGATGAGTTAACTTACATTTTACTTCTTTCATTCTCCCATGTATTGGATTCACTCTTTTCTAGTGCGTTAAATATAATTTTCTTACCTATGAAAGCAAAATTAACCTTTTATATCTCATTGTATTTTATTTTATTTTTATCCTAGGACAACTTCAGTTAATAAAAATATTCCATAACTTTAATAATCATCAAAGACAGAAGTTTGTGTCCATCTTCTACATCTTGGAACAACATTAAAATATCACTCTTTGAGTAGCAAAATCAGGTGTAAAAAATATTGGGAGTCAAATGCCAAGACTCATAGAAGTACAAAGTTTTCTTGTACCTTTTAGTCTCTTTTTACAGATCTATTTCAGAGGATACACTAAAAGAAAATGAATAAAATAGATAAAATCCTATGTTTTCTGTTAATTGGAAAGGAAAACTCACACTGCCTACTGCCAATAACTAAAAAACATGATATTTATCAGATGTAACCCATCAAAAAAAAAAAAAAAAATCAGATGTACTATGAGGAACAAGAAATATAAAATAGAGAACTCCACAAAATGGACAACCTCCACACTCCCAGAATGCCAGAATGCACCCCCTACCCATAGGAAGATTTCCTTAAACTATCCATACAAATATATTATAAACTTATATATATAAGAAACCATACTGGCAGGAACTTTTATACTCAATTCATTTATAAACCATACTGACAGGAAACTTTATATTCATTCATTTACAAACCATACCGATAGGCACATTTATACTCGTTAATTAATAAATGTAAGAATCCATACTAATTGGCACCCTTACACTCATTCAAATATACATTTACAGGATCCTCTAAGCCAAGGAAATTAAGACAGTCAATGCTCCATTGTTCTTGTATAGAAAAGTTCAACAATATTTTTCCATATCAGATTCCATTAATGAATTACTACAATTTATAACCACACATGCCCACTTTAGAACCATTGAATTGAATTAGTTCACATGGAATGAAACAAAATTGCATTTAATATTGGTGTGCATCATGGAGGAGAAAAATCATTTAAACAACACCTAAATATCTGTAAGAAACTGAGGAAAATGAAATAAAATAGCAAGGCATTACAAAACATTTATTAAAGAATTAAAATATAATGTATTTAATGAAAATTAACTCTTAACTGTGAAAAACGCTTCACACAGAAAAGTCTAAAGTTTCTGCTTGATATGAAACTTATGACATGCCATGGAAAATGAATGCATGAAGCATGAAAACTTTATCTTATAATCACTAAAAATAAAGAAATTCTAAATTAGAAATTTACTTGCCTATCCATTCAATATCTTCCCCTGAACTTCCTTAGCAGCCTTCTTAAATTTCTCAATTCCCTGAAGATTTTTTTATTTTTTATTGATAGGTAAATGCAAATTGTATTAAAATTTAAAAGTATACACGAAGTATACAAGGCAAACAAAAAGAAAGAAGGTGGGAGTACATAAAAACCAACAACCAACCCCTATTCTCAATTCCCTGAAGATAGATCAATCATCAGTATTACAAAATTCAGATTGCCATAAGAACCCTAAAAAGGCATGGATGCATTATGTACACTGCAATTATATTATATGGGTTCACCAATAAACCAACTTGCCTATTGTTCCATGGTTTTTAAGGGCATTCCCCTTAATGTGTTACAACTAGATTGGCTAGCAGTGTGTAGCTCCAACAGGATGGTCTAGCCAAAAGAGCTTGTTTGTAGTTTTTACATTGTAGCTTTTTGTTTTTTTATTCTTGTTGTTTAGTTTTTTCTTTGGTGGGAGGAGTCCTCATCCTTCTTTTGTACTTCTTATTTCTATCAATATATCTCTTTGTTGTTTCCTTTTAAAAAAAATAAATAAACCAGCTTGCCTAGAGATAAAATAGGATACCGGTCTAGCATCTTACTCTCCATAAGGGGTTGTTCATCTGTTCCATGCACATGTCAAAAAGTGTGAAGTATGCATGTCAAATACAACATAATATGAAGACAGGCATGGGGCATGAGTGCAACAAGCCTATTGTTAGATTTTAAATTCGACAGACATACTCATTTAAGGAAGAGAAAATATGCATGCTCACTATAAGTCCCCAAAAATACATCATTTATCTGCTTATTAGTTACATGGATGTATTTGTAATAGTGAAATACTGTTCTTGGAACCAGGCATCTTATGTGTGTGTGTATTAATTCTCCTATCCTTGATGAAATTTGACAACTACAACACCTACTAATAATACTTGTAAACAAAGGGTGTTCCTCTTTTTGTCTCATCCCTGAAAGACCTCCCAATTTAATAGGTTCAATGTCCCTCTCCATATCCCCCCAACGCAAACACAAAAAGTGAATACTTCAAAACCCATGAAAGGGAAGATCTTCCATAATGGGCATCCCTCTACCCATCTACTTATCCAACAACATTTAACCCAACTTGGGAGAGCTTCTAAGATGTTAAAAGCAGGGTTTGAAGGTCAAATGCAGCTTCTAGGAGAGTATTTGGATAGAACTTTCAACAATGGCCATGTACATTCAAACATGATTTATTCACATTTTGGAAAATCAGGAAGACCCATGGTTTTCCTCAAACATGAAGCAGGGAGAAAATTTTTATTTGATTAAAATGTTTAAAAATGTGAAAATTATTCTTTTTTTGAATGAAAGTATTTTTAAAATACAATTTCCAAACATAAAATGCAACCCGACGACAATATCTACTTCTACTTCCACCTCTACTGCACAAAAGTTAATGTTATCCCAAACAAGCCTTTAAAATCAACTCTTTATGTGGAATATGCAAGCAGTGCACTAACTACAATAGGCAACACAAGGAAGGACAAAATCCAACAACACAACCAAAAAGATAAATTAAAATTAAAAGAAGATCATAAAAGCCCTCTTTGTATTACACTAACAACATAATTTCAAAAATAATGGTTTCAACAAAACACAAAATAATTCCCGTTAGCATTCTAGCAACATCAGACAATGAAAGAATACGAATTTGAAATTATTTTAAATTTTAGAATATATGCCTAGCAGTGAGAAAGTTTATGAAATTATTCATGTTCACTATTCTTTTATAGGAAAAAAAAACACGGAGCCCTAGAACTTGTAAAGTTTTTTAAATCCATTTCTAGGGAGTTCCACAACATGTCATATAGATTTGACCTAAAGAACAAAAAAATGTCACCACAACTTCTAAGTTCTACCCATTCAGAAATATATTAAAGTTTCTCATTTTCAAAATTTTCAATATTTCTAGCAATGCTAAACTATGAACCCATAAAAACAATTCAGTGAAGTCCACAAATGTTAGAATTTCAGACCAAAACATCAAGCACAAGGTAAAGAAACTTAGCAATAATTATATACATATACGCACGCATACCTTAAGTAATGTCTTGCCAAAACTTGCTTCCTCTTCAGCAATTATAAACTGATGTGCACTTCATGTTGCTTCAGTTCAGGGAAAACATCACCCATCACCTTTACAACAATGTTTACGAGGCTAGTTTAAAAAAACCATTAACAAAAATGGTCAGTATATAGAGTTATGAATTAGTAACAAAAACTGTGAACGAAGTTTCAAGTGGTCCTTTATGTGAAAAATTAGGGAAAAAGATACAAGAAAAACTTCAATAAATGCCTACACTGGGGAAAATTAAAAGAAACCTAAGCACCATTGTCATTTCTACCTATTGAAGAATCCTTTTTGTGCTTTCAGAACTTCACTTCCATAACGAACAGCTCTACCGAGAATATGCCTCAGAACGTATTCACGACCCTCATTGCCTACAGAGTAAGTAAGGTAGTCATGAATACTGCTTTGAAAAAAGATACACTGAGATAATAAACAAAACAAGAAGAATTAGATCTTCATACACAATCCCTAGCATCTACTTCCTCCCAACACCACTCATCCCAAAAAAAAAAAAAAAAAATTAAAGCACAAATTTATTATGAGAAAATAATAAGCATATATTATTTCAAGTACAGGATAAAATAAAGAATCAATATCCATCCAAGAGATTAAATATATTTCCACAAGATCTTTTTAAACTTTGCCATCAGAGAAAAAATGATAACATAAAATCCTTCCATTCATTGGTTGCAGTAAAATTATATAACTAAACTTCAGACTTTCATAGTACAACAACAAGAAGATAGACAAAGAGAGTGAAAACAAAAAATTTCCAATCATAACACTACCCCACCCCCATATACTTTCTTCTTTTCTAGAAAGACAAGAAAGAAAAATTAATTATATAAAAACACACAAATATTTTCCTAGAAAGATATCTTTAACCAAACCAATGATATTCCTACAGTTTAAATACAAAATCCCAAACTTCTGAACAAATTCTTCATAGATAAAGATGAAATGTGAAAAAGAAGCCATGTATCCAACCCTAAGTAGTCAAAATTAAAGCTTTTGTGAGCTAAGTTGAATGTTCTTTGTTTATTGTTTCACAAGTTAGCAAGCTTCCACAGCCCAATAGCGTCAAAAGATACTCTAAAGCGCAAAGGGAATTTTTATTAAAATCTCCATCAATTAAGATTAAAGCTCTCAAGTCTCAATAACAATCTCTATCCAACAACAACTAGAAGAGAAAGTATCAGTTAAAGAGGATTAACTTCATAGTTATTTGTTTACAGATGAGAGAGAAAAAAATGACCAATATCCATAAAATGCCTGAGTGCCTAGCTTCTAACCAATCCAATAATAATTCCTAAATTGTACCACAATAGAATTGCTAACAACTATGATGTCTTACTGTTTTAGCAAGCTTCCAATGACCAAATCAATAACTATAGATAAAAGGCTTAAGAACTATCCAAATAGAGAAAAGATAAATAAATAAATAAATAGCAGCAGAAAATTTTATTTTTGAAAAGAAATATAGATAAGGAAAACAAGAGAACCATAGAGATCAAAACAGAGCCAAATAACGGTTTTCTGATCTAATATAGCCAGAAAAATAAAATAGAAGCATTATACCTTCAATAAAAATAACTAGCAATCTGGATAAATTGATTGCAA
This sequence comes from Vitis riparia, assembly GCF_004353265.1. Classification (NCBI taxonomy): domain Eukaryota; kingdom Viridiplantae; phylum Streptophyta; class Magnoliopsida; order Vitales; family Vitaceae; genus Vitis; species Vitis riparia. Next base: position 3,261,181 of record NC_048443.1, read on the forward strand.
TTTATCAGGACCCATTTATTAGACCTAGTGGTAACAATTCCCAGTCATCATACAACTTCAATCTTGTATGTATATTCCCAGTCATCAGAATCTAAGATCATGTTTGGTAGATAGACAAATGGAACACAGATTTATGAGATGACAAGATTGAAAGTTTGCATAAAGCAAATCTCTAAATTAAGGACATATTGAATAGTTGACTAGGAGATTACAAGAGGAAAGAGAGAAGTATGGCTTACGAGCCGACCATCCGTATCTTGATGTATTTGGAAATGAAAGAATAAAACAATCTTTGATGATGTTGATCAATCAGAATTGTACCTGAAAAATGTTTTCCTGAATTTGTTGTTGAATGGTCTACTACATCAGTAAGAAATAGAGGCCTTTCTTTTGTAGATTTCATTTAATATTTCAGCTGCTACTTTAAGGATCAAGGAGTTTAATTTCCCCCCTATTTTTTCGTTTTAAAATCCTTGTGAACATCACAAGTACTAGGGAAGTGCCTTCTTATTGGCAATTGTTTCACAACATTATAAATATTATAAAAACATTAAATCAAGTTCAAGTTAAGCTTAGGTTGTTTGAACCTTGAACTAAACCCAGCCCTGATTAAGTTCAGGAAAAAAAGAACCTAATTTTTGCCCAACCCGAGTATTGAAAATGATTGTTCAAGTCTACAGGTTGGGTCCGTATTCTGTCCAAGTTGCACTCCTAACTTAATATCTATCTAATTATACTTCTTGTCATAAATTTTAAAAATACAAAATATTAATATTTTTTTATATGAGATACAAAAGTTCTTAAAAATGTAATGATTTTTAAAATTATTTAAATAAATTGAGATATCCAATATTTTTACTATCTCAAATTATAAATTTCCAAAAAAAAAATTCAAAATATAATGAAATTTTAATAGATAATTCTCATATAATATATATATATATATCCAAACAGTAACTATCATTTTTCCTCATTTATATGAAAATTAAATAATTTTAAAATATATAAATCTCTTTACTAATTTTAATTATATTTAATTTTTCATATTTCAAAAACCAAACACAAAAAATATAATTTTTCTGCATGTTTATTTTTTCAACAACCAAACTGTAGACCCCCATTTGGGGTTCATTATGTCTCATTTTTCCTACAGCTCGTCTTTGCAGGTGGAAAGCTCTCAAGGCGTCACGTGATGTCTCTTGATTGACCGGTAAGGAATCACAATAGTGCTTTTGAAGAAGCAACCAAAAGGTGACACCTGTTATGGAATCTTGGAGGCCGTTAGTGCAAGCTGGGAGAAGCGTATGAGATGATGATTCTGGCAGGGAGAGTGAGGAGGTTTCTGTTACGGAGGGTGGTAGTGCTTTTCAGAGTGAGTTAGAGGATATTTGCAGGGAGCGAGCTGCTAAGGGGAAGGGGGAGAGCATTGTGAGTAGTAGCAGAGAGCTTTGGGAAGGGGAGATTCCTAAAGCTTAGGAGAAGCAAGCTGAGAAGAATAGAGCATTTTTTGGAAAGAGAGAACAGAGAAGTTTGACGGTGTTACTTTCCAGGGAGGCAGGGAGATATTTTAGAGAGCATCTTTTGGCTGGAAGAAGACATCGGAGACAGAGTAAGGAGGGAGCATTCTCAGGTACCTTCATCGTGGATTCCCTATTAGTTTCTACTGGTATGTTTTTTCTGTTCTGTTTCCGCTGATTCTTAGATGATGTTTATTGACTGGGAGTGAGCATGTAGATATTTTGCTAATGGTCTTTCTGTAGTTTGGTTTGCTCCTGTTTTGTTTTCTTCATGAGATATTTCTGTAATAGTGTTCTATCTTTTATTTGATACTTGTTTGATTTCATCCACCCTCATATGAGCTCATTGATTATCATATGAAATGAGACGTTGTATGGTTTTGTTTTGCTCCGATTATTGGTGTTTTGTTTGGTTGCTTTCCTCTGTTCCTGGTACTTCGTCCATGAGGCATGTCAGTTTCCTCACCTCTGCCTAAGGGAGTAAGGAACGTGTTCTCCGCTTGAGGGACTACCTAAACCCAACCAAGAGACATGAGGATGCTACTTCGGGATCTGGCACGAGATATCTCAGATTTAATAATTTTACTGTTGAGGCGGCTCTCTCTGTTGGAGATTTGGTAATGGGAATTTTGGAGTTTTCGTTGTAGAAATGAAGACCCAATGAGAGGAATGTGAGAACGTCCTCAGATGATTTTTGAACCTCATCAATCTGAAGATGTATAGTTGTTGTTCAATAATGGTGAAACTGGATAAGTGACTGAGTACCAAGAGATACTGCACATTTGTTCAAAATTGGGGTATTCTGTGGCTTGCCACAACGAATTACTTTCTGGTCACGACCGGGAGGGAAACGCAGTGTGCATGAATGGATCTTTTGTGAACGAAGCTTTTCTATTCAATGGTGCCTCGGGCATTGTGGGTATTTATTCTGGTTTCACTGGTTTTAGCATCCCGTAGGCACTGAAATAAGAGATTGGTAATTGTAAACAGCAAGTTACAAAGAACTTGGGAAATTAACCCAAATAGTACCGATGTATCATGGGGCAATTTCTTTAGAAATTATTGTTAGTTGCATGGGAGTGGCTTCAGAGGATAATGATGACCATGAAACTTCACTCTTCGATGCGGAACAGCTTATGTAGTCTTCATAGGAGGATTACATTGACTGCTGCTATTACAAAGGTGCTTGCAGAGGAAGGAAAAGCGAAAATAGTTGTCTTCGATGAAATTGACAAGGTTCCTGAAGACAAGAAGAGAGGAATTACAATTGCAATGGCCCATGTCGAGTATGAGACTACTAAGCAACACTATGCCAATGTGGACTGTCCAGGACATGCGGATCAAGTGAAGAATATTATTACTGGGGCTGCCCAAGTGATTGGGGGTGTTCTGGTTGTTTTTTCTCCTAATAGGCCCATGCCACAGACAAAGGAACACTTTCTACTTGCATGCCAGAAATGGAACTCCGTGAGCTTTTTAGCTTCTACAGGTTCCCTAGGGATGAAATTCCCATCATTCGGGGTTCAGCTTTGTACTCTTTACAGGGGACTAATGAAGAAATAGGAAAACAGGCTATTTCGAGGTTAATGGATGTTGTTGATGAGTATATTCCTGACCCTGTGCAACAGTTTGACTGGCCACCTTGTATGAGAATAGCCCACGTCTTCCCAATTTGCCTCCGAACCTTTTTTGTGGCCTGCTACTGCCCCTTCCCATTTGATCCCCTTCCTTTATGACTTTCCTTCTCATATTTGGCCACCATCCTCAATCTATTCTCTACATATATATCACGGCTCCATCACACCCGCCTACATGCCTTCACTTTTGGTTTTCAAAATACCCATTAAACGCATCCTTCATCATTTTATCCTTCATACCCATTCTTTTCATACCAACTGACCATCTCTCTATACTCGTATCAAATCCCTCATTCCATACCCCACCATACCCGTCCTTCGTACCCATTCTTTTTATACCCACTGATCATCTCTCTATACTTATATCTAACCCGTTTCCCATCACCATTTATACCCATTAAATCTTTCACGTCCCTATTCATATTTCCACCATGCCCATACTCATTAGATGCCCACCAAACTTGAAATCTTTTCTTGGTCTATGCTGGTCTTGTGGCAGAACTTGTGGAAGGAAATTCAGACATAGCTGGAAAGCTTCTGAACGCAACACTGATACATAAGACATATGTAGCACGCTTAATAGGCGCTACAAGAAGCATGAGTTATATGAGAAACCAATCCCATCTAATGAGGAGTCCACCCTTTCCGGCGCAAGTCAGACTGGACAGCAGCGCGAGATTCGACTGCGTTGGAGTTGGGGACGAGGTGGCACTGATTCAGGTCACTGAATATATAGACGACATGTAGATAGTGATAAGCCAAAGATAGAGGAAGTGGTTACAGATCCCACGTGATAGTCTTTACTTGATTTCTGTTATGACAGCTATCACTACAGCTGTCTTTACTTCTTGTAATAGAGTTTCTTGAACAATATATAAACTCTCTTTCACTCTGGTTTTCTTCTATAAAGAGAACAGAGTTTTGCCTTCTCAAATTCTAACTTGGTATCAGAGCCTCTCGATCAAAGGTGTGAGTATTCTCCTCTTTTTTCTCAGTTTTCCATCTCTTTCCTTAAGATCCAATCATGGTTTCCGCTTCCACTCAATCCTCTTCATCCTCTGACTCGATTGGATCAGGACAAAGCATTACAATGGCGTCTCATCCTTCTTATCAGATGCTCAATCATACTCTACCTGTGAAACTTGATCGGACTAATTACATTCTGTGGAAATCTCAGATTGATAATGTTGTTTTTACCAATGGATTTGAAGATTTCATAGACGGATCTTCCATCTGTCCAGATAAAGAACTCAGTTCAGGATTGATCAATCCTGCCTTTGTTGCTTGGAGAAGACAAGATCGAACGATCCTCAGCTGGCTCTACTCGTCTCTCACACCAGCGATCATGGCACAAATCATTGGTCACAACTCTTCTCACTCTGCTTGGAATGCATTGGAGAAAACCTTCTCATCTTCCTCCAGAGCCAGAATTATGCAGCTAAGGCTCGAGTTACAGTCAACCAAGAAAGGTTCTCTTTCTATGATCGATTATATCATGAAGGTTAAAGGAGCTGCAGATAGTCTAGCAGCAACTGGAGAACCTGTCTCAGAACAAGACCAGGTTATGAATCTCCTTGGCGGACTTGGATCCGACTATAATGCAGTTGTAACTGCTATTAATATTAGAGATGACAAGATCTCTATTGAAGCTGTTCATAGCATGCTTCTTGCGTTTGAACATCGCCTTGAGCAACAAAGCTCGATTGAACAATTCTCTCCTATATCAGCCAATTATGCCTCTTCATCTAATAGCAGAGGTGGTGGAAGGAGGTATAATGGTGGTGGAGGACAGAATCATACCCCAAACACCAGCAACTATACCTACAGAGGTCGTGGTCGAGGGGGTCGATATGGCCAAAATGGGAGGCACAATTCCAACAGCTCTGAGAAGCCACAATGCCAGTTGTGTGGCAGGTTTGGTCATACTGTTCAGATCTGTTATCACAGATTTGATATCTCCTATCAAAGCTCTCAGAGTAGTAATACTTCTCCCTCAAATGCTGGTAATCCAAACTCTATACCTGCTATGGTTGCCTCTTCTAATAATCTTGCAGATGACACTTGGTATCTTGACTCTGGAGCCAGTCATCATCTGACTCAGAGTGTGGGCAATCTAACCAGTTCTTCACCATACACGGGCACAGATAAGGTGACAATTGGTAATGGTAAGCACCTATCCATTTCCAACACTGGTTCTCATCGTTTACTTTCTAATTCACATTCCTTTCATCTCAAAAAGGTGTTTCATGTCCCCTTTATATCAGCAAACTTGATAAGTGTTGCTAAATTCTGCTCAGACAATAATGCCTTAATTGAGTTTCGGTCTAATAGTTTCTTTGTGAAGTATCTACATACGAAGAAGGTGCTTGCTCAAGGCCAGCTTGAGAATGGACTTTACCGATTCCCAGTTTTGAACAGCAAGAAAGTAGCCTTTGTTGGTGCTACTAATTCTTCTACTTTTTACTCTCATAATTCCAGTATCTTTGATAATAAAGTGAAGTTATGGCATCATAGACTAGGCCATGCTTCTACTGACATTGTAACCCAAATTATGCAGAGTTGTAATGTCTCCTTTGAAAAGAATAAAAATATTGTTTGCTCCTCTTGTCAGCTTGCTAAAAGTCACAGATTACCTACTCATCTTTCACTTTCTTGTGCTTCCAAACCGTTGGAACTTGTTCATACTGACCTTTGGGGACCTGCCCCAGTCAAGTCTACCTCTAGTGCTAGATATTTCATCTTGTTTCTAGATGACTACTCACGGTACACCTGGTTCTATCCTCTTCAAACAAAACACCAAGCCCTTCCTGTTTTTAAGAAGTTCAAACTCCAAGTAGAAAATCAATTTGATGCTAAAATCAAATGCCTACAGTCTGATAATGGTGGTGAGTTCAGATCCTTCAAGACGTTTCTTCAGCAAACAGGCATTTTTCATCGGTTTTCTTGCCCGTATAACTCAGCTCAGAATGGGAGAGTTGAACGAAAGCATAGGCATGTTGTTGAAACCGGGTTGGCCTTGTTGGCTCATGCCTCCTTACCAATGGAATTCTGGCAATATGCTTTCCAGACAGCTACATTTCTCATCAATAGAATGCCAAGTAAGGTACTCCAAAATAACTCCCCTTATTTCACACTTTTTCAAAAGGTTCCGGATTACAAGTCCCTTAGAGTCTTTGGCTGCTTGTGTTACCCATTCATCCGTCCTTACAACAGTCACAAACTTCAATATCGTTCTGTTCAAAGTCTATTTCTTGGTTATAGTCTTCATAACAAAGGGTTTTTGTGTCTTGACTTTCTGACTGGACGAGTTTACATCACTCCTCATGTTGTTTTTGATGAGGGACAATTTCCTCTAGCTAAAACTCACCCTCTCTCCCCAACCAAAGACACTTCAACAGATACTTTAACTCCAGCCATTATAACTTCCTTTCCTTCTCCAACCTTCTGTTCTAATGGCAGCCACACATCTTCACTTTCTTCCTCTCCTTCCACGAGTGAAGCTTCTGATTCTGTGAGTAGTCCTACTGTTACTCCTGCCTCTAGTACCTTACCCGAAGCTATACATGAGGATTAACCTCCTTCTCCTTCCCCTGCTCCACGCATGACAACAAGGCTAATGCGAGGTATAACCAAGAAGAAGACCATTTTTGATCTCTCTACTGTAAAGATCTCAGAACCATATACACTCAAACAAGCTCTCAAGGATCCAAATTGGATTCAAGCTATGGATTTAGAAATTGCTGCTCTTCATCGGAATCAAACTTGGGATCTTGTTGAACAACCTTCTGAAGTTAATCTAATAGGCTGTAAGTGGGTATACAAGTTGAAACACAAGCCAGATGGGAGCATAGAGAGATATAAAGCCCGACTTGTGGCTAAGGGGTATAACCAAACTCATGGTCTTGATTATTTTGAGACCTTTAGTCCGGTGGTTAAGGCTGCAACCATTCGAATCATACTAACTGTGGCTCTCAGTTTTCAATGGGAAATTAGGCAGCTTGATGTTCACAATGCTTTTCTCAATGGTGAGCTAGAAGAGCAAGTCTACATGTCTCAACCTCCTGGCTACTTGGATACTAAATTCGCAACCAAAGTGTGTCGATTGAAGAAGGCTCTATATGGTTTGAAACAAGCACCATGAGCCTGGTTTCAACGACTCAGTTCTGCCCTTATACAGTGGGGATTCAGCAACTCTAGAACTGATAGTTCTATGTTTCTACACTTTAGTGAGTCTACTACTTTGATTGTTCTTGTCTATGTTGATGATATAATCATCACTGGCTGCTCCTCAACACAGATTTCCTCACTCATTGCTAAGCTTGATTCTATTTTTGCTTTGAGAGATTTGGGACAGCTATCATACTTCCTCGGTATAGAAGTCTCTTACCATGAAGGCTCTATGAATTTAAGCCAAACCAAATACGTTTCTGATCTGCTTCATCGAACTGAAATGTTTGATACCAAACCAGCAAAAACACCCGGAACTGTTGGGAAGAATTTGTCCAAGTTTGATGGTGATCCTCTGGACGACGTCACTCAATATCGAAGTGTGGTAGGGGCACTTCAGTATCTAACAATAACAAGGCCTGATATAGCTTTTGCAGTTAATAAGGCATGTCAATTCATGCAACAGCCTACCTCAGCTCATTGGCTTTCAGTCAAAAGAATCCTTCGTTATCTTAAAGGAACAATGCAAGATGGGTTATTGCTGAGTCCTTCAACCAATTTGACAATCGAAGGCTTCTCAATGCAGATTGGGGTGCTCAACCTGATGATAGGCGAAGTTCCAGTGGCTATTTGGTGTATCTGGGAGGTAACTTAGTCTCTTGGTCCTCTACCAAACAAAAGGTGGTGTCTCGCAGCAGTGCCGAGTCTGAATATCGTGCCCTTGCCTTAGCTACTGCAGAAATTATATGGATGCAAGCCTTGTTGCAAGAATTATGTGTTCCTATACCTGCGATTCCCCTGCTCTGGTATGATAATATCAGTGCTTATCATATGGCAAAGAACCCTGTGTTTCATGCTAGAACGAAGCACATTGAAATAGATCTTCACTTCATCCGAGATCAGGTCATACGAGGTAAGATACAGCTGCATTTTGTACCTATTGAAGATCAGCCAGCTGATCTTTTGACTAAGCATCTTACAAGTTCTCGGTTCTTGTCTCTTAAGTCACAGCTTTGCATAGCTCCAAGACCCTTTCACTTAAGGGGGGGTGATAAGCCAAAGATAGAGGAAGTGGTTACAGATCCCACGTGATAGTCTTTACTTGATTTCTGTTATGACAGCTATAACTACAGTTGTCTTTACTTCTTGTAATAGAGTTTCTTGAACAATATATAAACTCTCTTTCACTCTGGTTTTCTTCTATAAAGAGAACAGAGTTTTGCCTTCTCAAATTCTAACTGATAGCACCGCGGCGGAGGTAGCTTCAGGATGAAGCTGGTTGAAAGGTTATGTAGACAGGTTGTCTTCGACGGCATCGTTGTCAATCTCCTCACGTGCACTGTCATTGATGCTCCTGGACATCGTGACTTCATCAAGAACATGATCATTGGTAGTTCGCAGGCTGATTGTGCTTATCATTGATTCTACCAGTTGTGGTTTTGAAACTGGTATTTCCAACTGATGGTACAAACCCAGTGCAAATTGTTGAGAAAACATTTCATCTCACAAGGGCTGCCCGAGGGCGGCATAATAGGGCCTCTTTGGAGGGACTGAATTTTGATTACAGCCGGAGTTAGGGCTACGGGGTCGGTGACAGATGACCTCTTCATGAAGTCCATGAAATCAGTGTCGAATGATGATACTGAGTTGAGCACAAAATATGAACAGCAAGGAGGGTTGTGGCGTTCTCTGGACTGCTCTTTCTGGTGTTATGCCTGAACCACCTACTAAATCAGTAGTTTTGAGTCACATGGAGCTGCTCCTTAAAGACGGTATATATGCCCGATTGACTAGAAGGTGATCTCTTTTACTCGAAGAAAATGGAGACACGTGGGCAGACTTGCTATCAGACAACAAGGAAGTTTGAAACAGCTCTTATTGCTGCAGTTCTGGGTTCAGCCGCTGAAAAAGGGGAGAAGACTGACATGAAATAAAGACAACAGAAGAAGTACCCTCCCATATTGGGCCCATTCTTGCATATTTCCCCTTTGCATAACCACTCTTTGCATGGCCTTTTAGGGCCACGTGCCATTTACATCTTCATCTGCTTGATTTTAAAATAATATTTCAAACCATCATCTTTGATTTTTATTTTCAAACGTTTTTCTGATTTTGGTTTTTCTTAAATCTTTCTTTTTTTTAACTTTCTCATCCTTAGAATTTTTAAGATCACCCAAGAGTCTCACTTTTAATCAAATTTGCTTCCACTTTCTATTCGGTAAGCAATTTTCAAAACTTTCTTTGATTTTTAAAATGTTTTAAAATAAGTAAGGATTAAATTTTGTAATTCCAATTAATGAAATTTACGAAATTAATTCATGCTAAAATAAACGGGCTTTGGTGGGGGCCCTACATACTTGATTTTATAATTGATTGATTGATTGATTGATCGATTAAATTGGCATGCATGATTGATTGTATTCTGCTATACGACATGCTTGAAATTATTCCTTAATTGTGCACTAACCTCACTTCTTGATAGCGCATTGAGGATCATTGCCCAGGTATGTATCTACATCCATTCTGATCATCATTTATGCATGTTCTGATTCTCACATGTGCATGATTTATTCGGGGTATCCATTGATTTACTCATCCATTGCCATGATTGCTTCATCTCATTAGTAGAGACCCAACTTTAGGGACTTAAAGGGGTGCTACGGTCTTTACCGTACCTTCCCGATAAGTAACCTGACCCTCGAACCCGATCTGGTTTTTCGTAGACCAACCTTTTCCAAAACAAGGAGTCACACTTAGGGTTTTTCTTTCTTATTTTGTTTACCCTTTAAAAAATAAAATAAAAATAAGTGGCGACTCCAAGTCATTTTTCAAACAATAAATAAAATTCATTTTTCAAATAATATAAAAATCGAGCTCGCCATAGAGTGGGAAACGCATGAGCCGAAATGCGGGGTCCACACAAACATAACATAATTAAGTCTTCGATGAATTTACTTTGATTTCAAACACAATGAATGAAGTGAATGAATTAGGGACTGATTCTAAGCAATGATGCATAGAATGGTAGTTCACTATCAAAACAAAAGAACAAAAGGAATAGGAGGAGAAGAAGAAAAATAAGAGAAAAAGCCTTCGCTGCACTTACTACATTCCACTTATTTGAAGTGACTAAAGAAATTGTTGACAAATATGTAGTTGTATAGGAATGCAAGATGCAGTATCCAAATAAACCTCTTCCAACTCCCTACATGCGCAAAAAGTCCACTAACTCATCCTATAACCCTAAAATCTTTGTCAACAAATCTACACTCCTCTCCACCATTTATTTATCATACTATCATCTATTTGCATTTTCACCAATGTAGAAAATGGTATAATAGATAATTGGGTTCTAGACTGAAAATAATTTCAATCTTAGCTTTCACCCACTAAGCTTGAAATCCATGATCATAAATTGATGGGTGTGTTTTATTCACACATACACATTGCAAGAATCCTCAGCTAATGATGTTATTGGAAGGAATCAATGGGTGATGACTATGATTGTGACCTTAAGGTCCCACTAATAATTAAACATCTATCAATGAAGGAACACTTATACCGGGTATGACATGGAATTCTGAAAATCCATGACTCATAAACAACAAGGTTTACCATGTGGGAACCTTGTTCCTATGACTCATGAACTCCCTTTGTTTTTATTGGTGGTGCTTTAGGCGCCCTTTGTACACTCCCTATGTAATTTAGGGTGCTTTTGGCATGTCTCATGTTTTTTTTTCCCCTCAAAACAGGAACAATTGTCCATGCACCACAGGGGCTTCTAAAGAGCTGGGATTTCAAGGAATTTCTTCTTGTTTGTAGTTTATACGTCTAGTGTTCCTTTTACTCCAGTTTAATGACAGCGCAAACCACTTGTAAGCTAAATTCTTTCATTTTCTTTATGGAATACATTGTACTATCCTTTCCCAGGGAAAATATATGTATATAATAGAAAAAGAATTGAATACACCATTTGCAGCAGCATGAACATGAATTGTGTATGCATTTCTAAGTACCTTTGAACACTTGTAAGTAGTTAGAAAAACATATATTGTATCTATAGCTATTAGCATAACGTAAATAGAAATGGTCCATGCATCCATTTCAGTTTCTATCAAATATAAGACGCAAACACTTCAAACAGTAGCTATTCCAGAGACATTGAAAAGTTCAATATCCCTTACATGATAGTTGCATTCAAAAGTTTGGCAACCCAAAAAAAATGTGCAAAGAGAATCATCAAATTTCAAAACTAATACAAAAAGTAGAAAATAGGTATCACATGCAAGATTAGAAAATCCAAGTCAACATGTTTATATTATCAGAGAACACAAGGTCAAAGTATTACCTTATCAAAAACAGGTATTATGTGTTTGTTTAAATAGTTAAGAAACTTGAGGTTTGATGCACCCCTCTATGTCGAAACCAGGGCTTTAGTTGAACAGAAAAATATAGAATGAACCAAATAAGGAGAAATAAAAAACCAACAGAATCTATACCACAAAAAAAATGAACAACCAGGAAGAGGCATGATATCAATCTATCAATATCATCCCCATTTGAAACCTGCATTTCAAAATCCTATGTAATCAGGAAATAAGTAATAGAGCAAGCCATAGCATCATAATGTAAAGCTATAAATGAGATCACAAAGGAACTTGAGAATCTTGAGGAGCAAAGACAATATTAACAATCAATGACACTGGCTCATAATAATGCTATGTAGTCATGATGATATAATGGCTCTTATCTGGTAAACATTGTTGCATGGCATATTTCAATTCCAGTAAATAAAATATGAAGTATCTCCAAAAAAGTACAAAGATATTTTTTCTCATGGAACTAAAAAATCTCAGGAACTTTCTTTTGCCCAAACCAAACTCATTTTTCCACAACATTGGAAACTCTGGAGATTCAAGCTCTTCATTTTCATTTTAGAGAGGTGCAAACACTCCATTTCAATTCAACTTGCAAACTTTCTCAAGTTTGAGTCAGTTAAAACTTGATTAGGGCTGCAAAACCAATCATATTTTTAACCTTACCCTTTTCTCAATTTTCCAATTTTCATAGATTTCCATATTGAAACCTTTTTTTTTTTTTTTTTGGAAATAGTAATTCAATCTTCAAACTGAAGAGCAAGCATAATTTTCACAAGATATCAAAATGCCATGGACATAAATCTTAAAAATTGTAGTATCCATACTAATTACTCAACTTAGCTTGAAGGCATAATTTTCTGGGTAACAACAAACAACATGTGTATTTGCGGTATCCATAGCCATGAATTGGAACTCATTTCATCCAAATCATAAATGAAGTGTAAGACACAATAGATTATTAGCTGATTTAATAAAAATTAAAATGGATAATTAATAATTAATAATTAATAATTATTTATATGGAGAAATTGTTCTCATGATTTGTTTCTTTTTTTTTTTTCATACTAAATCCAAAATTCAAAAGGGTGACCCACTTCTCTCACTCGGCCATCAAGGAGCCATTTTCTAAAGTTTCCCTCTAGACAAGAGAATCCCTAAAAAGACCCTATTTTCCTCTGCCATTCTGAATCCTCGTAGGTACTAATCTAATCACGTTATTAAATTTTTTTTTTTTTTGAAACCCCGTTTGATTCCCAAGAAAATCCATCCCCACTTGATTTCCAGGAAATTCATCCTTGTTTGATTTCCGAGAAAATCCTTGCAAAACCCCCAAGGAAAACTAAAAAAATTGCTTTTTTTTTCTCCTCCCTGTGTTTTATGGATCTGTTCTAGGGGTCTCTTTGCTTTTGTGCCATTGGATTTAAATTTCACAAAACCTAATCCACGATTTTTGAGCCAAACTGAAAAATATTGCTTGCAAATCGTGATCAGATTACCAAATACCATCTTTTTTTTTTTTTTTTTAAATGTTTGGACAGATTTTGCATCATGCGTGGTCTAGCCTGGTAGGAAATATCGGGAAATTTCTCGAAAATACGGTAAAAAATACCGATAAATACCAAAAAATTTCTCCATATTTCAAAGATTGGTGGTTCTCAAATTTTTTTTTCCCTCAACGATTCCCCACAAACAGTCGTCTTGTAAACATAAATATTTAAGATATAACAAAACAAAAAAATCCCCAAATATTCTAAATCACAGGGTCATGAACAATGCAAAACAATATTCGGCCCAAATATTTTCTCAACACCCAAACAAATCCTTAAATGGAAAACTCACCTGCGATTAATCCAAAAGGAAGAGGAAGCTCCACTTCGGTTTCTAGAAACCTTAAAAATATTCCACCTTTGATGAAGAAAGATGAAGAAATGGCTCAACTTTAGCTTCATTGCAGGTTTTCGGAAGCTGGCTATCGGGTTTAGGTGGTCAGCTCGTGAACAAAGAAACTAGGGTTAGGCGAAAATGAGACGAAATGAGAGGAAGTGACAGAGTTATGAAAATGCAGAGCAAAATTGGGTTAGGGCAAAATGAGAGGAAGTGACAGAGAGTTTCCCCAAATTTCAAAGTTTATCAGGTCGAGTGTTCTGTGGGTTTTGCAAATTTTATATTTTTAAAAGCACAACTTCCGATGACATGGAGACCGTGGTGGCTGTCGACAAGGAGAACAAAAGGGCAATTTTGGAATAACTTTTCCAAACAGTAATTAGTGCACAAAAAAAATAATATTCTGGTCATTAATGGACAAAGCCCATATTTCAGGTTCTATGGGTTTCATTCCCATATAACCTTCACATGGGCCTCCTAAAACACAACTTCCCCTATTTTTTATGCAATCAATAGTCAATACACACCAATTTTGTGTTTATCGATGCTCTAGAATTGAATTTTAATCCGACCATTCTTCTTCTTCTTTTAGAAAATAGTAGTCTACAACTAAAATTAAGATTGATTTTTAACACATCAATCAAGAAATCAAGTCAGGGTATAATTTAAAATTGACATCTTGAAAATTTTCATGAAGATATTTTGTGTTTGGCTTCAATACATGACAATTGCTAACTGCTCGAGGATCAAATTCTATAAGATTTAGGTTTCATTTTAATGCACTTCTATATACTATTTATAAAAGTTAAAAAAAAAAAATCAACTATATTTTTAATTTTTATTAATATTAGACAGTTTTAGTGATTACATAAAAAAATGGGCCTTTTTATGTGAATGCTTAAAAAGACACTAGTACTTCCAATATTGTTTCCATTTTGTCCATTTGAACAATTTGTGCATCTTGATTGTTTTAAGGGTTATATAATTTTATTTTTTATTAATTTTGAGAGTAGTTTTTATAAAAAAAAAAAAAAAATACTTTTAATTTATTGTATTTTTATTAATAACATTTTCATTGAAACGTTTGTCAAGAGATCAGTAACGCTTTGATATAAATTTCTTTCTATAATAGTTTTAGTAACATATTATGTAAGAAAAATCATATTTTAAAGAAATACATAGTAAATGCTAGTTTAAGAATGAAAAGATTCTTTAACTTTATGAAACAATTTTCATAACTTTGTTAAAACATGCTTTTTGAGTATTTAGAAATACTTTAATCCTATCAGAATGAGCAACAAAAATGTTTTTATGTACCGTTCTAGCTATTAATTAAACAATTTTCTATTAATCTATTAAAAAAAAAGTAGATGAATGAGATATTAGAAAAATGTATACATGCATTTCATGAGTTTTTCCTAATCATTAAATCAAGTCTTTCGAAAGCTAATATGAAAAGGATAAGAAGTAGGGTTACCTCCTTTTCAATATCTTCAAATCACTTCAAATCATACAAGAAGGGTAGAGACCTACACTACATAAATAGTCAACTTACATACCATTAAGGTTTGAAAAAAATGGTGGAGATGGTCGGACAACCATCAATATGGACATGACTAAAGCAAATTGATTTACTTTTTTATAAACTTACCCGAAATCTCTTTCACTAATTTTTTACTCATAGAAGATATTCAATCATTCTACTTTTTTTTTCCTCATGTTTAGGTGTTAATATTTATCTTCTATTTTCTCTACATTAAATCTTATGGTATACTTAATTAATTCACTCTCATATACGGATACTATTAAAATATGATCATATGCGCTAAAATTAAATCATTATATGGTTTGAACAATTAATTAAAAATTCTTTCACTACCACTTCATCAAGACAAGCATACATGTAAATCTCATTCCTCTATTTTTCTTTTACAACTTAGCTTTGGTTAACAATGTCAACTTTTACAAAGTTCAAATAAAACAATTTTTCCCTTTCTCTTTTCTTTCAACCCCCATCTAGTTATACAAGAAAAGTAGGGCTTGTGTGGCTTGAAAAAAGATTGATGCCTCCATAATTTATGAATATCTTAATGATTTCATAATCATATGGTTACCACTATATATTAATCATAATAAATAGTGGATTGATTTTGGATTTTAGGAGAAAAAAGAGACAACAGCCTTAGTATAACTTAATTTACTATTGAACCAAAGAAATTATTTGTAAGATCAAAGGAACCGATGGGTATATGGACATAAAGATTAGGTTAAGGTTCATTGACCATTCTTCTCGCTTCTCTATCATTATCTGTTCATGGGGCCCTTGCATCCAATCTCTTACTTTTCTTTGTTTCTTTCTTCTTATTATAAATCATGAGGCCTTTGCATCCAAGCTCTTGCTTTTCTTTGTTTCTTTTTCTTCCTACAAATTGCCTACATTTAGTTTCATTTCAACATGCTTCTATTTTTTAAATGTTTTTTCAATCATATTTATAGTTTTTGTAAATATTAAACTTGTTTGGTTGTTTTAGTTTTATTTCTTGCTTTTTTTTATATAAAAAAAAACATATTTAGTATTTATATAACAAGAACTAAAAGTAAACTTCTTGGATGATCTTTTGAACATTTTCAATGAGTTTTGGATGTTGATATATTTAGAAAAAAAAATGTTGGTGGTTATGAGTGTTAATATTAAAGGTTTGATATCATTTACCTTCTTCTTAATACTTTTTTTTTTAATCTAAAGACCTATAAAAAAAATTAATTAAAAAAAAAAAAAAAACCTTTTGTTCTTTTTATACATTACACCAAAATTTTAAAAGCAAACTTTGGCACCATTCAATTATTTTGAAAAAATATCCAACATTTTGGATATTCCTTTTTGGTAAATCCATCTTAAATCTAATCCCATCTTCCAAGACAATCATCTTATTCAATGATTCCTATCAAAGAGCCCATATATTTGTATCTTTTTGTAGGATAAAACAAATATAAAGCCTTGAGATTTGCAAACTTTGGCAACCATCTAATTGCTTAAACACAAATATTATAAGCTTAATTATTATTTTGAGGGTCCAAATTTCAAGAATGGTTCTTTGCTTTTTAATTGGGTAGGTGGAATGGTGGAAGTAATTATTATTTTGAGGATCCAAATTTGAAGATTGGTTCTTTGCTTTTTAATTGGGTAGGTGGGATGGTGGATGTAATTATTATTTCGAGGATCCAAATGCGGAATGACTCATTTTTTTTGTCCCCATTCAAGTTTTCAACACCTAATATTAAAAAGTTGGTACATTATTTTTTTCCAACTACACCCACTTGTAATATTTTTTTCCCGAATCAAATCAATTTCTTTCTTTAATTTCTTTTCTTTTGGCATTTGCTTTTGCTGTCAAATTCTTTCAAGGTTCCTGAAATACCCTCTTCTGTTTTCACATTTCTACTATACGGTAAGCATGAGCTTAATATTGGACAAGGATAAAACAGTAATTAAAGCTGGAGGAACTCTTCTTCTTTCCCAACTTCATGTTTCTACACAGCAGAGGCTTTGAGAGTGCAAAGAGTTTCCCAACAAAAGCTTGATCCCGAGATTCCTTTCAAAATTATGCTTAAAACAACACCATTTACTTTCAATATGTTTCCATTTTGTCCATTAGAACAATTCATGCATCTTGACTGTTGTACGGGGTATGTATATAACTTTATTTCTTTTATTAATTTTGAGAATAATTTTCATAAAAATATTTTTAGTTTATTATATTTTTATTAATAACAATTTCATAAAAATATTTGTCAAGAGATCAAGTGAGACTCAGATATAAATTTCTTTTCATAGTATTTTTAGCATTATATTATCTAAGACAAATAATATTTTAAAGAAATACATGTTAAATGATAGTTTAGATATCAAAAGATTCTTTAATTCTATGAAGCATTTTTCGTAACTTTGTTAAGCATAATTTTGAGGATCAAGTACTTTAATCCCACCAAAATGAGTCTTTAAAATGTTTTTATGTACCATTCTAGCTATTAAATATGTTTTCATTAATCTATTAAAAAACCTAGATCAATTAGATTTTAGAAAAATGTAAGCATTTCATTAGTCTTTGCTCACTCACAAACTAAGGTTGTGTTTGTTTTTTTGGTTTTTTGGTGAAAGCAATTTATTTTCAAAATTTAGATCGTTTGTTTTTCTATTTTTTCATAACTTATTACAAATTTTTTACTAAATAGAAAAAGCGAAAATATATAACTTTTTCTAAATAAAAAAAATAACATATTGGTTTTTCTTTATTTTTTAATACTTAATAGAAATAAAATACTACAAAAACAAACAACATAATATTTAACACTATTAAATATTAAAGTTCTATTTAGAATTAAGTAAAAAAACAAGAACCCTCTAAGTCTTTCGAAAGTCTTTTATTTAATATCTTCAATCATACAAAAAGAGTAGGACCTACATTACATAAACAATCAACTTATATACCATCAAGGTTTAGAAAAAATAATTCAAATAGTCGGAAAACCATCAATGTGAATATGACTAAAGCATTTTGATTTATTGTTTTATAAACTTATATGGGAGTCTATTTCACTAATTGTTTTAATCATGGAAGATACTCCATCGTTATACTTTTTTCTCGTATTTAGATTCTAATATTTATCTTCTCTTTTCTTGATATTCAATCTTAGGTATACTTAATTAATTCACTCTCGTACATGGATACGAGAATGAAGAGAGGCACCAAAGTTAAATTACCATATGGTTTGAACAATTAAAAATTCTTTCTCTACCATTTCACTAAGACAAGCAAGTATGAAAATTTCACAGCTTTATCTCCTAAATTTTCATCTTTCTTTTATAAGTTATCTCGGGCCAACGATGATAATTTTTCTAGAGTTTAAAAAAAAATAATTAAAGAATACAAAAAAAAATTAAATTTAAATTTATAGAAGTTCAATTTATTTAATAAAAAGTTTAATTTATAAATAAATTTACTTCCAACACCTATTAGGAGGATGTTACAATTTAAAATTTTATTAGTTCAACTTCTGTTAATGTTATTATTATAATAAAGATGAAACATTAGAATAAAAATTGAAGTTGAGGGAACGTCGGATTTTGAATAGAGCACTCCAAAATATTAAAGTGAGAATTAATTAAGAGCTTTCTTAAAGAAAACGTTGGTTAGCATATACTAATTTTAATTGAGTGTAGCTTCTATTATATATTTAATATTTTTATATTTAAAATTTTGTTTTTACGTTGCTGCAATTAAAAGGTTTTTTTATTGTTTTTTTCTTTTTTAGAGTTTTACAACTGTAACTCTTCTAATTTTATTAGTAGATTATTGAGTGTTGATGTATTTCATGGATGTAGGGATCACATTAATCGTTGAACCACGTTAAAAATTTTATTTATTTTTTATTTTCTATGTGTGTGTACGTGATTTGATTAACACATCTGACATACTGTTCCACAAAAACATTGAATAGGTGCCCTAAAAGAGTTCAAGGAAGACCCCCACAAGCTTAGAGGGTTGGAGTCGTGGGAAGCCTAACATTACAATATAAGATTGTTTAGTTGTATATTCTATACTTATATATTTGGTGCATTATAAAATAAAATAAAAATTGATAATAAGGTGAAAATTTAATTTTTATTGATTATAATTGGGTGACAAAAGACTATAATGTATATAATTCATAAATCAATAAATCAAGACTAAAGCAACTTGATTAATTATTTTATGGACCCATGTGGGAGCCCTTTTCGTTAATGGTTTTACTCATAAAAGAAATTCAATAATTCTACCATTTTCTCATGCTTGGGTTTTAACATTTTATAGAACTATTTTAATTCAGTGTAGCTTCTATAAATAATTGATTTATTGAGTAGTTTTAAAACTCTAGTTGAGATGTTGAAGTAAAGTCAGTTTTGAAAATATTGGGCCCATTAACAGCTGGACCGAATAATTTTCAAACCTAAAGTCAGTGCGGACAGCAATAAAGCAATTTGATTGCTTGTTGTGCAGACACACCCATGTGACACTGCCTTTCCCTGATTGCTTTATTCATTCAAGATATGCCAAAAGCATACATTGTATTTTTTTACTTTTTCTTTCATTGTTTCAATATTAATCGACAATTCTTCTCAATAATTTGTGGGAGTTCTTGAAGAACCCTTCTTCTTTTTTGTAATTTCATTGTGAGCAAAGGTGATATTTTGATTGTAGAAGGGTGAACAAGTAATTAGACCCATCTCATATAATTAAGAGCAAGTTTTGAGAGTGCAGAGGCCTTCACATCTCTCTGGGTTTTCCTCATTGTATGTTTCTGAGTCTTTGAATTCTTCATTTCCAAAGAAAAGATGGTTGTGGTGGAGGCATTCTGTCGTCCGTGTTTGAGGTGGTGCTGGACAAGCTGGTGGCTACCCCTTTGTTAGAGTATGCACGTCTCATATAAAATTCAATGCTTGAGGGTGTATGTCTTGCTTTTATCTGCGCTCATTACTTATTCATTCAGGTACTTTTCTGCTTATATTTTTTATGCAATCAATACACACCAATTTTGTGTTTATCAATGCTCTTGAATTGAATTTTAATCCGACCATTCTTCTTCTTCTTTTAGAAAATAATTGCCTACAATTAAAATTAAGATTGATTTTTAACACATCAATCAAGAAATCAAGTCAGGGTATAATTTAAAATTGACACCTTGAAAATTTTCATGAAGATAGTTTGTGTTTGGCTTCAATACATGACAATTGCTAACTGCTCGAGGATCAAATTCTATAAGATTTAGGTTTCATTTTAATGCACTTCTATATACTATTTATAAAAGTTAAAAAAAAAAAAATCAACTATATTTTTAATTTTTATTAATATTAGACAGTTTTAGTGATTACACAAAAAAAATGAAAAAATAACTATTTGGGTGATTTTTTTTATGGTTTTGGGATTTGCAATTATTTTTCCATTTCATAGATTTGGGAAAAAGGTTTTAAACGCGTGTGAGATGTGGATGTTAGTTTCATAGTCTAATTAGAAATCAATACATTTTTTACAGATTTATTTTTTAAAAACTTTTGTCATGAAAATTTAAAAATAAAAACTAGCTACTAAGCATGATTTTCAAAATTGTTTTCAAATTTTTTTATTTTAAAAACAAAATTTGAAAGGTGGACTCAAACATACTTTACATGTGTTATTTTTTGTTAAGGAGCAAGATATGCATATTTAGCTTAAATCTTAAAAGTCTAAACTTTTAGAAAAATTGGTAATTCAGATATGAATCCAAATTCTATTTATCTCTCCACGTGCGGGTATGGGGCTACATATGAAGGACCTTCCTTGGAAGGGTGTTAAGGAGCATTACACGTATATTGAACGGAGGAAAAATTGGTAGTTCAATGTTTTTCATGGTTTTCATTATCCTATTTAATCTAGAACCAATGTATTTGACATTAAAACTTACGACTGAATCTTTTTATATTAATTTTCAAAGAGGGATTGTGGTTGTATTAGACCATATGAATGCATTTGGATGGACTTAAGAAGAGGTGCTTAGGAGCGATTCTGCATATTGGATTTACTCACCAATGTTATTGAAGAGGTTCTTGAACCTTCTGAGTTAATATATTGCTGTTTGTTTTCTGGAAGGTGCAGTGAAACAGAGGGAACAAATGGAAGATTCTGTTCAGTAAAGTTTACGTACTCAAATCATCCGTTCACGAATATTACAGTTCAGACTCTATGGTATATTCAGATGTAATGGAGGGTTCAACAAAATGTGTTCATAGCTGCAGGGGTCCTGTTTTCAGTTAAGCACAAGGTACTTTTTCTACAGTTTTATTTTTTTTAAGTATCATTTTTTGTTTCTTATGAAAAGAATTCGCATTATATGAATTTCAATTGGATTCATTTATACCCCATTACTAGGAATGATCACAACACCTTAATGCTCGTCTATCATTGGTTATGTTGGAGTTCAGCTATGTTGAGGACTGTACTTTGGTTGAGAATTCTCAGTGACAACATCATGGACATCCATTCCATGATTTTGCTCCAATGGATTGCCTTTAACTTACCACAGCAGCTATTAAAGGACTGTAGCTTCACCAGTCAGCAGTATTAGTGCTTCTTTAAGTTCTTTTGACCACATAATCTTGGAGTTCAATAATCCTCCTCTGTTTATTTAAAAAGAAAAAAACATATTTCATTTTAGAAGTCATATGCAATGAAAATAGGAATTATGTCATGATTCAAAAACAAAGAGAGGTTAGAAAATAACCAAAAAATTTAAAAGAGAAGGAACCACAAACTTTTAATTCATAAATTTAAAACCATCCATAATAGGAAGTAAACTGGAAACATAAAACAAATTTAAAAATTTACATAATTTAAAAACCATCCATCATAGGAGGTATATCATAAAAATAGATATATAAGAAGAAATATCTTACAATGGGAGGAAAGCTTGAAGAAAGTTGGGGCTTGAAAGACTACAGTTGAGAAAGAAAGAAGAGAGAAGGGAGACATAAGCTTGGGAGAGAAAATGGAAATTCAAGATGCTTACAAATGAGGATCAAGCCTCTTAAATAGCAAATATATATATATAATCTTGTTGCAATGTAAGTTATTAAATAATGTTATGGATAATCATATTCCGACCCTACTCTCTGACGGTCTATCTTGTGAATGCTCAAAAAGACACCATTTGCTTCCAGTATTATTTCCATTAATTGTATATTGAACTATTTGTGCATCTTGTTGTTTTTTTTTTAGAGTAGTTTGGTAAAAAAAAAAAATACTTTTAATTTATAGGTTATTTGATTAAAAGGGTTAATGAAAATCAAATTTGGAAATCTAACATTTCATCATTTTTTACCTTATTTTGATAAAATATCCTCATTATTTTCTCATAAAAATTAAACTTTTTAAAACTTATATGTAAGATCTGAAATGATTAAGAACATTTATATAAAAAATGAGTTACTCTTAAGTAAAAATAGGAGGGGTTGAATTCACAAATATGGGAATATTCATCCATTTTACTAATTAATCTTATTATTATATTATTAACACATTTTATCAAAAGATTAAACGAACCAATTTTTTTAGTATTTTAGGCAATATATTATCTAAAAAATAATTCTTTAAAGAACACATATTAAATTCTAGTTTAAGATCAAGAGATTTTTTAGTTTTATGAATGATTTTTCATAAATTTTTTTAAACATACTTTGAGCATTAAAAAGTACTTTAATCCATTAGAAGAGTCTCAAACAAGTTAAACATATTTATGTACCATTTTAGATATTAAATATATTTTATTAATTTATTAAAAAACTTAGTTGAATAATATTTAAAAAATGTTACATTTCATGACCTTTTCCCCGCTCAAGCAAAGCCTTTGAACTTTCAAAACATTTATTAAATATGAAAATATGGGTCACTTTACATGTGCCCATAGAAAACAAAAACACAAGGAAAAAGTAGGGTCACCGCTTTTTAATATCTTCATATCATACAGAAGAGTAGGACCTACATGCAGAAAAATTTGATTTCTATACCATCAATGTTTGAAAAAAGTGGTTGGGATAGCTGGAACATAATACGCAGATTAAAGCACTGATAATTATTTTATAGACTACGTGGAGCCCCTTTCATAAATGGTTTTACTCATAAAAAATTCATAATTCTACCATTTTTCATGTTTTAATTTATAAATACATTTTAATATTTTTGAACAATTTTAATTGAGTGTAGCTTCTATAAATAATTGATTTGTTGAGTAGTTTTAAAACTCTAGTTAGAGATGTTGAAGTAAAGTCAGTTTGAAAAAATTGGCCCCATTAACAGCTGGACCGAATAATTTTCAAACCTAAAGTCAGTGCGGACAGCAATAAAGCAATTTGATTGCTTGTTGTGCAGACACACCCATGTGACACTGCCTTTCCCTGATTGCTTTATTCATTCAAGATATGCCAAAAGCATACATTGTATTTTTTTACTTTTTCTTTCATTGTTTCAATATTAATCGACAATTCTTCTCAATAATTTGTGGAAGTTCTTGAAGAACCCTTCTTCTTTTTTGTAATTTCATTGTGAGCAAAGGTGATATTTTGATTGTACAAGGGTGAACAAGTAATTAGACCCATCTCATATAATTAAGAGCAAGTTTTGAGAGTGCAGAGGCCTTCACAACTCTCTGGGTTTTCCTCATTGTATGTTTCTGAACTTCTGAATCCTTCATTTCCAAAGAAAAATGGTTGTGTGGAGGCGTTTCTGTCGTCCGTGTTTGAGGTGGTGCTGGACAAGCTGGTGGCTGCCCCTTTGTTAGAGTATGCAAGCCGGCTCAAAGTTGACATGGCGGTGCTCCAGGAATGGAGGACCACTTTGCAGCATCTCCAAGCAGTGTTGGATGATGCTGAGCAGAGGCAGATTCGGGAGAAAGCGGTGAAGAGGTGGCTGGACGATCTCAAAGCTTTAGCTTACGACATTGAAGATGTCCTTGACGAGTTTGAAGCTGAAGCTAAGCGGCCCAGTTCGGTACAAGGACCTCAAACCAGCAGCAGCAGCAGCGGCAAGGTATGGAAGTTCACCCTCTTTTCATCCTAGCGGTGTGATTTCCAAAAGAGATTGGTCAAAAATAAAGAAATCACCCAGGAGCTAGAGGCTATTGTAAAAAGAAATCTGTCTTCATTTTAGAGAGGTGATGAGGAGTGTCATCAGTGACTGAACAAGGTGACTACTTCTTTGGTGGATGAGGTGAGTTTATGGAGGGATGGTGATAAGGAGAAGATCATAGAATTGTTGCTGTCTGATGAACTGGCTACTGCTGATAAAGTTCAGGTGATTCCAATTGTTGGTATGGGTGGGGTTGGAAAAACAACCCTCGCTCAAATAATCTATAACGACAAGAGGGTGGGGGACAAGTTCGATTTCAGACTCTGGGTGTGCGTATCTGATCAGTTTCACTTGGTAGGAATAACAAAAGCAATTTTAGAGTCAGTCCCTGAACATTCATCTCATAATTCTAACACCTTGCAATCGCTACAACATAGTCTGCAGAAAGAATTGAATGGAAAGAAGTTTTTCCTTGTGCTGGATGATATATGGAATGAGAACCCCGATATCTGGAGTACCTTACAAGCTCCACTCAAAGCTGGAGCACAAGGCAGCGTAATCATAGCAACCACCCGCAATGAACAAGTTGCATCAATTATGCGCACTGCTTCTTCTTATCACCTTAACGAACTGTTGGATGAACATTGCTGGTCACTATTTTCACATCATGCCTTCGAAAATATAGCTCCAGATGCAATAAGAAATTTGGAACCTATTGGTCGGAAAATAATACAGAAATGCAAAGGTTTGCCCTTGGCAGCAAAAACGCTAGGAGGTTTATTGCGGTCTGAACAAGATGAAAAGGTTTGGAAGGAAATGATGAATAACGAAATATGGGATTTACAACGGAAAGAGTGACATTCTTCCAGCTTTACACTTGAGCTATCATTATCTCCCCACAAAAGTAAAGCAGTGCTTTGCATATTGCTCCATCTTTCCCAAGGATTATGAATATCAAAAGGAGGAGTTAATTTTGTTATGGGTGGCACAAGGTTTTGTGGGTGGCTTCAAAGGAGAGGAGATGATAGAAGATGGTGAAAAATGTTTTCAGAACCTATTGTCAAGGTCATTCTTTCAACAATCAAGTCAAAATAAGTCATTGTTTGTGATGCATGATTTGATTCATGATTTGGCCCAATTTGTATCCAGAGAATTTTGTTTCAGATTGGAAGTGGGAAAGCAAAAAAACTTTTCAAAGAGGGCTCGACATTTGTCATACAACCGTGAAGCATTCGATGTCTCCAAGAAATTTGATCCCCTTCATGAGGTTGATAAGTTACGGACCTTCCTACCATTAGCTATGCCTGGAGCTTATGTTTCAACTTGCTACTTAGCTGATAAAGTTCTAAATGATCTATTGCCAAAATTCAGATGTTTGCGGGTTTTATCCTTGTCTCGCTATAATATCATTCATTTGCCTGCTGATTTATTTCAAAATTTTGAAGCATTTGCGGTATTTGAACCTTTCTAGCACCAAGATACAGAAGTTACCTAAATCCATAGGTATGCTTTGCAATTTGCAATCACTGATGTTGTCAGATTGTCATGGGATTACCGAGCTGCCTCCTGAAATCGAAAACCTCATCCACCTACATCATTTGGATATTTCTGGAACCAAATTAGAAGGGATGCCAACAGGAATCAATAAACTAAAAGATCTTCGAAGATTGACTGCTTTTGTTGTTGGCAAGCATAGTGGTGCAAGAATTACAGAGTTACAAGATCTGTCCCACCTGCGGGCAGCACTCTCCATTTTTAACTTGCAAAATGTGGTGAATGCTACGGATGCTTTAAAAGCTAATTTGAAGAAAAAGGAAGACCTTGATGACTTGGTGTTTGCGTGGGATCCAAATGTGATTGATAGTGATTTGGAGAATCAAACCAGAGTTCTCGAAAATCTTCAGCCTCATACCAAGGTGAAAAGGCTCAACATTCAACACTACTATGGCACAAAATTTCCAAAATGGCTAGGAGATCCTTCATTCACGAATTTAGTTTTCTTACAACTTGAAGATTGTAAAAGTTGCTCGTCCTTGCCACCACTTGGGCAGTTACAATCTCTCAAGGATCTCCAGATTGCAAAGATGGATGGAGTACAAAACATTGGTGCAGATTTCTATGGGAATAATGATTGTGACTCATCTTCAATGAAGCCGTTTGGATCCCTAGAGATTCTGAGGTTTGAAGAGATGTTAGAGTGGGAGGAATGGGTTTGTCGTGGAGTTGAATTCCCTTGTTTGAAGGAGCTTTATATCAAGAAATGTCCAAAGCTGAAAAAGGATTTACCCGAACACCTTCCTAAATTAACAGAACTTGAGATTAGTGAATGCGAGCAGCTGGTGTGTTGTCTTCCAATGGCTCCCTCCATTCGTCAATTGAAGTTGCAGAAATGTGATGATGTGGTGGTTAGGAGTGCGGGCAGTCTCACCTCATTGGCTTACTTGACTATACGCAATGTTTGCAAAATACCAGATGAATTAGGACAACTGAATTCTCTTGTACAGTTGTGTGTGTATAGTTGTCCCAAGCTAAAGGAAATTCCACCCATTCTTCACAGCCTTACCTCTCTTGAAAAATTGAACATCGAGCACTGTAAGAGTCTCGCATCTATTCCGGAGATGGCGCTGCCACCCATGCTTGAAAGCCTTGAAATCAGAGGTTGTCCCACTCCGGAGTCCCTACCAGAGGGAATGATGCAAAATAATACTACTCTCCAACACTTGGTAATCAGTTGTTGTGATTCTCTGAGGTCCTTGCCCAGGGACATTGATTCATTGAAGACACTTTCAATCGAGGTGTAACAAATTGGAGTTAGCACTCCACGAGGATATGACGCACAACCACTACGCTTCCCTTACCAACTTAAATATATGGAGTGGTGATTCTTTCACGTCCTTTCCATTAGCCTCCTTCACAAAGCTTGAGTATCTTCGTATCATAAATTGTGGAAATCTGGAGTCCCTTTACATTCCAGATGGACTTCACCACGTGGATCTCACATCTCTCCAGTCATTGACATACTAATTGCCCTAATCTGGTATCTTTTCCGCAAGGAGGATTGCCCACTCCTAATCTAACATCTCTTGGATAAAGCTGCAAGAAGCTCAAATCACTGCCCCAAGGGATGCACTCCCTCCTTACATCCCTTAAAGATTTGATAATAAAAGATTGTCCAGAAATCGATTCATTTCCAATAGGGGGTTTGCCCACTAATCTATCTCATCTTCACATCCAGAATTGCAACAAACTCATGGCCTGTCGGATGGAGTGGCGCCTGCAAACGCTTCCCTTTCTTAGAAGTTTATGGATTGAAGGACCTGAAGAAGAGAGATCGAAGTCATTTCCCGAGGAGCGGTTTCTGCCCTCCACTCTCACCTCTCTTTCAATTAACAATTTTCCAAATCTGAAATCCCTGGGCAATAAGGGCCTTGAGCACCTGACCTCTCTTGAAACTCTGTCGATTTACGACTGTGAAAAGCTCGAGTCCTTGCCAAAACAGGGGTTGCCCTCCTCCCTTTCTCGTCTTTCTATTGGGAATTGTCCTTTGCTGGAGAAGCGATGCCAAAGGGATAAAGGGAAAAAATGGCCCAACATTTCTCACATTCCCTGCATCGTGATATATGATAAATATTGCTATATTAAAGAGGTCATCTTGTCATGAGGCACTTGCATCCAAACTCTTGCCTTTCTATGCAATTATTAATTCAGTACGTACTTTCTACTTTTATTTATGTTTTGTGCAATCCACACACACCAAGTTTGTGTATCATTCTCTTCTACCAATCACCTTCCATGGCTGCTCCAGAATTGAAACCAATATTTTAAACTCTAATACAAAATCAAAACAAACTACTACTTGAAAATTACTTTTATTTTTTAATTATATGAATATTAAATGTGTGTAGTAGTTTTAAATTTCTTTCTTTCTTTTTTAAATATCTTTAGTAGTTATATAACAAAAAGGAAAATTGAATTTTAAAGCATTTTTCAGTGATTTTCCTTGATTTTATTATCAAAATTTTAAAATAAAAAGTAAAAATACCCCCCCAAAATACACCTTTGAAATTATTTTCAAATTAAAAAATTTTTAAATCCAAATAAATAAATAAAAAGTGCAAATGAACAATCCTTAATTTTTGTGGGAGTTTTTTGTTTCATGTTTTCTAGTTTTTTTTTTAATTTTTTATTTGATCAACAACCCTTGTATTTGACTCTTTGAATTTTTGGCGTGTATCTTTTAATGTTAATTTCTTTAAATAGGAGTAGGCCTATATATGTTTTATGTTATTGATATGAAATAAACTATTAATATGTTTAATTCCTTTGAACTTGAAAACAATTGCACCTATGATCTGTAAGTGAAAAACAAGCCAAACATATTGACTTCGAAACTATAATATTTTGTATGAATTGTCCAAATATATTCATTTAAGGCTTTTCATGAACTCTATGCAGGTTTTTTAATACGATTTTCTAGACAAAATGTTACAGGGCAACAATCAGTTTCTTAGCAGTTTGATGTTATATGTAAGTACATATATACTTGTTCCTTGGTTCTAATTTGGTGGGATATAGATTTTTAAGTTACCTTTGTAAACGATTAGCTCATTCCTAATTCTAATTCCAGTTTCTGTAATCATATTCAGGGACTGTAAAACTATCCATGTCATGAAGAATTTTTTATGCTTGAGTGCGTACTATCTTATTATTGATTGAGGGAGCAATTGGAGGGAGCAAATGGAAAGATCTACCTGGTAAAGCCTTTGTAGACAAATCATCCCTTCACAAATATTACAATTCAGATCCTTTGGAGTAGTTAGAAGTGATGAAGCCTTCAAACACAGTGTATTCATAGCTACAGAGTGCCCTGTTTTCACATAGGTACAAATTATTCCACAATCCCACTTTCTCAAATATTCGTTTTTTTTCTTACAACAATAATTCACATATATGAGTTTCAATTGAAGTTAACTTGATTTATATTTCATCTCTAGGAATTAGCAAAAACCTGAATTAACAAATGTGGGAACAATTAGCCAATCTCATTGGTTTGGTTGCTGAGGATTGTCTTCTTTAGAGTTTTGACATTATGCTTGCTCCTGAATTCTCCATGGTGACACCATCAATATCTATTCCTTGACTTTGCTCCATGTGAAAGCTTTCAACTCATTGGAGCAACTACTAAAGGATTGTACTTGTGGGTTCTTCAACTCAAGTCCTTGCCAAAACAGGGGCTGCCCTCCTCCCTTTCTCGTCTTTATATTCCAGGATGTCATCTGCTGAAGAACCTATGCCAAAGGTATAAAAGGAAAAATTCGACCAACATTTCTCACATCCCTTGCATCGTGATACTTGATGAAATTGATTCCTCAATTGAAGAGGTCATCTGGACATGAGGCCCTTGCATCCAAGCTTTTGCCTTTCTCTGCAATTATTGATTCAGTAAGTATTTTCTGCTTTTATTTACTTTTTGTGCAATCCATGCACACCGAGTTTGTGAATCATTCTCTTTTACCAATCAATTCCATCTCACCATAGACCTTCCATGGCTGCTCCAGAATCGAAACCAGTATTTTAAACTCTAATACAAAAACAAAGCAAAGAACTGCTGCTTGAAAATTAGTTTTATTTTTTAATTAATAAATATTAAATGTGTGTAGTAGTTTTAAATTTCTTTCTTTTTTAAAATATCTTTAGCAGTTATATAACAAAACAGAAAAAAGAAATTTTCAAGCATTTTTCACTAATTTTTTTGTGATTTTCTATGATTTATTTTATGTTTACCAAAAGGCATGTTTTATTGATAAATTTTAAAATAAAAGATCAAAATACCCTACCAAAATACAATTTTGAAATTGTTTTCAAATTAAAATATTATAACTGTATGATAGAAACACCTACCATGGCATCATATTTCATATGGCTTTGAAATTATCTACAGGTAGAAATTGGATGAGTAGGACTTTGCATTTTTGGTTAGCTCTTTCTGTCATCAAAATAATTTGTATATTTTTCAAACTACAGACTCAGGAGAAGAGTATGCAAATAGATTTCTGTCACCTTCCTAAGTTCTCTTGTTGCCATTAAACTATGTAAGTTCCTCTGACTTTCGACAACTTAAGATGGGAATAACTTCAATGGATGTACTGCATGCCAAAAACTCCAGTCCACATTGAACTCTTAAGGGTGAATATCCATGCTAAGTAGATAGTTGGTGAATTGCATATAGATATTTGTCTAAATGGCTTAATTTCTTCACAGAGCAAGAAGTTACATTTATTAAACAAGAGCATAAAGGAAGTAAGAAGAAAAGTTAAGAACTATGGCCATGAAGGTTAGATCAGCTTGCTAAGTTGGTATAAATACACAAAGCAACAGACTTCACCTATTACTGATCAAATAACTGAGAGACATATCCTAGCAAGAAAAAATTGTATAATATTTTACATATTGAAACCACCTTTGCTGGGTTTTCTAGACCTTCAACATTCAAAGGAAAAAACAATCAAGACTTTAATGCTTCTATATTTTAATGATTGAAAAGTTAAAGTTTTAGAAAATTATAGAAGATGTTGTCAGATGTAGTTTTTGATGTAGGTTATCAAATGGGCTGTCAACAAAACCCTTAGAAATAGGAATTAGAGGTTAATCCGAACTTTCAAATCTAGTTATTTTTTCACTTCAAAATTGAATATAAAATTTAGTTAATGAACAAATTGCATTTCAATATTGCAGGCTTATAGTGTAAGTGCCAACTTGGTGGCTATCAGAAAAGCTTTCAATACTACCATATCTGTTCTATTTTGCTGGGGTTTTATGTCTGACCATGTGCTGGAAGAGAATAAAAACTTTCTCCAAGCCCTTTCAAAGTTGGGCTTTCCTACAGAACTATAGAGGTAATGTATCCCAGAATTGTAATTGTTTACTTCATTTGCATTTCCATGCTTTTATTGATGATTTCTCCTTTCAAATAGCCTTTTGACTTTCCTCTGTCTTGCATGGCACTCGGGTATGCTGTTTGTCTTGGAAAGAGTTCTGGAATGGTAAAAGGATTCCCTACTTGGTTGGTGCGTTCATTAAATGAAATGTAACTAGATAAGATACACATCTGTCATGACATCAATACTCATATGTTTCTAAAATTATCTACAGGCTGATGTTGGATGGCTTTTGAATTTGACCAAAAGTGTTCAAAGGTGTGGTCTCTGATTCAGGCCACTGAATGAGTTGTTAACAAAAACATATCTTGGAAAGTAAATATTCATGGTACCTTTCAAACCTAATTGTTTCTTCTCATCAAATTGGAGACAAGAGTTTGCTCATTGCATTTCAATGTCACTGGCTTCTGGTGTAAGAGCAATGTTCTTGGCTATCAAAAAGGCTTTACTACCATAGCTGTTCTGTTTTGCTGGAGTTTTATGTTAAACTGCATGCTGCAAGGGACCAAAACACTCTTCTTACCCCTTTAACAATCCCAGACAGAGTTACCATGATAAGGTAGGGAAGTCCGAATTTGGTACTTAAATTGGTACTTAAATCAATAGGTAGATATTTTATAGATATAGATGGAAAAGGTTTGCCTATTTCTAGTTCACAAAGTTTAAACATCTTCTCTTTCTTGTCCTTTGTTTCAATAGTTTGTGAATTGCAAGTTGATGTTTGTCTTAATAGCTTAATTTTCAGATATTAAAAACTATCCACTGTATTTCTCAAAAATATCTTGACCGAGCTAGAAGTAGGAGAAATTAGAGAGGTAGGGGAAGAACCGAAGTCCAGAATTATAGGCATGAGGGAGGAGATGAAGCCCTTGTTGGTTTCATATAAAATAACAATGGTAATACTAGAAATACAAAGTTTTATTGGAATTATAAAAGAACTTAGGGAAAAAGATACATCCTTTAGATTTGGAAAGCAATTCCCTACTCTCCAACTTTCGAACTTTTAGTGGTTCACTTCGAAATCAAGCATACGATTTTGGTCACGGACAAGTTAATTACATTTCAATATTGTAGGCTTCTGGTGTAAATACAAATTTCTTGGCTGTCAAATAAGCTTTGCTACTTTAATTGATCCATGTCTCTGGAGTTTCATGCCTGACTTTGTGCTGCAGGGGACCAAAACATTCTTCCTGCCCTTTGAAGAAGCCCAAACAGAGTTACCCTGATCAGGTGGGGAAATTAGAGTTTTGAATTGGGTTGCCAACTCTGTTATGCAGCATAAAATCCTCTCCTTTTCAAATCTGCTATACCTTCTTAGGTTATTAAGATGCTTTTTGTGTGATGCATATTTACAGGATGTGAATGAGTGAAGACTTTGGTCCTGAAAAGTGTTGCAAATGTGGTGAAGAATCACAAACACTCTAATTTGGTGGGATATAGATTTCTAAGCGACCTTTGTAAACAATTAGCTCCTTCCTAATTCTAATTATTCTGTTTCTGTAATCTTTTGTCAGGGACTATAAAACCGTTCATGTCATGAAGAATTTTCTATGCCTGAGTGCATACTATTTTGTTATTGATATAGGAGGTTCTCCACCAAAAGACTCCAAATGGAAAGATCTACCTGGTAAAGCCTTTGTAGAGAACTTGGTGGCTATCAGAAAAGTTTTCAGTACTACTATAGTTGTTCTTTTTTGTTGGGGTTTTGTCAG
Source organism: Vitis riparia (assembly GCF_004353265.1). Lineage (NCBI taxonomy): Eukaryota > Viridiplantae > Streptophyta > Magnoliopsida > Vitales > Vitaceae > Vitis > Vitis riparia. The sequence goes on from NC_048443.1 coordinate 3,294,049, forward strand.
ACCATGCGCTGTAAGAGAACAAAAACTTTCTCCAACCCCTTTCAGAAGCTTATACCAAACTTGAATAGTCCCCATGGCACAGTAAGGTAGGGAAATGGCTCGCACCTGTGACCTATTTCATACTCATACTAGCTCCTGCTAAAACCATTTTCTTTTTCCTCTTCTACATTCTTAGATCTTTGAATCCTTGATACGTACAGAATCACTGGTGGAGATGTGGTGGGATCAGAACTTGCAATGCTACCCTTGAATATGAAAGAGTAAGGAATGGCAGCATAGCCCTCTCCTTGGTTACCAAGTTCATGTATCAAAGCAAGTGGATGATCTCACCACCACCCCGGAAGACTTCATGTTTCACCCAGAACTGTTCGCATGTCCAGTTCTTCGGTCTCTAAACTGTAAGCATATGAAAGATGTTTCCCAATATCTATTGTGCTCAAAAGGCATCTTAAGCAAGACCTACAATTTTGTTGCATAGAAAATTAGCTTACTTGGTGTCAGGGCAAGTAAACAGATGTAGTTTTTGATGCAGGTCATTGAATAGGTTGTTAACAAAACCCTTAGAAATAGAAATTACAAGTTGATGTGAACTTTCAAAACTAGTTATTTTTTCACTTCAAAATTGAATATAAGATTTTGTTAATGGACAAATTGCATTTCAATATTGCAGGCTCGATCTAGTGTAGAGCCAACTTGTTGGCTATAAGAAAAGCTTTCAGTATCACTATAGCTGTTCTATTTTGCTGGGGTTGTCTCGGACCATGTGCTGTAAGAGAACAATAACTTTCTCGAAGCCCTTTCAGAAGCTTATAATAAACCTGAAAAGTTCACATGGCACAGTAAGGTAAGGAAATGGGATTGCACCTGTGACCTATTTCATACTCACACTAGCTCCCGCCGAAATAATTTTTTCCTTCTCTACATTATTAGACATTCGAATCCTTGATGCCCACGTGGATGATGAGTAAGTGGAGATTTGGAGGTCTCAAAGGTGAAGCAAACACAGTGCAGAATCACTAATGTGGTGGGAGCAGAACGTGCAATGCTACAGCTAATTATGAAGAGTAAGAAATGGCAGCAAAGTCCTCTCCTTGGTGACCAAGTTCATATATCAAATCAACTGGATGATCTCACCTCCACACTGGCAGACTTCTTGTTTCACCCAGAAGGTTTCTCTTACTATTAGTATCAGAACTGTGTACATGTCAAGTTCTTCGGTCTCTTAACTGTAAGCATACGAACATTGTTTCCCAATATCTGTTGTGCTCAAAAGGCATCTTATGCAAGTCCTACAATTTTGCCGCTTACAAAGTCAGTTTCTTCTTCATGAGGAATGAGATATTTGAAAGTTGTACTGCTTTTACTTGAAAAAGAAAGTGTACAATTCTTATTCTAACTTGCTCATTGATTTGATATATAATTCCTTGGACGTGAAGGTGTATTTGATTATCAGGATGCAAAATTGCAATTTGTGTACAAGGCAGGTAACCTTGGAACTCATTTCGATTGAAATGGACCTCTGAATGAATGATGTTGTCCTCTTTCTAGTTTCAATCACTACCCTTGTTTTCAGGTTCTTTATCCAGTTCTCTGGTTTATATATGCTGCTGAATTGCACCCCTTGTGCCCTCGGTTACAAATGTAAACTCATCATGCTTGGGCTTTAGCTCTGCTCGGATGGGCATCTAGTGGGACTCCTCCTCGGCCAGGATAGGGGTGGCTCATGAGCTGAGATTAGCCTCAAAAAACCAGCCCAAACCCTGCCCTAGGGTGGACAGAGCTTGGACTTGGGCTAAAAAATTTTAATGCTGAGGTCAGGCTTGAACTGCCTCACACCCCTAGTTGAGGCTGGCAGTCCATTGTAGCATGAAGCTGAAGAGGAGGCTGGTGTGCCCTTCCTTAACCCTGTCTGCAAATGCATACCATATACACGCTCCATGTTACTATACTTCCTATCATAGCCATATGGAAGTGTGGCTATGATATGAGTCATATGACGTGGGGTCTCCCTGGATTTCCTTGACGATCTTCAACTATTAGATTGCCTTCCCACACACTTTCCATCACAAAACCCAGTTCAATTTGGCTAGGCAAGTCGGTTACAATTCGCGTAGCCCATTTCTCGAGTCAGGTCACTGGACACAAGCACAAGGGTGCAGATGATACTATCATTTTGTTCATCTTGTATGGACCCCAAATTTGGTTAAGGTCACTTTCAAAATCTTAAGCATATGAACACTTTTCCCATGGGAGGATCATACCCTTAAGAAGTTTTTATCATAAAGCTCTCGCTTCCATGGATTCAAGCTAATCAAAGGAGAAGATATCAACCAATTTTTAGCTAGAGTCTTCCACTGGTACAAAAGCTAAGAAAATGATACCCCCAGCAAACCAAAACTTTCACGCAGAGACCGCCCGACCGACCTACTGATCTATCTTCACTTGTAATCCATAATTGTGACAAACTCATGGCCTGTCGGAAGGAGTGGGGCTTGCAGATGCTTCCCTTTCTTAGAAAGTCGTCGATTGAAGGAAATGAGGAAAAAAGATTGGAGTCGTTTCCAGAGGAGTGGTTACTACCCTCAACTCTTACTTCTCTTGCAATTAAGGGTTTTCCAAATCTGAAATCCCTGGACGATAAGGGGATTCAGCACCTCACCTCTCTTGAAATGCTGGGGATACAGCGGTGTAATAAACTCAAGTCCTTGCCAAAACAAGGGCTACCCTCCTTTCTTTCTTGTCTTTATATTGCTGATTGTCCTCTCAAGCTGCTCTCTTAAACAGGTGAACTACAAAAAGTAGGAATTACTGCCTTGAAGGTTACATCAGCTTGCTAAGTTGGTATAGCAGCATGATGAACATGAGAAAAATTCAATTTCTCATTTATTTTTTACAATACCATATTCTAAAGAAAATGTCAAAAACATATATAAATTTTTGTCATCCCAAAGCTAAAATTCATAGCAACATTGAATCGATTAATTTTATCAATATTTATTTATTAACAAAAATTTAAGTGATATTTTAAAACTTAATTTCATCAATTTAACATACCCAAAAATATTAAATTTAGTGTTCCTACAATTTTCTCAATTTGACCGATTCAAATATTTCATCTCCAATTCATATTCTAATTCTGCCAAAGGCCGGCATGGAACAAATTCAAGACTTACCCTTGACCTAATTTCAACCTTTAACAACCAATGCTCACTTTTGACTAAATTCTCTAACTTGTTTGACAAAAATTTTAATACTATAAACTGACGTAGACCCCAAATTTTTAACTTTTTAAGTCTTTGTCTTTGGGTTCGGCTTTCATTTGATTTATTTGGACATGGAAAATTTAATGGACTTTCATTTGATTTACTTGGACCTGATAATTTAATTTGCATATAGGTTATTGCTTTGGACATGAATGTGGAGAAGTGAAGGTCTCAGAGGTGATCCAAATATGGTGCAGAATCACTAATCATTGGAACTAGCAGGCTACTGTTAAAAGTGAGGAGTTAGGAATGGCAGCACAGCCCTCCTCTTGGTTTCCAAGTTCATATATCAACCCAAGTGTGGTGGTGTCATCACCACAATGGCCTTTAACACCTGCAGCTGTTGGAAGGTTTCTCCTATTTTTAGTAACAGAATTATTTGCATGCCCCGTAACAAGAAAATTTAGGCTTTGTTTCACTATGATTTCAATGATCTACAGTTTTCTACAAACTTTTTTTTTTCTTGTAAAGATATAATGTTTCTCTCTTTTTTAGCTAACTTAATTAATAAATCTTGAAATTTTACTTATTTAATTTCTTTATTTGTATTGAAGTGTGTGATAAACATTTTGGATTTAAATCCTACAAGTTTAAACTTTTATAAAAATTGGTTGTCTTATATAGTATCAGAGTCTTATTTTATCTGCGGTTTCTATGCGTGCTTATTTGTCTCTTCATGTGTCTACGTGAAGTCTCAAGTGAATGAGGGTGTTGAAGTACAAGATATGAGCTTAACTTTTCAAGAAAATTAGCAGCTTACCTGTTCGCATTTTTATGCATTTGTTGACTATTTCCTATTTCAAAGTAAGTTTTAATTCCTTTATAATTGGATTCATTCTTTTATTGTAAAAATATATTTTTTAAATCTACATGTAGATACATAAAATAATCAAAGACATTTACGTAAAAAAAAATGGGTTATTTTTCAAGCAAAAGCATATTAAATGTTAAATTTAAAAATATAAGAATTATTTAATCCATTTTAACCAATTAATTTTTAATTTATTATATTTTTATTAATAACATTTTATCAAAAAATTAGGTGATACTCAAATATAAATTTCTTCTTGATAATATTTTTAACAATATATTATCTATAAAAAAAAATACTTTAAAGAAACATATATTAAATTCTAGTTTAAGAATCAAAAGAATTTTTAATCCTTTGAAGTGATTTTCATAAATTTTTTAATCATACTTTTGAGCATTAAAAAGTACTTTAATTTAATCCCACTAGAATGATTCTCAAGCAAGTTAAAACAATTTTATGTTCCATTTTAGTTATTAAATATATTTCTATTAATTTATTAAAAAACCTAAATAAATAATTGTGGACCCTGCATTTTGGCTCATGTATTTCCCACTCGATGGCGAGCTCGATTTTTATTTGAAAAAATGATTTATTGTTATTTTTTAGAAAAATGATTTAGAGTCGTCACTTATTTTTGTTTTATTTTTAAAATGGTAAACAAAATAAGAAAGAAAACCCTAAGTGTGACTCCTTGTTTTGGAAAAGATGGTCTGTGAGAAACCGGATCGGGTTCGAGGGTCAGGTTACTCATTGGGAAGGTACTGTAAAGACCGTAACACCCTTCTAAGTCCCTAAAGTCGGGTCTCTACTAATAAAATGAAGCAATTCTGGCAATTGATGAGGGAATCAACGAATATTCAAAGTGATCATGCACATGTGAGAATCTAAACATGCATATAGAAATACCAGAAAGGGAGTGGATGCGTACCTAGGCGGCAAGCCACAATGCGCTATCAAGAGAGGAGGTTAATGCACAATTAAGGAATAATCTCATGCACGTCACATAGCAAAATAAAATCAATTATGCATGGCAATTAAATCAATAAATCAATCATTCAATTATGAAATCAGTTATGTGGGGCCTCCACCAAAGCCCTTTTATTTTTGCATGAATTAATTCCATAAATTCATTATTCGGAATTACATTTTTGGGGTTAAGGATGCTTATAATCTGCTAGTTGTCCCCAATGCATGCGTCTTCCCGATTAAATGCATTTGGGTGGATAAGGTCCCAACCAAAGTTGATTTTTTTGCTTGGGAAGCCATGTGGGGGAAGATTCTCACTTTGGATAGGCTTCAAAAACGGGGGTGGCAGCTCCCTAACCGCTGTTTTTTGTGTGGTTGTGAAGAGGAAAATGTAATTTATATTCTTTTACACTGTATAGTGGTAAGGGCCCTTAGGGAGATTGTCCTTGCCCTTGTTGGGGTTCAGTGGGTGTTTCCAGAGTCAGTTAAAGAGGCGTTATTTAGTTGGAGGAGCTCTTTTGTGGGGAAAAAAAGGAAAAAGATCTGGAATTCCATCCCATTGTATATTTTTTGGACGGTATGGAAGGAAATGAATAGGGTTCTTTAGCTATACAGAAACTCAAAAATTCTTTTGTATATAATTTGTGGAGTTGGGCCAGGGTGTACATTGGAGAGGAGTCATCTTCGCTCTGCCACTTAAGGGTTGGTGAGGTTGCTTGTTTTTTGCGTTCTTGTGTTAGGCAGCTGTGTATACTCCCTGTATGCTTTATGGCCTTTTGCCCTTTAATATATTATGTGCTTATCTATCAAAAAAAACATCATGGACATTCATTCCATGATTTTGCTCCAAAGGATTGCCTTTTAACTTACCACAGCAGCTATTAAAGACTGTAGCTTCACCAGTCAGCAGGTATTAGTGCTTCTTTAAGTTCTTTTGACTCACATAATCTTGGAGTTTCAATAATCCTCCTCTGTTTATTTAAAAGGAAAAAACATATTTCATTTTACATTACGAGATGCTCAAGAAACTCTTTTGAATTTTGGCGTAAACTAGAGCAGTTTTTTCCTTTGAAGATGCATTCAGATATTAGAGGAATTTACACAGATATTCTCTTAAATATGTGAGCTACCATTAGCTATTGCTTTCTCTCCATTTCCCCTGAACAATCCTTTACTTATCAAAGATCTACCAGTGTCTCTACCACTGAAAGAAATCTAATGTTGCACCATCCCTGATGCTAGACATCAGTTGTGACAGTGCTTCTTGATGCACCAGTTTAATTTTTTTTGCCTGCAGAAAAATGGAAGTGAAATCATAGTAACTGTTCAAGCATTTTCAATTGGAAACAATTGGGACCGTAGCACAAATAATTATAATTAAGGCCAAATGTTGATTTAAGGCTTCCTTTCAAAAAATTTATCTGTGCCTTATTCAATTTTTGGTGCCAATTTTATCCTTCATCGTACTGTAGTTGCGATCAAGTATTGTTAGTGTAGATGTTTTGAGTCATATTATGACATGCTTCACTGTAACCATAGTATTGGTAATGTATTAATGCATAAAGATGATCGGTTTTCCAAATTGGTTCTCTTGAACTTTTGTTTTACTTTGGAATGATATTCCTGAGTTTTGCTTTCACAAACAGCATAATCCTTCTTAAAAAAAGATTTGATTGGGTTTATGGCAAGAAAATGTCTTTTTGTATCATAATGATTCAGTTTTGCTTGGTCGATATGCATGCTGCAATGGGACTAAAACAGGGGCATGAACCATATGGATGCTACAGGCATTGGATGGACTTCTCACTTCTCCTCCCTCTGTCCTGCATGGCACTCAGGTATGCTCTGGATGAACTTTTTTTTGGGTTGTTGTCAGTCGTCACTGCATCTGTGACGTGTAATGAATAAAGTGCCCCTCTTCTTTTTTATTATTACATTGGGAGCATGAGTGATATTTTGATTGTATAAGGGTGATCAAGTAATCAAACAAGTAAGCTCAAGCTTTGAGGGTGCAGAAGCCAACTGCACCTCATTTGGGCTTTTTCTGTTTGGGTTTTCTTCATGAATTATTTGCATGTCCAGTATATGTATATCAAAGATGTTTATCAGTATCTGCTCTGTTCACATGGCATCTTCTTTTGTGATCATTTTTTAAAAGTAGTTCTTAAAAATAAAATAAAATAAACAATAATTTTCAACCAACAAGCTGTTTTAAAAAAACAAAAGAAAAATATGGAGAAAAAAATCATAAAAAGCAAAAAAATAGAATGCAATTCTTTCTTTATTTTATTCCAGCATCATCGTCTAATATCCAAAATCTTTAAATATTATCTATCCAAATTATACATGTGTTTTTAGGGGGTGCAACTTGGACGAGTTGACCCAACCTAACCCGAACCCAACTTAATATTTGGGTGATTTGGACAATCATTTTTAATACTTGGATTGGGTTTAAATTATGTGTTTTTTTTCAACTTGAGCTCAATTTGGGCTGAGTTCGAGCTAAGATTCGAACAATCTAAGTTTAGCCCAAACCTGATTTAATGTTTTTATAATATTTTAATAATATGCATTTTCTTTTTCTATTTTTAAGAAAAAATATCAAATTATATTATGTCATTTTTTTAATTTTTGTTTTTAGAAAAAAATATAAATTTATGTTTATTTACTATCTTGAATTTTTGTCTTATTTTCTTTTAAATTTTCATATAACTATATTTAAAAAGTTTTTAAAAGCATTATAGATGGATTTTAAAAGATGTAACCTTAACAACATGAACTCAACTTGACCAAACCGAGTTTTATTTAAACAACCTAAACTCAACTTAAGTTTAGAAAAATAATGTAGTTGAGTTGGAGTTGGGTTAAATATCTTCGGTTAAAGTTTGAGTTAGATTAAACTTTTGTTCATTGTTTTTAAATTCGGGTTGGGTTTAGGTTTGTCATCAATTTGTTCAATCCACCCAAGTTGCATCCCTATGTGTTTTTATTTTTAAATTTTTATTAATTTTTATAAAATTTTCATTTAGTAAATAGATGCTAAATCAAGTAACATTTCATAGATAGATTACTAATTTATAAAAATAATTTAAAACTAAAAAACTGATTCAATTAATATTAAAAAGTTATAAAACTCAAAATCAATCCAATTAATATTTTGAGAAAGTGATAAATCAAATTGTTCATTTTTATAATATTATTAAATTTAAAATCAATCTTCACCTATTTAATTTTGATGTTGAGATTGATTTTCAAATATCGTAGCATTGAAAATTTGAAAATACAATACCATAGACTTTATTATAACACCCTAAAAAGGACATCATATTATATGAATTTGAGTTTGAGAAGTTAGAAGAAAACAGAATTTGTCACACGTCACAAGTTAAATTTATATTTTTCTTCTTCTATCTCTCTCTTGCTTATTTGAACATCTAGTTATCAGTTGTCAACAATGTTTATTTAAAGGTCATTTGCGGTAGGTGTATTGAGAAAGATTTGCTTATTTTATGAGATGATTCTTACATATTCAAACCCGTATTAACTGTAACCCAATTTTGAAAATGAGCCTCAATCAAAGCACCCATGTTCTGATGCTCTTCAGCTTCGAAAATCAGTTATTGGTAGATGTGTCCTGATCAAAGCACACACCTTCTGATGCTCTCTGCACCGTTTGATGGGTTTTTAGAGCATCAAATTCAATGCATCCTAAAGAAGAAAGAAAAATATCAATTCCTTCCATTTTAATTCTTAATACCATCTGGCCATCTGTTGACTCATCCTTCTGTCCGTGTAACCAATCACCCGGTCAAGCCCATGCCCATGTTATTGGTTATGGAGTCCGGATTAATATTGTTGTGTTTCATTAGGGGGATTGAGGATTAAGCTGTCAGATCAATTCGTGGGGTTGATGGGTAATGATGGATAACTTTGCCCTATTATATATTTAACATTTTTATATTTAAGAATTTATTTTTATAAAGAGTGTGGCTGCAATTAAAAGGTTTTTTTTTTTTTTTTTTTTTTTTAGAATTTCACAACTATAACTCTTCTTATTTTGATTAGTAGATTATTGAGTATTGATATATTTCATGGATGTAGGGATCACATTGATCATTGAACCACGTTAAAAATTTTATTTTATTTTTTATTTTCTATTTATATGTGTACGTGATTTGGTTAACACATCTGACACATTTTCCCACAAAAACATTAAATAGGTGCCCTAAAAGAGTTCATGGAAGACCCCCACAAGCTTAGAGGGTTGGAGTCGTGGGAAGCCTAACATTACAATATAAGATTGTTTAGTTGTATAGTCTATACTTATATATTTGGTGCATTATAAAATAAAATAAAAATTGATAATAAGATGAAAAATTAATTTTTATTGATTATAATTGGGTGACAAAAGACTATAATGTATATAATTCATAAATCAATAAATCAAGACTAAAGCAACTTGCTTAATTATTTTATGGACCCATGTGGGAGCCCTTTTCGTTAATGGTTTTACTCATAAAAGAAATTCAATAATTCTACCATTTTCTCATGCTTGGGTTTTAACATTTTATAGAACTACACCCACTTGTAATACTTTTTCCGTCAAAGTGTGTAGCTTCTATAAATAATTGATTTATTGAGTAGTTTTAAAACTCTAGTTAGGGATGTTGAAGTAAAGTCACTTTTGTAAAAATTGGCCCCATTAACAGCTGGATCGAATAATTTTCAAACCTAAGTTAGTGCAAGATGAAAATATCAGTAATCACGGATATATCAATAACTTTATTTTATGGATATATCGGAGAAATATTAATGGATATTTTGAAAAAAAAAAAATTTATAAGCAAAAAATTGATCAAAACTCATAGAAATGTAAAAAAACCTTGTATTAATATAATTAAAAGTATAATAGACAATTTAAAGTTGTTTTGGTGAAGAATTTGATATATATATATATATAATACGATTTGCGATATTATACATAATTATATTATATTAGTTGTACTTATACACTCATTATGAAGTTTTATGAAAAACTTATTTTAGTAAATATCAATAATTTATACATATTATTACATAGCTTGAGGTTCAATTCTGACCATTGGATCACATCCAGTTTCAATTTGGATCATCAGAGGCACAAGGGTTCAAATTGAAATATCAATAAAATATTTTATTTGAGATTTAATTTTTAAAATTTTATTAAAAATATGTGGTAATAACTTTTTTTATTAACATTAATTTATTTAAATAATTAAAATTATTAATAATTTATCTTATCAAATTAATTTTAATTCATAAAATATCATTGATAAAAATCGAAATTTTAATCCATGGTAGTGATTTAATCAAAATAAAGATGGATAATTAATAATTATTTATATAGAGAGTGGAAAATTGTTCTCATGTTTCCTTCTTTTTTAATCTCTACTAAGTCTAAAAATAAAAAGGGCCACCCACTTCTCTCACTCGGGCATCAAGAAGCCCTTTTCTGAAGTTGCCCTCCAGACGAGAGAATCCCTAAAAAGGCCCTATTTTCCTCTGCCACTCTCAATCCTCCCAGGTACTAATGTAATCTTGTTATTTATTTTTATTTTTCTGCAACCCCGTTTGATTCCCAAGAAAATCCATCCCCCATTCGTTTTCCGGGAAAGTTCATCCTCGTTTGATTTCCGAGAAAATCCATGCAAAACCCCCAAGGAAAACCAGAAAGATTGCTTTTTTTTTTTTTTTTGCTTCCTGTGTTTTCTGGATCTGTTCTAGGGGTCGCTTTGCTTTTGTGCCATTGGATATAAATTTCACGAACCCTAAATCCACGATTTTTGAGCCAGGCTAAAAAACACAACCTTTGCCTGCAAATCATGATCAGATTTTGTATCCTGTGCGCGGGCTGGACTGGTAGGAAATATCGGGAAATTTCCCTAAAAATCGGAAATAAAATCGGCGATACAAACCGAAAATTCGCCGATAAGTTGCAGTATCCGGCGATTTTTGGAAGATTTCGCCGCTTTTTCGCCTGCATCCATTTTTCGGCGCTTTTTTTCGCCGATTTTAACCGAAATTTGGCGAAATTTCTCCCATCGACATTTCGCCCCCCTCTTTCGTATCGCCGGCCACCGAAACCCGAAATTTCGGCCAAAAAAATGGAAACTTTCATCCTTGAGTGAGTGTGGACAGCAATAAAGCAATTTGATTACTTGTTGTGCAGAGTCTGCAGACACGCCCATGTGACACTGCCTTTCCCTGATTGCTTTATTCATTGAAGATATGCCAAAAGCATGCATTGTATTTTTTTGCTTTTTCTTTTTCTTTTTTCTTTCATTGTTTCAATACTAATGGACAATTCTTCTCAATAATTTGTGGAAGTTCTTAAAGAACCCTTCTTCTTTTTTTGTAATTTCATTGTGAGCAAAGGTGATATTTTGATTGTAGAAGGGTGGACAAGTAATTAGACCCATCTCATATAATTAAGAGCAAGTTTTGAGAGTGCAGAGGCCTTCATAACTCTCTGGGTTTTCCTCATTGTATGTTTCTGAACTTCTGAATCCTTCGTTTCCAAAGAAAAATGGTTGTGGTGGAGGCATTTCTGTCTTCCTTGTTTGAGGTGGTGCTGGACAAGCTGGTGGCTGCCCCTTTGTTAGATTATGCACGCCAGCTCAAAGTTGACACAGCAGTGCTCCAGGAGTGGAGGAACACTTTGTTGCATCTCCAAGCAGTGCTGCATGATGCTGAGCAGAGGCAGATTCGGGAAGAAGCAGTGAAGAGGTGGCTGGACGATCTCAAAGCTTTAGCTTACGACATTGAAGATGTCCTTGACGAGTTTGAAGCTGAAGCTAAGCGGCCCAGTTTGGTACAAGGACCTCAAACCAGCAGCAGCAGCAGCGGCAAGGTATGGAAGTTCAACCTCTCTTTTCATCCTAGCGGTGTGATTTCCAAAAAGGAGATTGGTGAAAAAATAAAGATAATCACCCAGGAGCTAGAGGCTATTGTAAAAAAAAAGTCTGGTCTTCATTTCAGAGAGGGTGATGGAGGAGTGTCATCAGTGACTGAACAAAGGTTGACTACTTCTTTGGTGGATGAGGTTGAGGTTTATGGTAGGGATGGTGATAGGGAGAAGATCATAGAATTATTGCTATCTGATGAAGTGGCTACTGCTGATAAAGTTCAGGTGATTCCAATTGTTGGTATGGGTGGGGTTGGAAAAACAACCCTCGCTCAAATAATCTATAACGACAAGAGGGTGGGGACAAGTTCGATTTCAGAGTCTGGGTGTGCGTATCTGATCAGTTTGACTTGGTAGGAATAACAAAAGCAATTTTAGAGTCGGTCCCTGAACATTCATCTAGTAATTCTAACACCTTGCAATCACTACAACATAGTCTGCAGAAAGAATTGAATGGAAAGAAGTTTTTCCTTGTGCTGGATGATATATGGAATGAGAACCCCAATAACTGGAGTACCTTACAAGCTCCACTCAAAGCTGGAGCACAGGCAGTGTAATCATAGCAACCACCCGCAATGAAAAGTGCATCAATTATGGCACACTCCTTTTTGTCGCTTAGCGAACTATAGATGAACATTGCTGGTCAGTATTTGCATATCGTGCTTTTGAAAATATAACTCCAGATGCAATAAAAAATTTGGAACCTATTGGTCGGAAAATAATACAGAAATGCAAAGGTTTGCCCTTGGCAGCAAAAACGCTAGGAGGTTTATTGCGGTCTGAAGAAGATGAAAAGGTTTGGAAGGAAATGATGAATAACGAAATATGGGATTTAAAACCGGAAGAGAGTGACATTCTTCCAGCTCTACACTTGAGCTATCATTATCTCCCCACAAAAGTAAAGCAGTGCTTTGCATATTGCTCCATCTTTCCCAAGGATTATGAATATCAAAAGGAGGAGTTAATTTTGTTATGGGTGGCACAAGGTTTTGTGGGTGACTTCAAAGGAGAGGAGATGATAGAAGATGGTGAAAAATGTTTTCGGAACCTATTGTCAAGGTCATTCTTTCAACAATGCGGGTCATAATAAGTCATCGTTTGTGATGCATGATTTGATTCATGATTTAGCCCAATTTGTATCTGGAGAATTTTGTTTCAGATTGGAAGTGGGAAAGCAAAAAAACTTTTCAAAGAGGGCTCGACATTTGTCATACATCCGTGAACAATTCGATGTCTCCAAGAAATTTGATCCCCTTCATGAGGTTGATAAGTTACGGACCTTCCTACCATTATATATGCCTGGAGCTTATGTTTCAACTTGCTACTTAGCTGATAAAGTTCTACGTGATCTATTGCCAAAATTCAGATGTTTGCGGGTTTTATCCTTGTCTGGCTATAATATCACTCATTTGCCTGCTGATTTATTTCAAAATTTGAAGCATTTGCGGTATTTGAACATTTCTAGCACCAAGATACAGAAGTTACCTAAATCCATAGGTATGCTTTGCAATTTGCAATCACTGATGTTGTCAGATTGTCATGGGATTACCGAGCTGCCTCCTGAAATCGAAAACCTCATCCACCTACATCATTTGGATATTTCTGAAACAAAATTAGAAGGGATGCCAACAGGAATCAATAAACTAAAAGATCTTCGAAGATTGACTACTTTTGTTGTTGGCAAGCATAGTGGTGCAAGAATTGCAGAGTTACAAGATCTGTCCCACCTGCGGGGAGCGCTCTCCATTTTTAACTTGCAAAATGTGGTGAATGCAACGGATGCTTTAAAAGCTAATTTGAAGAAAAAGGAAGACCTTGATGACTTGGTGTTTGCGTGGGATACAAATGTGATTGATAGTGATTCGGAGAATCAAACCAGAGTTCTCGAAAATCTTCAGCCTCATACCAAGGTGAAAAGGCTCAACATTCAACACTACTATGGCACAAAATTTCCAAAATGGCTAGGAGATCCTTCATTCATGAATTTAGTTTTCTTACAACTTGAAGATTGTAAAAGTTGCTCGTCCTTGCCACCACTTGGGCAGTTACAATCTCTCAAGGATCTCCAGATTGCGAAGATGGATGAAGTACAAAACGTTGGTGCAGATTTCTATGGGAATAATGATTGTGACTCATCTTCAATGAAGCCGTTTGGATCCCTAGAGATTCTGAGGTTTGAAGAGATGTTAGAGTGGGAGGAATGGGTTTGTTGTGGAGTTGAATTCCCTTGTTTGAAGGAGCTTTATATCAAGAAATGTCCAAAGCTGAAAAAGGATTTACCCAAACACCTTCCTAAATTAACAAAACTTAAGATTAGTGAATGCGGGCAGCTGGTGTGTTGTCTTCCAATGGCTCCCTCCATTCGTGAATTGATGTTGGAGGAATGTGATGATGTGGTGGTTAGGAGTGCGAGCAGTCTCACCTCGTTGGCTTCTTTGGATATAAGGGAAGTTTGTAAAATACCAGATGAATTGGGCCAACTGCATTCTCTTGTACAGTTATCTGTGTGTTGTTGTCCCGAGCTAAAGGAAATTCCACCCATTCTTCACAACCTTACCTCTCTTAAAAACTTGAACATCCAGCAATGTGAGAGTCTTGCATCTTTTCCGGAGATGGCGCTGCCACCCATGCTTGAAAGGCTTGAAATCATAGACTGTCCCACTCTGGAGTCCCTACCAGAGGGAATGATGCAAAATAATACGACTCTCCAACACTTGTCCATCGAGTATTGTGATTCTCTAAGGTCCTTGCCCAGGGACATTGATTCATTGAAGACACTTTCAATCTACGGGTGTAAGAAATTGGAGTTAGCACTCCAGGAGGATATGACGCACAACCACTACGCTTCCCTTACCAAATTTGTGATAAGTAATTGTGATTCTCTCACGTCCTTTCCATTAGCTTCCTTCACAAAGCTTGAGACGCTTCATTTATGGCATTGTACAAATCTGGAGTCCCTTTACATTCCAGATGGACTTCACCACATGGATCTCACATCTCTCCAGATATTGAATTTTTATAATTGCCCTAATCTGGTATCTTTTCCGCAAGGGGGATTGCCTACTCCTAATCTGACATCTCTTTGGATAAGTTGGTGCAAGAAGCTCAAGTCACTGCCCCAAGGGATGCACTCCCTCCTTACATCCCTTGAAAGATTGAGAATAGAAGGTTGTCCAGAAATTGATTCATTTCCAATAGGGGGTTTGCCCACTAATCTATCTGATCTTGACATCAGGAATTGTAACAAACTCATGGCCTGTCGGATGGAGTGGCACTTGCAAACGCTTCCCTTTCTTAGCTGGTTAGGGATTGGAGGACCTGAAGAAGAAAGATTGGAGTCATTTCCCGAGGAACGGTTTCTGCCCTCCACTCTCACCTCTCTTATAATTGACAATTTTCCAAATCTGAAATCCCTGGACAATAAGGGCCTTGAGCACCTGACCTCTCTTGAAACTCTGTCGATTTACCACTGTGAAAAGCTCGAGTCCTTGCCAAAACAGGGGTTGCCCTCCTCCCTTTCTCATCTTTATATTCTTAAGTGTCCTCTGTTGGAGAAGCGATGCCAAAGGGATAAAGGGAAAAAATGGCCCAACATTTCTCACATTCCCTGCATCGTGATATTTAATGAAAAGGGTTTCTCATATGAAGAGGTGATCTTGTCATGAGGCACTTGCATCCAAACTCTTGCCTTTCTATGCAATTATTAATTCAGTACGTACTTTCTACTTTTATTTATGTTTTGTGCAATCCACACACACCAAGTTTGTGAATCATTTTCTTCTACCAATCACCTTCCATGGCTGCTCCAGAATTGAAACCTATATTTTAAACTCTAATACAAAATCAAAACAAACTACCACTTGAAAAGTACTTTTATTTTTTAGTTATATGAATATTAAATGTGTGTAGTAGTTTTAAGTTTCTTTCTTTCTTTTTTAAATATCTTTAGTAGTTATATAACAAAAAGGAAAATTGAATTTTAAAGGATTTTTCAGTGATTTTCCTTGATTTTATTATCAAAATTTTAAAATAAAAAGTAAAAATACCCCCCCAAAATACATCTTTGAAATTATTTTCAAATTAAAAAATTTTTAAATCCAAATAAATAAATAAAAAGTGCAAATGAACAATCCTTAATTTTTGTGGGATTTTTTTTTCTTCATGTTTTCTAGTTTTTTTTTTAATTTTTTATTTGATCAACAACCCTTGTATTTGACTCTTTGAATTTGTGGCATGTATCTTTTAATGATAATTTCTTCAAATAGGAGTAGGCCTATATATGTTGTATGTTATTGATATGAAAGAAACTATTAATATGTTTAATTCCTTTGAACCTGAAAACAACTGTACCTATGATCTGTAAGTGAAAAACAAGCCAAACATATTCACTTTGAAACTATAATATTTTGTATGAATTGTCCAAATATATTCATTTAAGGCTTTCATGAACTCTATGCAGGTTTTTTAATACGATTTTCTAGACAAAATGTTAGAGGGCAACAATCATTTTCTTAGCAATTTGATGTTATATGTAAGTACATATATACTTGTTCCTTGGTTCTAATTTGGTGGGATATAGATTTTTAAGTGACCTTTGTAAACGATTAGCTCATTCCTAATTCTAATTCCAGTTTCTGTAATCATATTCAGGGACTGTAAAACTATCCATGTCATGAAGAATTTTTTATGCTTGAGTGCGTACTATCTTGTTATTGATTGAGGGAGCAATTGGTGGGAGCAAATGGAAAGATCTACCTGGTAAAGCGTTTGTAGACAAATCATCCCTTCACAAATATTACAATTCAGATCCTTTGGAGTAGTTAGAAGTGATGAAGCCTTCAAACACAGTGTATTCATAGCTACAGAGTGCCCTGTTTTCACATAGGTACAAATTATTCCACAATCCCACTTTCTCAAATGTTCGTTTTTTTTCTTACAACAATAATTCACATGTATGAGTTTCAACTGAAGTTAACTTGATTTATATTTCATCTCTAGGAATAAGCAAAAACCTGAATTAACAAATGTGGGAACAATTAGCCAATCTCATTGTTTGGTTGTTGAGGATTGTCTTCTTTAGAGTTTTGACTTTATGCTTGCTCCTGAATTCTCCATTGTGACACCATCAATATCTATTCCTTGACTTTGCTCCATGTGAAAGCTTTCAACTCATTGGAGCAACTACTAAAGGATTGTACTTGTGGGTTCTTCAGCTCAAGTCTTTGCCAAAACAGGGATTGCCCTCCTCCCTTTCTCGTCTTTATATTCCAGGATGTCCTCTGCTGAAGAAGCTATGCCAAAGGTATAAAAGGAAAAAATCGCCCAACATTTCTCACATCCCCTGCATCGTGATACTTGATGAAATTGATTCCTCAATTGAAGAGGTCATCTGGACATAAGGCCCTTGCATCCAAGCTTTTGCCTTTCTCTGCAATTATTGATTCAGTAAGTATTTTATGTTTTTATTTACTTTTTGTGCAATCCATGCACACCGAGTTTGTGAATCATTCTCTTTTACCAATCAATTCCATCTCACCATAGACCTTCCATGGCTGCTCCAGAATTGAAACCAGTATTTTAAACTCTAATACAAAAACAAAGCAAAGTACTGCTGCTTGAAAATTAGTTTTATTTTTTAATTAAATAAATATTAAATGTGTGTAGTAGTTTTAAATTTCTTTCTTTTTTCTTTTTAAATATCTTTAGCAGTTATATAACAAAACAGAAAAAGAAATTTTCAAGGATTTTTCAATAATTTTTTTGTGATTTTCTATGATTTATTTTATGTTTACAAAAGAGGCATGTTTTATTGATAAATTTTAAAATAAAAGATCAAAATACCCTACCAAAATACATTTTTGAAATTGTTTTCAAATTAAAATATTATAACTGTATGATAGAAACACCTACCATGGCATCATATTTCATATGGCTTTGAAATTATCTACAGGTAGAAATTGGATGGGTAGGACTTTTCTACCTGTGTTTGTGACTGTGACTGTGGATGCTTATTTCTAGGTTATTTTCAACATGTGACTGTGTTTGTGGATGCTTATTTCTAGGTTATTTTGGTGCTTGAATGGAGACTGGTGGTTGGAAGTTGATGTCAAATCACCAAGACATGAAAATATATGGATGCTATACTCATTGTATAGACTTTTCACTTCTCCTCTGTCTTGCATGGCACTTGGGTATGCTCTTTTGCATAGGGAGAGCTTATGCATGGTAGAAAAGCTCTCTTCTTGTTAGTGGGTCCATTAACTGACTTATAACTATGAGAAATAAAAATATAAGATAAATAACGCATCATATCTCATATTGTTCTGAAATTACCTGCAGGTGGAAGTTAGGCAGATTTTTGTTGCCTTCCTAAGTTTTGTTGTTGCTATAAAACCATGTGTAAGTAGCTTCTACTTTTGGTAACTTAACATGAGACTAGCTTTAATGGATGGATTGAAAATTATTCTGGGTTTCAACTTTATTACTGCACTCATAAAAATCTAGATAGTTTGTGAATTGCAAGTTGATGTTTGTCTTAATAGCTTAATTTTCAGATATTAAAAAAAAATCCACTGTATTTCCCAAAAATATCTTGACAGAGCTAGAAGTAGGAGAAGCTAGAGAGATAGGGGAAGAACCAAAGTCCAGAATTATGGGCATGAAGGAGGAGATGAAGCCCTTGTTGGTTTCATATAAAATAACAATGGTAGTACTAGAAATACAAAGTTTTATTGGAATTATAAAAGAACTTAGGGAAAAAGATACATCTTTTAGATTTGGAAAAGCAATTCCCTACTCTCCAACTTTCAAACTTTTACTGGTTCACTTCAAAATCAAGCATACGATTTTGTTCACAGCCAAGTTAAATGCATTTCAATATTGTAGGCTTCTGGCTTAAATACAAATCTCTTGGCTGTCAAATAAGCTTTGCTGCTTTAATTGATCTATGTCTCTGGAGTTTCATGCCGACTTTGTGCGGCAGGGGACCAAAACATTCTTCCTGCCCTTTGAAGAAGCCCAAACAGAGTTACCCTGATCAGGTAGGGAAATTGGAGTTTTGAATTGGGTTGCCAACTCTGTTATGCAACATAAAATCCTCTCCTTTTCAAATCTGCTATACCTTCTTAGGTTATTAAGATGCTTTTTGTGTGATGCACATCTACAGGATGTGAATGAGTGAAGACTTTGGTCCTGAAAAGTGTTGCAAATGTGGTGAAGAATCACTAGCACTCTAATTTGGTGGGATATAGATTTCTAAGCGGCCTTTGTAAACAATTAGCTCCTTGCTAATTCTAATTATTCTGTTTCTGTAATCTTTTGTCAGGGACTATAAAACCGTTCATGTCATGAAGAATTTTCTAAGCCTGAGTGCATACTATCTTGTTATTGATATAGGAGGTTCTCCACCAAAAGACTCCAAATGGAAAGATCTAGCTGGTAAAGCCTTTGTAGAGAACTTGGTGGCGATCAGAAAAGCTTCCAGTACTACTATAGTTGTTCTGTTTTGTTGGGGTTTTGTCAGACCATTGTAAGAGAACAAAAACTTTCTCCAAGCCCTTTCAGAAGCTTATACCAAACCTGAAAAGTCCCAATGGCACAGTAAGGTAGGGAAATGGGATTGCACCTGTGACCTGTTTCATACTCATACTAGCTCTTACTAAAACCATTTTCTTTTTCCTCTTCTACATTCTTAGATCTTTGAATCCTTGATACGTACATGGATGCGTAAGTGGAGATCTGGAGGTCTCAAAGGTGATGCAAACACGGTGCAGAATCACTGGTGGAGATGTGGTGGGATGAGAACTTGCAATGCTCCCCCTGAATGTGAAGAGTAAGGAATGGCAGCAACGCCCTCTCATTGGTTTCCAAGTTCATGTATCAAATCAAGTGGATGATCTCACCACCACCCCGGAAGACTTCATGTTTCACCCAGAACTGTTGGCATGTCCAGTTCTTCGGTCTCTAAACTGTAAGCATATGAAAGATGTTTCCCAATATCTGTTGTGCTCAAAAGGCATCTTAAGCAAGACCTACAATTTTGCTGCATAGAAAATTAGCTTACTTGATGTCAGGTCAAGTAAACATTATCTTAGTGAACTTAATGAATTTTTTTTTTTTTTTAGTTATGATTCTTCAATTTCAAGGAATCTGAAAGTCTTTCGGCTCTTCGAGATGAGGCTACTACCCATGCTTGAAACCCTTGAGATCCAAGGCTGTCCCATTCTGGAGTCCCTGCCAGAGGGAATGATGCAACATAATACTACTCTCCGAAGCTTGTCTATCATGCATTGTGATTCTCTAAGGTCCCTCCCCGGTATCAATTCATTGAAAACACTTTTAATTGAATGGTGTAAGAAATTGGAGTTATCTTTGGCTGAGGATATGACACACAACCACTGTGCTTCCCTTACAACTTTATATATAGGAAATAGTTGTGATTCTCTCACGTCCTTTCCATTAGCCTTCTTCACAAAGCTTGAGACACTTGATATTTGGGGTTGTACAAACCTGGAGTCCCTTAACATTCCAGATGGATTCCACCATGTGGATCTCACATCTCTCCAGAGCTTGTATATCTATTATCGTGCTAATCTGGTATCTTTTCCACAAGGAGGATTACCCACTCCCAACCCCAAATCACTTCTAATCAGCTCGTCCAAGAAGTTCAGGTCACTGCCCCAAGGGATGCACACCCTCCTTACATCCCTTCAACATTTGCTTATATCTAATTGTCCAGAAATTGATTCGTTTCCCCAAGGGGGTTTACCCTCTAATCTATCTTCCCTTCACATCTGGAATTGCAACAAAACTTATGGCCTGCCGGATGGAGTGGGGCTTGCAAACGCTTCCCTTTCATAGAAGCTTGTGGATTGGAGGACATAAAGAAGAAAGATTGGAGTCATTTCCTGAGGAGCAGTTTCTGCCCTCCACTCTCACCTCTCTTACAATTGGGGCTTTTCCAAATCTTAAATCCTTGGACAATAAGGGGCTTCAGTATCTCATCTCTCTTGAAACTCTGTATATTTTGAATTGTGAGAAGCTCAAGTCCTTCCCAAAACATGGGCTGCCCTCCTCCCTTTCTCGTCTTAATATTAGTAAGCGTCCGCTGCTAAAGAAGAGGTGCCAAAGGGATAAAGGGAAAGAATGGCCCAAGATTTGTCACATCCCCTGCATAGTGATTGAAGAAGAGTTCATTTTGTCATGAGGGCCTTGCAGCATCCAAGCTCTTGCTTTCTCTGCAATTATTGATTCAGGTACCTACTTTCTGCTTTTATTTATTTTTTGTACAATCGATGCTCACAAGTTTGTATTTCATTCTCATTTATCAATCAATTCCATCTCACTTACTGTATGGCTTACATTTCTGCTTTAGAATTGAAACCAATTTTTTAAACTCTACTAGCAAACAAAGCAAATTGCTTGAATATCAATTTAAATTTTTAATTACGTTTTTATTTTTATAAATATTAAAGGTGTGTAGTATTTTCGAATTTGTTTCTTATTTAAAAAAAAAACATTTTTAGCAATTATGTAACAAAAAAGAAAAAGTATTTTTAAGTCTGTGCTATGTGGTTGTCATTAGACCTAGGTTCCTCTTCATGTTATGCAGCTTCATCAATGGCATCACTCAAGACTTAGGAAGAGGTACTATTTTGTTGGCCTTTGGAATAAATATATGTCTTTTACTACCATGAAGATTCTGTTTTACTGGAGTACCTATCAGTATGCATGCTGCAGTGGCATTGCAACACCTTCCAGAAGTTAACATGAAATTAGCCAGGTTATGAACTTTGGAAATTAGGCAGCTTCTACGCTTGATACACAAAAGCACTTTTCAGCTGAATCTGTTTTGGAAGATGAAATTTAATTCCATGGTGCAATTTAGTGTTTCATTCTTTGTTTTTGTTTTTGTTTTTGTTTTTCATATAGTTTTCAACATGTGACTGCACTTTGTGGATGCTTGTTTCTTGGTTATTTTGATATTAGAATGGAGGTTGGTGTTGGAAAAGTTGATGTGGAACCACCAAGACAGAAAACTATATGGATGGTATGGGCATTGGGTGGACTACTCATTTCTTCTGTGTCTTGCATGGCACTCAAGTGTGCTTTCTTGTATAGGAAGAACTTAGACATGGTAGAGGACTTGTTAGGAGCATAAAGGAAGTAAGAAGAAACCTTAAGAATTATAGCCATGAAGGTTAAGAGACTTCTATTACTCGAATAACTTTGAGACATATCCTAGCAATAAAAATTATACAATATTTTACATGTCCAAACCACCTCTTTTGGGTTCTCTTGACCTTCAACATTCAAGGGAAAAAACAATTGAGACTTTAATGCTTTAAAAGTTAATTTTTTAGAAATTTATATAAGCATGTTGACAGATGTAGTTTTTGATGCAGGTCATTGAATGGGTTGTTAACAAAACCCTTAGAAATAGAAATTACAAGTTGATCTGAACTTTCAAAACTAGTTATTTTTTCACTTCAAAATTGAATATAAGACTTTGTTAATGGACAAATTGCATTTCAATATTGCAGGCTCGATCTAGTGTAGTGCCCACTTGTTGGCTACAAGAATAGCTTTCAGTATCACTATAGCTGTTCTATTTTGCTGGGGTTGTCTCGGACCATGTGCTGTAAGAGAACAATAACTTTCTCGAAGCCCTTTCAGAAGCTTATAATAAACCTGAAAAGTTCCCATGGCACAGTAAGGTAAGGAAATGGGATTGCACCTGTGACCTATTTCATACTCACACTAGCTCCCGCTGAAATAATTTTTTTCCTTCTCTACATAATTAGACATTCGAATCATGGATGCCTACATGGATGAGCAAGTGGAGATTTGGAGGTGTCAAAGGTGAAGCAAACACAGGCAGAATCACTAATGTGGTGGGAGCAGAACGTGCAATGCTACAGCTAATTATGAAGAGTAAGAAATGGCAGCAAAGTCCTCTCCTTGGTTACCAAGTTCATATA
This sequence comes from Vitis riparia, assembly GCF_004353265.1. Taxonomy (NCBI): domain Eukaryota; kingdom Viridiplantae; phylum Streptophyta; class Magnoliopsida; order Vitales; family Vitaceae; genus Vitis; species Vitis riparia. Next base: position 3,317,011 of record NC_048443.1, read on the forward strand.
TCAAATCAACTGGGTGATCTCACCTCCACACTGGCAGACCTTCTTTTTTCACCCAGAAGGTTTCTCTTACTATTGGTATCAGAACTGTGTACATGTCCAGTTCTTCGGTCTCTTAACTGTAAGCATACGAACAATGTTTCCCAATATCTGTTGTGCTCAAAAGGCATCTTATGCAAGTCCTACAATTTTGCCGCTTACAAAGTGAGTTTCTTCTTCATGAGGAATGAGATATTTGAAAGTTGTACTGCTTTTACTTGAATTCAATGGAATAAATAACATTTTTTCCCTTCCCCTGCAGCTAATTGAGATTGATACTTTTATGAATGGAGATAAATATGCCAAGCTACAGAACTTAATTTTAAAAGGGGCTCCTGCAGGCTCATTGCTGATGTTTTTTCCAGATAGTCTTGATCATGATTGCAAGGTTCAACAGTTAAATTCTAGCTTTCAAGGTAGAGGCAAAATGGGCTTCCATCTATGCTGTTGAAATAAAAAATAGTGCAGCAATTTGTTGAAGTGCTTAGAAACTAAAACCAAACAATCTCCAGGTCAAGGAATAATATGAAAATAACGTTAATTGTGCATATATTATATACAGGTAACTATGTCTAAATTGTAATAATGGACTGCCTAATACTTTGATGGATAAGAAAATGGTATTCCTGAATGCATTCAGAAAATATTGGGGGTCATGAAACAGAAAGCATTGTATTCCTGAAAAAAGAAGTGTACAGTTCTTATTCTAACTTGCTCATTGATTTGATATATAATTCCTTGGACGTGAAGGTGTATTTGGTTATCAGAATGCAAAATTTCAATTTGTGTACGAGGCAGATAACCTTGGAACTCATTTCGATTGAAATGGACCTCTGAATGAATGATGTTATCCTCTTTCTGTTTCAATCACTACC